>NC_034602.1:31176553-31183543 GCF_900095145.1 Mus pahari | reverse complement strand
GAGAGAGAGAGAGAGAGAGAGAGAGAGAGAGAGAGAGAGAGAGAGAGAGAGAGAGAGATACAGAGAGAGATATACAAAGACAGAGACACAGAGAGACAGAGACAGAGCGTGCATGGGTACCCAGGCCGCCAGCCTTCTCACAGGAGATGTGGCTTGGGATCCAGGTTGCCATGGTCTCCACGAGCTCAGGGAGCCCATGCTGATCTGCAGTTTTGAGAGAATAAGAGTGAGGCTGGCAAAGCGAAGGGGCCTTTCCTGGAGCCAGGGCAGGAGCCTCACTGTATTCAGGGACAGGTCCACAGAGGAAGAAGAGAGACACCCGCAGACACCAGCAAGGAGCTGCCACTGCTCTGGCAACCTTTCTCCAGCTTTCTTACTGCTAAGGAATAAGTCCAGGGACCATCAGACATCAGTGCACTTGGCCATGATGGCAAGGAGGAAGGCAGGACCTGAACAGCCCCTCAGGTTCAGATAGCCCTTCAGAGGTCTGACTCCTAGTCCATTCTGCAAGGACTCTCCTCCAACACATCCCTGTGCCATGGAAAAGGGTGTTATGCACTGCCTTGACTCTCAGCATGGTCTCCTGGAACCCCACAATATGACCCTGGTCCACCCCTCAGCCCATCTCTAGCCAGGAACCCCCATGTCAAAAGAAGTTCACCTGGGACCTGTGGAGGTGACCTTATGTGGAGACAGGTCTTTTTGGCTATAATTAAGATGATGTCACACTGAGTTAAAGAGGGCCCAAATAAAATAAGAGGGACAGAGGACACACTGAGGCACATGGGGTGAAGACAGCCCTCTGCAAGTGAACAAGGGTTAGGTTCTGAAGAGCTTTCAGCTACCCCAGAAAGCTGGGTGAGAGTGAGCATCTCTTAGAAGCCATCCAGGAGACTCAGGGGGGATTTATGTAGCTTGAAGCGCTTCTGGTTGTTGAGTAGAGCAAGCCCTGAAGTGCACTTACATCCGTCACTGGCCTCAGTGGTCCTTGCTTCAATCCTCAGCAGGGATGTCCCTCCTCTGAAAGCCTATGCTAGCCCTCCAGTCCTGATCACCATCCTTTCTCAGTGCTGATGACATCTGGTGACATAGCCGTGTTTGCACATAGTTGAACCCAGTGCCTCCCAGGAACTATGGAACCACAGATTCCCGATACAGGACACTCCCAACCCCCGAGCTCCCACCCTGCCTGGTGCACGTCTTAGGAGACTTGGAAAATTTTGTTCTCCCCTGTTTGACCTGCGGTCCAGCCTCTCTCCGGGGGGCCTAGGTCCAGTTCTGAGTTCATGACAAAGTGTCTATTTCTGGCATCACGGGCCTGGAGGTGTAAACACATACCTAGTTGAGACACAGCCATTCTTATCTTGGACTTCAAAATAAACTCAGCTCAGTAATGGGCAGTCTCTGGGCACCGCAGTCCCTCATTAAGCCTGGAGGGGCCTCTGCAGGGCAGTGAGGCTGGCTGGAGACCAGGGAGGAGAACCTGACTTCACTGAGTAACATCTCAAGCCCCCAGAGGACATTAGACAGTAGTGGCTCCCTCTCTACCCTCCCTCCCTCCCTCCCTCCCTGTTTCCTCCTCCTCTCTTTTTCTCTTCTTATGCTCCTCACTCACCCCCCTCTTCTGCTCCCTTTCTTTCCCCTTTTCTTTCTTCTACATCTTTCCCTCATCCTTTCTTCCTCTCTTCCTGTCCCCCTTCTTTCTTCCCTGTTTTGAAGAGGGACCTCCCCAGGAGCTGGGCAGCCAGTTGACCCTCTAGCGCTCATCCCATCTCAAAGCTTCATCAACACCCTTTCCCCCGAGACTTTCAGAGTCTCTCTCATCTTCATGACCACAGCCCTCTTAGTACTACTATAAAAACAGCTTCCTCACCGGCTTCCTCTCTCTCTGCATCTTTCCTCTTTACTGAGACTTGGGTGACTTGCTCTGAAGAGTCCCAACAAGCACCTCTCCCCGCATGAGCCCTTCGCTCGTTTCCCATCTCCTCAAGACAAAGATGGAATTGCTCACCCATCTACAGAGCTGTTTGGGCAGTAGATTCTTGTCCCATTAGCCACCCCTAGAACTACACACTGCACACAAGACAAATCCACACCCTGGACCTTTAAAGATAGCACCCCCCTTCCTTCGTCCTCCCAGCTGACTAGCCCTTCCCTGCCCAGACAGGCCCACAGCAGGTGTGTGTACCTTCTGGTCTTCTGACCTTAGACTTGCTTTTCACTGATACCGTTCCCAGCAGAAGCAGCAAGAGGTACCCAGGTTTGCAGCTGAGGCTCAGGCTGCTCTCTCCAGACTCAGTCCCCACCTGCTTGGGCTGTTCAAGGTTTCCTCCTGGTCATAACAGTACTCACCTGTCTGCATTGCAGTGCATGCGAGGCGATGGCCCTGGATTTCCGGCCGGCCCCTGTGTAAGCTTTCTTCATCCCGATATATTCCATCTTGCCTGGATTGCCCTTATGCAGGAAGGTAAACAACCCAAAATAGCTTCAGGAAATCCCTGAAACCAACCAGATTCACTAAGGCCTTTCCCTGACTGAGTACAAAGAAAAGCTGAGTTCCCCCTCACACAAGCAGAGCTGCAAAGAAGACTCTCAGATCAGACCAGCTGCCTGGGAAAGGTTTAAAACAGTTGAGGCACTTGGAAAGTCCACTCTCCAGGCTGCTGAGTTGCCTGCAGGCTGTGCAGTGTGTCCCGGGTTTCTACCTTTGTTAGCTGTCACTCATGCATGAGAAAACACGCCCAGGAAGAATGATGCTCCAAGGAATCCAAAGGAATGATGCCCAAAGGAAGCTCTAAGCAGGCTTCCGAGGCACCTACTGTGATACCCATTTTACAGAGGTGGTGACTGAGTCCCAGAGGCACTCAAGAGAATTGCTCCCAGCTGCCCATGCCTAGCTCTGTGACTCAGATGCCACCTGTGTCTATGACTTCAACTATGTGTACACCTGAACTTCCATGAACACCTGGCAAGCCAGGAGGCTCTGTTCTCATTCTCAAGCAATTGAGTTTTTCAGAGTAGCTTCTAACGTGATTTCATTATAGAAGTAGTGTACACATTGAATTGGGAAACTAACAGGAATTTTAACATAGTAACTACAAATTCTATGACTCTCAGCATTCCAGGCCAAGCTCTGTGACAGCTTACACATTCTAGTTTCTTTTAATGTGCTGGTTGACTGTTAAAAAATCAAAGCATTAATACCATTTTAAATTGTGTTTCAAAGGCTTACTACATTTATTTGTTTGTTTGTTTGTTTGTTTATTCTGTGTGTGTGTGTGCGTGTGTGTGTACATATGCACATGCCATGGTACTTTGTAGCGGCCAGAGAACAAGTTGTAGGAATCCATTCCCCTTTCTCTTCTTTTTTCCCCGTATGAGTTCTGGGGATCAAACTTGGGTCCTCAGGCTTTGTGGCAAGCACCCTTACTCACTGAGCCATATTGTTGGCCCAGTTCTGCCTCGAATCTGTTTTTAGCTTAGTGCAGTATCCTGGGTATCTCTTCATACCCTAAACTATGAGCACTGATCGTTGTTGGGTGCTTTTCACTAATCACTCACTAGGTGGTACTGATCCAAGGATGGCTCTCCATCCATAACTTCAAGGCAGGGCACCATGATTTTCTCAGTCTCTCACCTGTGGTAGGCACTGAAGTGGCTTTGATTTCCAGTGTTTTAACAATTACACAATAAAGTTTTATGGGGAAAACTTGCATACACTCGGATAAACAATTAGGCTTCAAAAGTTAAAGACGTAGGCTGGGGGGTGTAGCTCGGTGGCACAGCATTTAATAAGCACCCCAGGACCTACCTGTAGAACTTTTATAAAAATATATAAAATAGATGTATTATTTAATGTCTTTGAAACATGCGTAATCTAATCGGAATGATGGGGACATTTACATGGTGACATGAAGTGTTATAAAGCACATTGCCTCCCTTTGGGTTTTTAACAGTTGTTTTGTTATTGTTATCATTATTATTAAGAAGTTATATATGAATACCATATCTATATCATTTCCAACCCACTGTTTTTCCCTCTAACTCCTCTGGTGTCCTTCCCACTCCCTCTCAACTTCATGACCTGTTCTACTTTAATTATTGTTAAAAATCTATCTATCTATTTATCTATCTATCTATCTATCTATCTATCTATCTATCTATCTACCTATCCATGAATGAATGAAACTGCTGAGCCCATATGGCGGTTTGAATAAGAATGACCCCCACAGGTTCATATATTTGAATGCTTAGCTGTCACGGAGTGACTACTTGGAAGGAATTAGGAGGTGTGGCCTTGTTGGAGGAAGTGTGTCATGGGGGCGGGCTTTGAGGCTCCAAAAGCCCAAACCAGGTCCAGTTTCGCTCTCTCTTCCTGCTGCCTGCAGATCAGGATGTTGATCTCTCACCTACTTCTGTCTGCCTGCTTGCTGCTATGCTCCCCACTGTGATGAAAATAGACGAAGCCTCTGAAACCTATAGCCAGCCCCAACTAAATGACTTCTTTTATAAGGGTTTACTTCGGTCGTAGTGACTCTTCTCAGCAATAGAACACCGACTGATTGTCCATCTAGCCTTGCTCATATTAGGTAACCTGGAAGAGACTCTCTTCTCTCAGCAACCATTAATGTTGTAGTTTATCTATGGGTGAGACCTTACGAGATTTCCCACATCTCTGCTGGGCTGCCAGATGGTGTGGATATGCAGGCCTTATCTAGAAGACCATATTGTTAAGAGATTTTACAAGTACATTCTCTATCTTTAGATCCTACTTATCAGTCCTTCTGAAACTTTCTGAATAGAAGTCTGGTTGGACTCTGGTTGTTGCTCTGTAAATAATGGAATAATAGAATTTTATAGGACAACAACAAAAAAAGGTAATAGTGTTACTCCTCTTCAAATTCATATATTGAAGCCCACCCCTGCCTCATGGCTCTATTTTGAAAGTGGCCTCTTAGGATGAGCTAAATGAAGTCACATGGGTTGGGAAACCTTAATCCCATAAGCCTGGCCTTCTCAGAAGAAACAAAGGAGAAACCTGGGGGGAAGGCCTTGCAAGCACAGAGCAAGGGGGTGACCTCTGTAAGCTTCGAAGAGTGTCCTCACCAGGAACCAACCTGACCAACATGACCTTGACCTTCTGGCCTCCATAAAGGTTCAAAAGTGCAAAAGGCCCATGCTGGTGGTGTTTTACCCTGGCCACCCAAATGGACAAAGGCAAATTTGATCACAAACTGGGCTAAAACATCGTGCATTTAAGATATTGTTGAGTTTTATTATATCACCTCTGGGTTTTGAATGTGTGAAATGTCCCCATAGGCTCATGAGTTTGAATACTCAGTCTCCAGTGCTGTTGGGAAAGGTTGTGGAACCTTTGGGAGGTAGAGCCTTGCTGACTGATTATAGTTCACTGAAGGTAGGCCTCTAGGTTTCATGACCTCACTCCACTTCCTGTTCACACTCTGCTTCCTGAATGGAGATGCAGTGTGGTCAGCAGTCTCCTGCTCTTGTCACTGTGTCTTCTCTGCCATGACGGACTGTGCTCGCTCAAACTGTGAGCCAAAGGAATCCTTTGCTTCTTAAATTGCCTCTTGCCAGGTATCCTAGTTAGGGTTTCATTCTTGTGAAGAGACACCGTGACCAGGGAAACTCTAATAAATAGCAACATTTAATTGGCGTTGACCTACAGTTTCAGAAGTTTGGTCCATTATCATCATAGCAGGAAACATGGCAGCAGGCAGGCAGACTTGGGGCTGGAGGAAGAGCTGAGAGTTCTACATGTTGTTCTGAAGGCAACAGAAGACTCTAATTCCACACTGGGCAAAGCTTGAGCACGAGGACCCCCGCAAAGCCCAGCCCCACAGTGACACATTTCCTCTAACAAGGCCATACCTATTCTAAGAAGGAAATATCTCTTAATAGTGTCACTCCCTATGAGTCAAGCATTCAAACGCATGAGTCTATGGGGGGTGGGGTGGGCAACACCTACTCAAACCACTACACCAGGGTATTTTGTCAAATGAGAGAACTAATATAATCTGGATTTTTAAAATTAAAATTCAATATGTGGGCTAATCTGTGAAATGTTTCCCTCACAGTAAGACCCTGCAGATAGCTCTGAGAAGAGCTGGGGACAGGCCTTCACTCTCTGGATCCATGTGTTTAGACACTGGTCTTTCATCTGGCCATGGAGCCATCATCCTGGCTTGGGGTGATTGAGCACCATCCCCAGAGCCTGTTTCCTCATCTGTGAAGTGGGATGGTGGCCCCTTCCTTCTGGGGAGCTAAGATATACTAGTCATGATAATATCTGGGAAGAACTATTTTAATAATTATCACTAAGAAATTATGAGGCCCTGTGAGTGTCTATCTTAACTTAAGCACATGAAGCCCGTCTTCTTCACTGAAATGACTGGAAGTCTCCTCGAAGGGAATTGACAATAGCTTCCTGAAAACTCACACACTGCACCATAGTTCCATGCAGGAGGCTTAAGGCAATAGTGATGGACTCTGAACTATCTTAGGGATTGGGCTATTATTCAGGGGATTGTGATATATATTCAAAGGGCTTCTTGGGATACATTCATCACACCCAGTAACCAGGAGAAGACCCTCAACAGCGATCAACACATTCAGGGCACAGGGCTGAGACACTGAGGGAAAGATCTGAGAGTATAACATCCACGTGATACCTACCCAAGGTATCACAGGTCCCATTTTACAACGAGGCTCAGACACTGTCAGTTGCTTGAAGTCACACTGTGGAGCTGGGTTACCAGCATGAGTTTGTTCTATGCCACCACATGACAGGAATATGAAAAAGTCTTCATTAAGTTGGGCATCTACTGGATGCCAAGGTCAAACCTGCTGCCTGAGAAGCCAACAGTTAACAGTGCAGGCACACATTCTTTCTGATGTCCAAGAGTGGAAATTAGCACTAAAGAGGCATGTGTGTGTGTGTGTGTGTGTGTGTGTGTGTGTGTGTGTGTG
>NC_034602.1:31142275-31176383 GCF_900095145.1 Mus pahari | reverse complement strand
AAGATGAACTATGCAGCTGTTATTCTAATAAAACACAGACAACATCTAAGATTATATATATATATATATATATATATATATATATATATATATATATCAGGGAAAAGCTGAACGATGTGGCTCTGATCCCACCCACTGTGTGTGTGCCAGGGAAGCCCAGATTGCCAAGGTGCCAGATCTCAGTTCCCTCTATGGAGGGAGGCACTTCCCAGGAGGCTGTGTTGTAGATACCGAGGACCGAGAGACACAGCAGAGTAATCCTGAGAAGGACAGAACAGTGAAGAGCACCCTGCTCACGCCAGACTGGCTGCAAACGATAGTTTAGTACTATCTGGGGGCCAGGCCCTCAGAATCATAAGCCTGCTGCCACTTCCAGTTTGGTCACTCTGCTTTCTGGTAGCAGTTCCAGATGTGATCTCTCAGCTTCTTTCCTGTCCCTGTCACCATGCCTACTGCTACCCGCTCCCACGCTGTATCTGACATCAGCGGCTCTATCTAACCTTTGGGACTCTATGCCCAAGTAAATCCTTCCACCCCATTTGCTGCCCTTCCTCCCATAAGCTGTCCTGGTGTTTTGTCACAGTAAGAGACAAGTGACTAAGAAACTGGCCAGAAGTGAGGTCATTTCTAGTCTACTGTTTCCTTTTAGGAACTCTATGGCTTTGTGTTTTACTTTTACATCTTGGATGAATTTTTATTTATTTCTATTATACATTCCCCCTCACTTGTTCCCTCCCTCCATCCCTACCTTTTTGCCTGCTGCCATGTAAATATCTAGTTGTTCCAGAAAGACTTTCTTCAGTACAACAAGGTAGTGCATGCCTGTAATCACAGATTTGTCTCCAAGAAACAAGAGCGAAAGATGTGAGAAATAACTCACTTGCTTAGCATGTAAAACATCTTGGATTGCATTTCCAGCATTTATTTTTTTTTATTTTTAAAATGAATGTATTATCAATTAGTCAATATTTGACAGATGAAGACAGACAAATGCTTATGGACAAGGTACCAAGAGTTGTGTCTTGGGCTGGGTATGTGGTTTAGAGGGTAGGCTGCTTGCCTAGAAGGTACGTGGACCTGGTTCAGGGCCCATATTGCATAAACTGGGCACGAAGATACTCTACATCTGGAGATAGAGACAAGGGTATTAGAAATTCAAGGGCTGGTGAGATGGCTCAGCGGGTAAGAGCACCAACTGCTCTTCCAAAGGTTCAGAGTTCAAATCCCAGCAACCATATGGTGGCTCACAACCATCCGTAACAAGATCTGATGCCCTCTTCTGGAGTATCTGAAGTCAGCTACAGTGAGTGTACTTACATATAATAAATAAATAAATCTTTTTTTAAAAAAAAAAAAAGAAATTCAAGATCATCCTCTGCTACATAGGAAATTAGAAGCTAGCTAGTGAGACCCAGACAAAAGAAAGAAGAAGGAAGGAAGGAAGGAAGGAAGAAAGAAGACAAATGTGTGGAAAAAGAAAGGTGTCCTTAAACACCGTGTGACAGAGGGATCCTTTTCTTACAGCTCTAGTCTCAAACACTGACAGCATCAGGCACTGGGAGCATGTGGGTGGGACACCAGGGACACTCCCCCACTGCTGACAGGGCCAGCCACCTGCCAAACAATTTGACTTGAGAGAGGAAAGAGGCTGAACTTTTTTTTTTTTTTTTTTTTTTTTTTTAATTTTTAAATAAAAATTCAGCCTCAGCAGGCCGGGCTTGAATCCTCCCTGCTCTTGCCTTCGCCTGCCAAGCTCGGGATAACAAGCCTGTGCCAGCAAGCCTGACTCCGAACTTGCTGCTTTTGTTAGGCGCCCACTCCCACAAAAGCTAACCCACGGCTGCTATAGTGTACTCATTCACTATGGGGGTCACTGTGGAGGCCATAACCTCATGGGCACCCCCCTGCCCTCCATACTGTTGCTATGGCGACTACGTTCTAGCGGGGGGTGGGGGTGGGGTAGAGGAGGAATGGCAAGACCTCAGAAAGGAACCTTATAGTGATAGACTTAGAATAAAATACATTGGTTTTAAGATCCAGAGCAGGGGCAAGAAATGTGACACCCCTCCTCCCTTCTTGCTCCATAAAGAAGTCTTTTAGTGGGTATAAGCTTACCCCTAGTCCTGAGAACCCTAATTCTGGACTCACTGCCTAGCCTGAGACCCCAGTGCAGACAGGCATACTAACAAGTTCCAGCAAGGCGGGGAACGGAGAAAGTCAAGTGTCAGGTGATAAAGGACATCCGGTAAAGCCATCACTGTGTGTGCACAGTACTCAAGGGAGCTCCCCTGTCACTAGGAAGTTCCAGCCAGGGGCCTAGCAATCAGCCAGGCATTCGCTATCCCCCTTAGAGCTGCACTGTTTGGATACAGGCAGACCTCAACTGGGATTGTGGAGTTTTCTAGTTCTGTGAGACATTTCAGTATTTCTCTTTATTTTATATGCAGGCATGTTTTGCCTGTGTGCATAGATATATGCACCATGTGTATACACTTGGTGTCTGTGGAGCCAGAAGAAGGGTCCTCTGGAATTGGTGTTATAGACAGTTGAGAGTGACCATGTCAGTGCTGGGAACTGAACCTTGGTCTCCTGGAAGAGCAATGCTCTTAGCCACCAGGCCATCTCTCCAGGTTCACTAGGAATCACTTTAAATACTTGGGTGCTTTTGTCCTTTAATCTCAGCAGCCTGGTGTCTCGGAGTTACACACCTCTGGCTGGAAAAAGAGGCAAGACTGAGTGAAATCCGATAACGAGGTGAGTCACCATCTGCAGGACTCTCCCCCACCCACCATGTGTCCACGGCTCCTCCCCACACAGAGGGATGCATGGGGAAGAGGGGTGAAGAAGGTCCCACTCTCTGCAGTGACCTCAACTAGCAGCTGCTGCCCCATCACACTGAGCACTTAACAGTGGCTGCAGACACCTTGGGAGCCAGCATGCTTTGCCGACTGTTGGAGGTGACACACAGCCTCAAGTCAGGAAGCTATTCTTCAATTTCTAATAAAATCCCTGAAGCAGGGATGACGCACAGTAAATCAACTTTCAGCGTTTCCACACTCTGTGTAATCTGTTCAATTATCTGCTGGTGCTCCGTGCGTGTCCCCTCAGAGGATCAGCCAGGGCTGCAGGCACGCCAGCCCCTCCAGCAGTAGTTGGAGAGTGTGAGTCCAATGGCTGGTACACCTCGAGACTAGATCCACCAGCTAGGTTTGAGGAGGGTTTCAAGGAGGTTGGGAACCATGGTACAGTCCTCTGGCCTTAAATAGAGCTCTGTGCATGCCCAGCATCCTGAGAAAGATGCTCTGAGAATCCACCATGCCCCTGGGACTGTGGGAAAGCAGGGTCAAAATGAAATGTTGCTGCTACCTGGAGTGGCCATCTAGCAAGGAATGGGCAGCAGGTGCAGAGAGTACAAAAGGAAAGAAAAAGTACTCGAGGCACTCAGAAAGGGTCTGGTGAGCTTTCCTGAGGGGCCGTCATTAGAGTGCTATCACTTACATGACATAGACAATAGCTTAACCTCTCTCAACCTAGATAGGGGCTCCACCAGGGGAGGGAGATTCATGTGTTCTTAGGGCCACAGGAAAGTGGGGATGCTTCCCAGTTGCATTCTCACTCATCACCTGTGTTCCAGAGCCCCCTGTAATTCCAAAGGATATCTTTTCTCCAGTCTCTGCAAGCCTCTGTCCTCACCACAGCCGAGGTGCCGGCAGATGCATGGGCATTAGGGTCTCCTCAACTTTACAAGATTGACTGAGGACCCTTGAGAGCCTGAGGTCCATTCTGACTTGATTCTGTGGACCCTGGGGCCACCCAGATGGCATCCTATCAGCTAATGTCTCCTGGCTTGTTGTTGGAGGGCAGCATGGACTGGAAAATGGGGAATACAGAGATAAACTCATGACTGGGTGAGTTAACTGATGAAAGGGTGGGACATATGCATACATGCAAGCATTCATAGACTCAGGGATTGAAGGTCGATAAAATGATTGATGGCTGGTGCTTGAAGGCATGGATAGATGTCTGGTTGGAAGAAATAATGGATGGATGGATGGATGGATGGACATCTGAATGGGCAGACAGATGGATGGGTGGATGGATAGATAGATGAGATGAGATGGGATGGATGGATGGATGGATGGATGGATTGTTAGATAACATGAAGCTTAATTGTATGATGGATGGGCAGATGATGGGTGGATAGATAGTGATGGATGAGTTGCTACGTCAATAGATTGGTGGATGGAGGCCTAGGTACATGGGTAGATAGGAGGATAGGAGGAATGAGTAGGCAAATGTTAGACCAAAAAGTAGATGGATGGTAAGGGAGTGGATAGAGCAAGTGAATGGTGGGTTGTAGGATGGATAGAAGGATGGATAGGTGAGTGGATACTGTGATGGGTGGGTGAATGGATGGTGGGAGGAGTTGGTCCATGGTGAAGGTGTGGGTACACAAATAGGTGGGTGAATGGTAGGGGCGGAGGTTGGCGGGGATACGGATGATCTAGTGGGTGACTGTAAGTCACAGTTAGGGAAAGGGGATGGTACTGAGGTCTGGGGAAAGATTGCCAGGTGAAGGGGGAGTGCTTCGTTGTCAGAGACAGTTTTGTTATGAGGAAGAGGGACATCTGAGACATGTTCATCTGTTGTCCTGTTCATCAAACTGCACTGGGCAGGATGCTGGGTCGTAGGGATTGGGGAAGAAAGGTTTAGGGTTGAGTGGAAGTGACAGGCGAGTGAGTGTGCTTGTTGTGAACAGAAAGCTTGAGGGGGCCACTCCCTTTCCTAATGTCAGCATACAGACAGCTGCCAATAAGGGCTCAGTGTGGCCCTGCGAGCCTGCATTCTGAATAGCCTCAGCACCTGGCACAGACTGAGCTGGCACCTCTTTACCACCTCTGGGCAAGCCTGCCCATGCCTGAGCCTCAGCTTGGGAGCTCCTGCCTGGCTAGGGATCCCTGGGGACTTGGCAGACACTCCTGAAGCTGGGGAGTGGGAGGGGGAGGGGATTTTTTTTTTTTTTTTTTGTCAATCCCATTCAATTCTCACAGAGGTGGGATTGTTCTCCCATTTTGGGAGAAAGGGAAGATATTCGAGATGGAAGACTTTCCCCCCAAAGCTCACCCACCCAGCTGTGGAGCAGAAAGGCCAGATTTTGGTACCCAGGACAATCATCCTGGACCCCCTGCCCCTCCTACTAGACTATGTCCCTACTCAGCATGGATGTCCTGTCTCTGTTGCCAGGGTAACCTTCCCAGCCTAGCACTCACCCCCCCTGGAGCTTGACTCCTGCACCTGACATCATAATCTTCCGTGACATCTTAATCAGCTCCCTGGCAACCGCAACAACGGACTGCAATGGCATTAACACTCCCATGAGTCAGCAGGGTCCGGACAGGCCCACCTGCCCCCGCCTCTGCCTTATCCTGCCTGCCACCCTGACCTTTAGGGGAAGGAGAGGGGTCGGGGCTTGGTTTGGAATTCCAACAAGTCACTATTGCTCCCGAATCAAGGTTTGCTGAAGAATCCTGACAGATTTCAGCTTCCTCCGCTATAACACACGGGGCCATGATGACAGGTTCAGCAAACATGCCCTACCTGAGGAAGCCCTGGTGGAAGCAAGTGGGCACACCATTTCCCAAGACTGCAGCAGCATTACCCCCCCCCCCCCCGCAGCATGGGTATCCAAGAGGAGACACCTATGACTTGTTGTGGGTCCAACTGTGGGTCTCTTCCCCCAAGGGCCAAAGCCCGTTTCTGAAAGATGTGCCCTTCTTTAGAAGTCGGGTCCGTGGAAGTAGAACATTTAGGATGATGTCATGGAGTAGAGAGGTGCTTAATTCAGGACGACTGGTGCCCTTCCAAGACGAAACTTGGACACAGTCACAGAAGACACCATGGAAACAGGCAGGGGCTGGAGGGATACAAAGAAGAGCCAAAGGTTTCCAAGGACAGAGGCCACCCCTGAAGTCAAGAGAGGAAGATTGGTTGGACACGGAGTCTCAGATGGAGCACAGCCCTGCTGAAGCCTTGATTCAGATTGCTGGCCCCTGGGACTATGAAAAGACCAATTTCTGTTTGCTTGAAACTGTCTAGTTTGGGAACTCTTTCCCAGTTGCCCTGGAAGTCAAAGGCGTCTTAAACAGTATAGCTTCCGGGGCAGGAGAGATGGCTTAGCTCGTAAAGTGTGTAATACAAGCACATGGACCTGAGTTCTAGCCCCAGAACCTGGGTGAAGAAGTCACCTGTGGTGTCTATCCTTGTTATTCTAGTACTAGGGAGGGAGGCAGAGCCTGGCAGATTCCCAAGGCTCTGTGTCAGGCTAGCCTAGCCTACTGGGTGAGCTTCAGGCCAGGGATAGAATGTATCTGAAAAACATAGATGATTGGCTCCATAGCACCAACAGCCAAGGCTGACCTCCGGCAGGTGCGTGCACGTCGTGTGCATGTGTGTGTGTGTGTGTGTGTGTGTGTGTGTGTGTGTGTGTTTGTGCGCGTGCGTGCGTGTGTGCATGCACGCATGTGTGTGCATGTGTGTGTGTGTGTGTGTGCGCGCGCGCGTGTGTGCTGGGTGAGGGGTTGATGGTGGTCTGGCGAGGAGGCACACCGTGGATGCTGGGATTATGTATTCCCTAGCATAGTTACAAGCACTGACCTTCAGTTCTCACTGGCAGGCCCGATTCTGCCATTAGGGTCTGAGTACCGTAGAATGTGGGGGTTTCCGTGAAGGACCCAGCCCACATGTGCTTGGTGTGACTGGTGGAGGAACACAGGGTGCTCTGATGGCCCTTATAGCATCTTTCATTCCCTCTTCTTTTGTTCCCTGAGTCTGAGCAGCTAGGACTCCAAGCCACTTCTGTTGAGGTGCCGTGCACTTCCTATCAGAAGCTAACACCACCCTTTGCTCCTCTCCATGGCCTGCAGCCTCTCAGGCCCGTTAGCTCCTCAGTTGTGTAGGCTAATAAGGGATCCTGGACACATTCCAAAAGGTAGGGAGGCTCTAGGCTCAAAAGCGTCCCATCTATCCTCCAGCCTCACCACGGACGATACACTGAGATGACGTCTGAATGCCAGGCCAAAGCCACCTCCCATATTTGCCTTTCAAGATGGAGATGCAACAACACAACTCCCGTCCTTGCTCCTTGCCACACCAACCTCCGCAGGCCATGTCTCTGCCGCTACTCCTACCCTCACCCCCCTGTGTTGCCCTCTTACTCAGCCTAGCCTATCTCACTCTGTCAGACTCACTCCTCCCCAGCAGCTTCCTTAGAGAAACTGCCTGGCCTCTGTCCCAGCCATGAAGACACTCTCCCAAAGTTGTACCTGCATAGGATGCGATGGTGTTAGCCACAGCCAAGCAGGCAGCCTCTGGACCAGTTAGGACAGGAATGTGAAGGGACTCCCAGGCCATGACTCCCTTGAACATTTGCCCTTGTCTTAGTTTGGGTTTTACTGCTATGAACAGACACCGTGACCAAAGCAACTCTTATAAAGAACAACATTAAATTGGGGCTGGCTTACAGGTTCAGAGGTTCAGGCTATTATCCTCAGGGTGGAAACATGGCAGCATCCAGGCAGGCATGGTGCAGGAGGAGCTTGAGAGTTCTACATCTTCATCTGAAGGCTGCTAGGAGAATATTGACTTCCAGGCAGTTATGATGAGTGTCTTAAAGTGACACACCTACTTCACACCCACAGTGACACACCTACTTCAAGAAGGCTGCACCTACTTCAACAGGGTCACATGTTCCAATAGTGCCACTCCCTGGGCTGAGCATATACAAACCATCACAGACCTTTTACCAACAAGACCTGGGCACCTGGTCAGCTTGGAGGGTCACTGAGAGGCAGAGATCAATTCGGGTGGAATATCTAGATGTGCCAGAAAGATCCCAGACCTGAGGCTGCAGTGGTTAGCTAGCTCTTCTCAAAGAAAAAAAACCAGCCTTTTGGAAAGTCCATTGTCTTCTTAGAACAAACACCCAGATTGCTTCCTCAGTGCCCGCCAAGCCTTCTCTAGTTTATGCCTGCCTCACAGTGGGAAAAGGTAGGGAGACTTCATAGTCCTGCCTGCCTTGTCTGAAGAGAAAACAATCACCTTTAAGGACTGGCAACAACCCCAGAGTCAGTGTGTGGGGGACTGTAGGCAAGCATTTGAATAGATGCTCTTTATTGAGCACCTACTGTGTGCTGAGCTCTGTGCTAAGTAGGGAAACTGTCTAAGCCAAATGAAGATCCCCAGGGGACCAAAGCTCTACAGAGAGTGATAAATGATAGGCACTCAATGTCCGTGGCATCCACAAAACTAAAGCCGATGGAGGAGGGCTTGCTGGGGTGGATGTCTGTGTTCCAGAAGCTGAGGGAGGCCTTCTCTGAGAAGCAGTTCTGAAGAGCAGAGGCCCCAAAGGAAGTGAGGAGACTGGAGGCAGGTGGGGGGAGTTATGAGTGACAGTGGCAATGGAGGAAGAGGGGAGGTCAGTTAGGGAGGCTAGGACTGGGGGTGAGGAAACGTTTTTTTCAGAGGGCTGTTGCACACAGCCACAGCGCTGAAAGCACATCACGTGGGCTTCTGCCCTTAGCCATATCTGATAGGCGTTGCCTCAGATAAGCTGGTTTGGAGTAGCAGGTCAGAAGAGAACATACCCATCTTGCCTTGATTTACCCACCTCCCTGGATCCAGGAGTCCTCCTCTACCTCAGCTGGCACAGAGGTACCTGGCTAGCCCCATGTCACTGCTCTCAGAGGGCACTGGGGTTCCTGCCACCCAGCCTCAGCTAGTCTCCTGGGCTCAGCAACTTCCTCAGAGGACACAGAGCCTAAGGGGTCTAGACTGGGATCTGAACCCACGGCGAATCCTCTGCATGCTAAAGGTGGTTTCTCTCTCCTTTTCTTCTGACCCCATTTCCCTTCTTTCTCCTCTTATTCCCTTCCCCTCCCCCTGAGCCAGCATCTCTCCAAGGGCCTCCTTTACCTGGCAATCACACTCCAGGCCTGGCTCCAGTTACTGAAAACCCCGGGGGTCTGTTTAAACAAGTGTGTCTGAGCAGGAAAATCAAACAGACAGGGACCCTTTGGGGCCACCTCAGGACCACCCCAGGGACTACCGCCTGAACCAGATAAGGCCGGATCCACTTTCACTTAATTGGACTGTGGCCAGGGGCTCACCACTTGATCAGATTGGAGTCTCAGCTGGGATGATGGGCTGTGTCCCTCTCAGGTCAGGTGGGGTGTTCCTGTAGCCCTAGCAGGACAGAGAAGACAAAGGGGACCGTGGTACCCTAAAAGAGAGGACCCAGCTGGATCCTGCTTCTTGCTGACTTGAGAAAGCTGCTTTGAAACTACCTCTTCTCTCTTGCTTCTCTAGAAATACCCCAGACACTAAGGTACTGGCTTCTCTGGCTTGCCTGCCTAGAGACAGCTATGGGCCTGGATAAAAGGCACAGTCTAACTACTGGGGTTTCCTCCTCTCTGCAGGCAGATGGGCAGATGCCACAATACAGATTCAAGTTCGAAGAGTGAGCAGCCAAGAAGGGACAGCTTTAAAACATCATTCAAGAAATATTAGTTACCCGGTGGGTGGTGGCGGTACCCACCTTTAATCCCAGGCCTCAGGAGGCAGAGACAGGAGGACCTTTGTCGGGTCTACCTAGTAAGTTGCAGGACAAACAGAGCTATATAGTGAGACTCTGTCTCAAAAATTAAAAGAAGAAGAAAACGAAAAGAAAGAAAGCAATATTTGTGGGAGCTGGAGAGGTGGCTCAGGGCTAAGAGCACTTGTTCTTGCAGAAGACCCATGTTAAATTCCCAGCACCCACATGGCTGTTTAATAATTCCAGTTCCAGGATATTGGCGTTTACTTCTGATTTACTTGGTCACCAGGCACACACTTGGTTCACTGACACACATGCAGACAGAGCACTCACACGCATTGAAAATGGTTTAATCTAAAAATTAATAAAAGAAAGCAATATTTGGACACTGAGGATGTAGCTCAGTGGGCAGTGTTGGCCTAGCATTCAGGAAGCCCCAGCTTTTATCTCCAGCACAAACTGCACAACCTGCACAACCTGCACAAACCGTGAATGGAAGTACACACATACCTGTAACTCTAGCACTTGGGAGTTGGAAGCAGGAGGATCAGGATTTCAAGGTCTTCTTTGGCTACATAGTGAGGTGAGTTCAAGGCCAGCCTGGAATATTTGGTACCCTGTCACCAAGGAGTGTGTGTGTCACACACAAAGAGACAGATAGGTGACTTGACATGGTCCTGTACATATAATCACCCACGGAAGGGATTAAGGAAGGAGTGTTTAGGGTTTGAATCCAGTCTGGGGAAACAAAACAAAACAAAAATATTTTATTCTCATTCAAAAAGGCTGGCCCTGCTTTCTGGCCCTGACCCACCCAAATGCAGCAGGCACACATGGTAAGCATTCTAGGTCAGGGTTCTAGGCTGCTGAGGGACTCAGGTGGCCCTGAGGTTGCAATTTCTTAGAAGCCATTCTCTCATGCCTGTCTGGAGCCAAGGTCTGGTCTCAGGATTTGTTCAGGCACGCTGGGGGGTGGAGTGTTCTGTTGTTAGCAACCTGGCACAGACTAGAAAGTCCAGACCCCCAGGCCCCTGAGCCACTGTGAACAAGGGGACCACAGCAGGGGCCTCCGAAGTGGAGTGCACCCCTGTAGCGATGAACTCAAAACCCCTGGGGTGCAGGGAGACTGCTTGGGGTGTTTTGTCTTGAAGTTGCATTGACACGGTGAACTATTTAACTCCCCACCCCACCCCCACCCCGCCAGAGTGTGAATTAGGGATTAAAAACAGTCACTATTGAAACTGAATTAGTTAAAAACAAGTTAAGAATAGCATTGGCAATGGTGGTAACTATTATTTGCTTGCTTTTGTTTGTTTTGTTGTTTTTGAATCAGGATGTCACATATCCCAAATTGGTCTTGAATTCCGGACCCTCCTGCCTAATCCTGCAAGTGGGCTTCTTCACAGCCTCCAGAGAAAAAGACCTTCCCGTGCGATGCAAGCAGGCTACCGAGGTTTGATCATTTATCCAAGGTTCTTGGCTTTGAGGCTGGACTTGGGTCAAGATTTGAGCTCTGGAAGCTGGGAGGGGGTGGGACTTCACAGAGACTCGGGTCCCTCTTTGTGCACCAGAATTCGCTGAACTAGAGAACTCCCCACCCCTCTTCTGAAACAGCTCTCTTCAGGCTGGGGGAAGAACAATTTAACTGCGGCTGCTGGCTGTTGCAACTTCCCCAGGCTCCCTCCCACCTCTGCGTCTAGGTAGAGCTGGAAGGAGAACAGCCAGAGGCGCTGGAGGGCAGCTGCCCGGGACTCTGGTTTCTGGCTGCGCGGCTAGAAGGTTGGAGTCCTGCTTCAATCCAGGAGCGCCCGTTTTCCATCTGGAAAATGGTGCGAGCCTCTGAGGAATTATCTGTGGAAATTCACAAGAAAGCATCCAGCCGGTAGCAGGTGCTAGGTGGAAGCCAACCCCCTGTCACTCCTACTTCCAAGCATCCAGTTCTGCTCGGTCCGGGTCAGGGAGTCCAGCCTCCCAGGCGCCGTGAATCTGCTAGGGTCAGTGCCTCAGGGTACCACCCGTCTTTCAGTCGGCACTGAAATCTTCCCAGACTCTTAGGTCCCACAGAACTTCTGGCTTAGAGGGACAGGAGATGTCCCAGGTTTCTTGTGCTTTCCCAAGTTTGGATGAGCACAGGATTGTGTGAGCAGCGGCGGCGGGGGGGGGGGTGTTAGGGGGTAGGGTACAGGGGAGGTGGTAGTGTCAAATACCTGCATTTTTTAACAGGTTCTACCACTTTCTGGCTCAGAGACCTGAGGAAATGACTCCTGCTTGAACCTGGGTTTCTCTATCTATGGAAAATGGGGGGTGGGAGACAAAACTAAATGTCTAGTAAGCCTTCCCTGGTCACTCCACCCCAAACCTAAAAGAAGCTGAGCAGGATCACCAGAGAGCATCCCCCAGCTCTATCTACACCTCTGAAACCACTTCTGTGGGCTCGCCTGGGCAAAGCGAAAGTCACAAACACTTCCACCTTCCAGAGATGACTTAGACTAAACTACTCTTTCCGCAGAGCCGCCTCAAGTTGAGTCATGGGGTAGATGTGGAGGCTACAAGGACTTTCAGGGTAAGATAAGGGACTCACTCACTCCATCCTGCAGACCCCTGGGCTCCATTTTCTGTCTTTCCAAATTCCCTACTCAGTCACTATTGATTTTCTGACTGCTCATGGAGCGCTAGTGCCTGTAGCATTCGGGGAAGCGTCCAGCCACAGGTTCTTCTGGTTGACCCAAGAAGGCTCTGAGGAGGTCTGAAGAAAACCCTCACCAGATAGATCCAAGGATGGCAAAGACCCCGGGAGAGCTCTTTCTTTCCTGGACCCAGAAGTCTGGAGGGTAAAGCATAAGAGGATAGGCGTTGCCAGCAGGAGTGTGCATCTCAGAAAAGACAGCTGGAATCCAGGGCACGAGCCATCAACCTCTGCTGAAGACACTCTGCCTGCAGTCCTGTCAGTTTCTGGTCACCCTTGTCACCTTCCAAATGTTCTATAATCACCAGCTGTATTTTTAGCTAGGACCTTTGAGGCAGTCAGGTATGAATTTACCTGCTACACTATCATAGCCCTGTCACCTTCCTTTTGGGTCTCAAGGAGGACCCTGCAGGAAAGCACACGAGTTCCGTTCTGGAAATGGGGGTCCAGGAATATGGAAAATCCAGTAGATGGAAACCAAGCAGGAGAGAAGGAAAGGGATGGAAGACCCCAAAGAAAGGGCACTCTGTCGAGGAGGACGCCTGATGCTCTTCCGGAAGTCACTAGCTCCCCCCAGAAAGAACTAGCTGGGGTCAAATCAGTTTCTTGGAGACTTGAAGGGTGTGATTCATAGTGAATCACTCTGTGGGGGCGGGATGCAAGAGCTTTAAAGAAAGCAGAAGCTTGAGGGGAGGGGAGCCAACAACCAAGGGAGATAAGAAAGGAAGCTTGGGTCTCCATGGGGGGTCATGCCACCAGCTTAGAGACGTGGGGAACAGACACTCAGAGTCAGACTGGAAACAGGATACATACATATATACATACATACATATATATATATATATCATATATCATATATCATATATCATATATCATGGTTCACTAGGAGGAGAGAGGGAAGAAATTTGGGTCTCCCCTGTCCACTGGTCACAACAGTGAGTGTGCTAAATCTGTTCAATCCTATAAGCTTTCCTCCTACCCCGCCTGCTGAGTTGGTCCACGCCTCCCTAGGCTTCTCAGGAGCCTGACTCTAAGCCCTCCAGCATCCTTCATTTACCTTTCAATTCACTCAGCTCAAGTCTCTCGGGCTCTGAGTGCCACAGTCTGGCCCTGAACCCTTCCCAGTGCTCTTTGCATTAAAAAAGAATTCTTTATTTTAATGTGTTTATTTTAAATATTTTTAACATAAAAGTTTTGCCCGCGGGTGTGTAACTGCACGGTGTGTGTGTGTGTGTGTGTGTGTGTGTGTGTGTGTGTGTGTATGATTCCTGGGGAGGGTAGAAGGCTGTGATAGGTTTCCCTGGAACTGGGGATCCTGAGGGGAACTGAGCTGCCATATGGGTGCTGGGAACTAAACCTGGGTCCTCTGCCAAGTCATCCAGGGCTCTTAGCTACCGAGCCATCTCTCCAGCCCTTCCTCAAGCTTTTTCTCGAGGCTCCTAAGAACAAGAGCTGCTCCCTCCTTGCCCTCCCCGCCTGTCTCTGCCCAACTTCAAGCTGACAAACCAAATCTCAGAAAAAAATTAGGTCTGTAACTCAGGCTCGTTTACTTCTCAGACAGACGTAAGAGCCGGGACATTTGGTAAATTTGCGAGGAACCTCAACAGTGTCTCAGGCTTCTTATTAGGAAGGATCGAAGAGGATCGACAGAGAGATTAGTAGTTGCAGGATAGAAGATCCCTTTCCCGGACTGGGCGGGACTGGGGGCGGATCAATCCAGTATGGCAGCGGCACCCTTATACTTCAGTGCATTTTGGTTTTTGAAAGGGCCCAAGAGAGGCTGCTCTTGGGAATGAAAAAGGCCAGGCTGAAGAGTTTGGATGGTTCGGAGAAACCAGCAATCCCGCCTCTAGCTAGCTGTGTGACCTTTAGCTAGGCGCTTTTCCTCTCTGTTTTCCCCCTTTCATCCCCGGCCACCAAGCGTGTGTTTCCGAAATCCCAGAGTAAAAAAGATGGTTAGCTAAAGTTTTCAAAACTTCTGACCAGAGGCCTGACACCAAGTTTCTCCCAGGGAGTACGCCCGAGGCCATGGGTAAAAGCCGAGACCAGTGCTCGGTCGGCGGGCAGAGAGAGAGGGGAACTCGGGTACAGCGGTGGGCCGAGACGGAGTGGAGGACTTGGGTCCGGGCCCCTGGAGCCTTAGGGTCTGCCTGACATCTCCAGGCTTAAATAACCGTGCGCCTTTGTTATTCGTAGGCAGCAAAGTGGTTCGTTACGCCTGATTGGTCTAATTGCTTTGAAATGAGATATATTATCTATAATTATAGAGTCCTGGTAGGAGCCGGCAGGCCTCCGCTTTCATCTTCCCCAAGTGCGCCCTCAAGTCCCGATCGCATTAATTTGCGCCATTTGAAGAGGGAGCTCCCTCTTCAGCGGATCCTGGCCCCTCATCCCCAACCCCCACGAATTTAAAGACACAAGAAAGCCCGGCCAAGAAAGTGGGACCCTAAGCAAGTGGGGGATGGGCGGGAAAGAGCAAGAAGCCGCAGACTCTAGCTGCCAGTTCCTCAGGTGAATCCGCAGGACTGGGGCCCTTCCTCTGAAGTCAATGAGTTCGCAAGAAAGGGAAAAAGACCTTCCAGGAACGGTTCCTTTGAAGGCGCCAGTTCAGCGCTAAGGACTCCATCAGTTCGACTAGTCTTTGGAAATCCGAAGCATTTCTATTTTTAAAATCTTTATCGCCTCTGCATCTTCTGGAACTGAAGATTTTTCTAATTCTAAACTGTGGCGCTTGTCCTTGGAAAGCTTTGAAATCTTCCCTGAACGAGTGATTCCCGGGCAATTTCTCAAACATAACTTCTAGCCTCTTGCTCGAAGGCAGGGGTTAGAGACTCGGAGATGGCGGGGGGGGGGCCTCCGGAGGTTAGCAGATCCCAGAACGAGGCTTTCTGACCAACCATCAGACCCCACCCCCACCCAGGGACAAAATACCTCTTCTCTCTCCCTCCGCTGCCCTCCCGGTGATTGGTGAATCCCCACAAAAATAAATCGTTCCGGGTAATCGGTTTCCATAGCACATCCATTCTATTAAAGAGGACTGTTTGGGGCTAGCTAATTGCCGGCGGATCCCACTGAGCCGCACATTAAAAAAAAAAATGTATGCGGGGTTTCTGGACAGAGGCCACAAAAAGCACTGGAAAGGGGAGTGGGATGGGGGCGACAACGAACGCAGTACTGAAGGTCCAACTCTTAGGTTTTTCCAACCTAGGGGCAGATAGATACTCAAGTAGTAACAGTTGCCTTTAAAATTGAATTCCTCTACAAGTTGATTTTCTGCCGTGGGTGGGGGGAGAAAATATCTAGGAACCATATCGAAGCTATCATACAGCCCAGCTGTCCTATACTCTAGTCAAACAAGCATTTTGGGTTGCGGGGTAAAGGCCACCAAGGAGAATAGCGGCCCAGACATTGATCGCAGAACTAGTCTTTAGGATCTGAACCGGCAAAGTTAATTTATTCGAAGGCAGGCGAGATATAGGGTGCAGGAGACTAGGGGAGACCGAGCGAGGGGGAGGGGAGAAAAGTCGAGTAGGCTGCAAGCAGAGCGCCTGTCTCAGAGTTTTATCTGCCGCGGGCCAGCCCTGCCCTTGCCAGGCATGAATTACGGTCGGTTTTCTCCGCTGCCTGCAGCGACCGCGTCAGGATAGCAGCACCTCCGGTTAGCGCTGCCGCGAGATAACAGGCCCAGCCTGGGCTGTCAGCTCGCTTAACCCACTGGCCAGGAAATCCGCAAAGGCCAGGACAAAAACGAGCTCCGAGGTTGCCTGCTCTCATCGATCCCAAACGCATGCCTTTCCGTCTTCGGGAATGAGCCACACGGCTGGGGAACAGGGTTTTTGTTTAGTTTCTCAGACATCCTTCTCAGAGTTGGGGTGCATTTTCCTCCCCTGAGCAACCCTTGGGTAGAGCTTAGCAGGGGTCCGGTGCTCTGGAAGCCGTTGAGTCCCGTCCCTTGCGCTCTGCAGAAGCGCTCTTCTAGCCTTGCAACCTTTGCAACCCGCTAGCCTGCGCGCCGAATCCCTGCAGACCCAAATGCACACCGAACCCCAAAAAGAAGAGACAGTGGAGTTTGAGACCTACTCTAAAAGCCCAGGGGCCGAACGCAGGGCTCAGGGCTGCGGGCGCAGGCGTTTAGCTCCCTGGAGGCAGGGGCGCGACTTCAAGGGCCCCTGCGCTGGCTGCAGCCTTTGATCCGGCCGCCGCTGGCGCCTAAAAACAACATCCTCGTCTGCCTATTAGGCGCGCTGAGGGATCGTGACAGATTGTTTATCCCCGCAATTAGCGATGCAGCCCTTCTCAGGCCGCCCCCTCCCCGGCCTGAGGCGAGGCCTCTTTGCTCCAACTGCTGCACACTCCGTGAGTTCCGCTGGAGACCCCGGTGTGCCCCGGGGCCCCATTCTTGAGGTTCGAGGCCCCCTCAGTCCTAAAGCAGGAATTAAGACTCAGGGCCGGTACACGAGTCCCTGAAGTTGTCTGCACAGTTGCGTGTAACGTATTTTAGCCAATATGCACTTTTTTCCCCGGGAAAAAGATCGTAGCTACTTGGATTCTCTGATTGCTCCCAAAAGGAAATTATTTTAAGTTGGGGATCGAGGTGGAATAACTGAAAACCCTTACCTTTTGAAAAACACTCCTCGTACTAAAAACGCTACCCTAAAGCAAGGCATTTGGGAGATTTATTTCCACTTCTGTTTTAATCCGAGCACAGAGTGAAAATCGGCAAACGCTATAGAACGAGATGATCTAGCAACTGACTAATTAGTTCTTAAACTACAGAAGTTCTCCGTACCCTCTAGGCTTCGAGCTAGGGGTTCGGCCTAAACTGTCGCTTAGCTTTCGTTTGCAGGGCTTTAAAACGGGATGGCATGGCTTCTACTTCCTATACACATGGAACAAACCTCAGGGGACCCAGTACAGCGGGCGTCCAGCTGGGCCTAAATGAGCTTGAATCCCAAGCCCTACGCAGTGCCTCCTCACAGCCTCACAAACGTAAGAAATCCGGACATTTCACAGAAGCGAGTATTCCCGAACCCGCCCCAGGCCTTCCTATTTCTCCAGGCCCTGTGGGCAGATGTGAGACTCCGATCTCTCTGGCGTCCGCAGCCCGACCCCTCCCTCCAGACCCCGGACGCCGTCTGGGTAATAAAGTAATTCATTTTCCTTAATCTGGTCGCCCCTAATCTACAGCTTTTTATTGCGCCCAGTTAAAAGGCCAGGGAATTCGCTATCCCTCCGTGCTCGGATAATTACCCCTAAATGGCCACGGCAGCCCCTTGTGTTTCCTGGAGATTAGAGGCCGGCAGTCATCAATGCCCAGTCCCGGTGAGCCGCCAATCACCTCCTCCACCTCCCCCGGAGCCGCGAGCCTGGGCCCTGGGATAAGAGGCCATAAAAAGAAAAGCTCCCCCCAACCCCCCAACAGCCTATTCGAACCCAGTTTACAAGATCTTCTGTGATTCCCCCCCCAAAACTTTTCTTCTTTTTGTATCAGTCAAAACAACAACAACAACAACCACGTTTCCTTCGAAATCGGGCAAACAAAACTTCTTAAGCCTTGCACCAAAGATAGACCTCCAGGAACTACTTCTTTTTCCTACTACCCCACCCTCAAATGGACCTCCACTCTGCACCAGCGTAGACCCGCAGTTAGTAAAGTGGGATTGTTTTTGAGGATTCATTGTCTGAGGTCACGTTGAGGCCAGGTCGTCGTTTTATTGATGGGTTCTGTTGGTTTTACTTCAATCAATTCTTCATCCGAGGCATCCAGTGGCTCCTTTGACTAGTAGCAGTTCTCTGGGAGAGGTGTAACTTACTGGAGAAAAAGTACGTACGGGGAGGGGGTACGTGTTTGCATGAAAATCAAACTCATTTTCCAGATCATGTTACTTATTCCCTGTACCCACAGAGCCAATAGGACCCTGGCTTTCTTTGCTTAACTTTGTCCAGCAGTGGAGACATAGGCCCATTTTTACTCCGAGGTAAAAAATTGAAGATTGGAAGACATAAGACACTTAGGGCGGCTTTTTTTTTTTTTTTTTTTTTTTAAGAAATTAGTATCCCTTGCTACTCTGGCCAGTAACTATGATCATTCAAAGCAAACACCAAAAAAAAAAAAAAAATGTAAGTGGTCGAGAAAGGGAGTCCGAAGAGGGAAGGGGGACAGAAAGAAATAGCACAGACCATAAGAGAAACTGTGGAAAGAAAGTAGGCTATGGAGAGGAACAGAAGAAGTGGGTAAAGGATGGTGGAGGACAACTGGCAGAAGAGAAGGACTAGTAAAGAAAAGTCCCTCTGGAACTTGGTAGAATCCACATCCAGGGGTGTGAGGGCCCAGCCGGACCCATGCCCACCCGACTTAGCTAGGCGGAAAGGCTCCCCAGGTACCTCCGGCTCTGTCCCGCCTGTGCCGGTCCGGCCCTTCCCGGAGCGCCCCCAGGCCGAGCGCGCCTCGGGGCACGAGCACGGCCCAATGGTTCTCTCCGGGCCCGCCCCCTCGCGCTCTGATTGGCCGCTGCCGCGCTGGCCTTGCCTTATTAACAAGTTCTCAGGGGAGCGGCGGCGGACCCGGAGCCGGCGAGTGCGCCCGGGGACTCGGCCTGCGCGGCGCAGGGATCCAGGCCCAGCTCGCTCGAGTTGGCCTTCTAGGGAAGCCTCCGGAGGCTCGCGCGCGAGAGCCGGCCGGGCCAGGAACCCGGGAGCTCACAGAAGCCGGTCGCACTCCCAGCCCGCCCGAAACCCATGATCCAGGGCTGGCCCGAGCTGCGGCTGGAGGGGGGGTCCGTCTCTGCATGGCCCCGGCTGCTGCTATGACTTCTTTGCCACTCGGTGTCAAAGTGGAGGACTCCGCCTTCGCCAAGCCTGCTGGGGGAGGCGCTGGCCAGGCCCCCGGGGCTGCTGCGGCCACCGCAACCGCCATGGGCACAGATGAGGAGGGGGCTAAGCCCAAAGTGCCCGCTTCACTCCTACCCTTCAGCGTGGAGGCCCTCATGGCCGATCACAGGAAACCCGGGGCCAAGGAGAGCGTCCTTGTGGCCTCCGAAGGGGCTCAGGCAGCGGGTGGCTCGGTGCAGCACTTGGGCACCCGGCCCGGGTCTCTGGGCGCCCCGGATGCGCCCTCCTCGCCGCGGCCTCTCGGCCATTTCTCAGTCGGAGGACTCCTCAAGCTGCCAGAAGATGCTCTGGTGAAGGCCGAAAGCCCCGAGAAGCTGGATCGGACCCCGTGGATGCAGAGTCCCCGCTTCTCCCCGCCCCCAGCCAGTAAGTAAGACCTGGATGGAGAGCGAAGGGGCCAAGAGGGGGTGTGGGGCCCGAGGGCGCCAGGCCGCGCGCCGGCGCCGGCCTGTCTCGGGCGTCGGCGTACCTGCAACTGGGTACCTGGAGGCCGTGCAGAGGTTGCGTTGGCGGGAAGACCGCCTTTGAGCCTCTTCCCACTCCCACCCAGGAAGAGAGCTAGAGGCCTAAAGCAGGCAAAGCTTAGTTCGCGCTCATTGCCTTGGCGCAGTGCCTTCGAGCCTGTCAGTTCACTTGGAGCACGCGGATGTCTGTGGACCCTCTTATAGTCAGGACACCGGGGGTGCCCTACTTCTCCACCTGACCCTAAACTCAGTTATTTTGCACCTCAACTTGGATGGGCGCAGCGGCCAGTACATCCTAGCTCTGCGGAGTTTCACTTTCTACTGGTAGACGGCTGTAACCTCGCGCTCCCCTTTTAAAGAATCTCTCAAAGGGTTCCGGAACTCGGCAAAACTCCTGCCCCACCGCGCATCTAATTCTAAGCAGAAACTTGGTGTTTTGGGAGGGTGGATGATTTAGCAAGAGGAATCGCGGACTAGTGAGGGTGGTGGTGGTGGTGGTGGTGGTGGTGGTGGTGGTGGTGGTGGTGGTGGTGGTGGAAACNATGGTGATGGTGACACTGGTAAGGCTGATAACAGCAATAGTGAAACATCAACAAATAGTCACATAGTCATAGTACGCGGACTAGTGAGGGTGGTGGTGGTGGTGGTGGTGGTGGTGGTGGTGGTGGTGGTGGTGGTGGTGGTGGAAACAACAAGACAGCCCAAAGAGCTCCTTATTAACCGCTTTGCTATAGTGTCCGAATGTTTTGGACCAGGTTTCCAAAGCGGACCCAGCAGACAGCGACATGTTCCAGAATAGTCCTAGGTCCTTGCGGCCCTTAGGCTTCCTTTCCCCAGCGAACCCGTTCGAAGATATTTCAGGAGCACGGGAAATTCCCAAGTTTTCCTCGTTTCCTCCGATTATTTCGCACTACATAATAGCGTTGCAAATTCAATGGCGCGATGCTGAGGAACGATTTTTATCTGGGGATTAAACGTCTTTGAAAAGACAGCCCCTCCCAGGGCCTAACGCTTGTGGAAGGTGGCCCAGAGCCGGGCTTGTTGCTGCTGACCAAAGTGACATTTCCCCCATGAACCCTCCCTTCTCTTGGGCGGCCTGGCGGAAAACGACTCTGGGGCCAACTTCTTCCCGGACTTGCCGTGGCCTGAGCTGGGAAAGAAGTGGGGATGCTAACTGGAGATTTCGTTTGACTCACATCCTGGTGGTCTGAGGGTCCAAAGGATTATTATTTTATCAGAGCTTTTAAAAAAAAGCATAGTTAGGCAACACCCAAAGATGTTCTCAATAACCAAGTGGGGGTGGGGGTGGGGAATGTGCGGTTGAGGTTTGCTTTATCCTGTAATGGTTTTGTTAGGCATAGCAGGACTGAAACCCGGCCCCCTAACTAGGCCTGCCCAGCACACCGTGTAAGCACTTTGTTGGAGATTTAAGCTTTACTCAGGAAACTGAAAGAAAAGGCAGGTGGGCGGAACCAGTCTCATCAAACTGAGGACCCTGCCCCCCAACTCCCGATACACCTAGAACCCAGGTGCTGAGGTTCGGAGAGGTTGTAGGGGAAACAGGGCAACTGAAATGGCAGATGCCTACATAAACAGCCCCATACATATTTTAGAATTGTCACAGTGTGACCTCTCTAATTCGACCCTAGTGCCCAGTAGAAACATGTTTGATAGAAAGTGTGGCATTTCAGAGTCCATTCTATGCGATGCAAAGGCCTAGCCCCAACGCGACTCATTTGCCGGGCACAAATACAAATCTACAGTATGAAACCTGGGTGACCTTGGGCTGGGCAAAGGGCCCCTGAGTGTTTTATGACACCCCCTCCCCTTAGCCTTCATCTTTCCACTGTTAGAGGCGCAGAAGAGGCACCTGGTGAGGAAGGCTTGACTTTAAGGTAGGTTGGCATTGTCGCTGCCCAACTGTATTCCAGCGATGAACATGCTTAGATTTCATCTAGCATTTTAGCAGGCAAGAGATACTATTTCTCAAGTGCACAGCATAGACGCGTCTGAACGAAATTAATGCCCAGAATGGATTTTGTTCCTTAGTAAAACACTCCTTCAAGACTCTCTTAACTCCTTGCTTTTTTTTTCCCCCTCTCCTGGCCCCCTAGGACGGCTGAGTCCCCCGGCCTGCACCCTACGCAAGCACAAGACTAACCGCAAGCCCAGGACGCCTTTCACCACGGCTCAGCTGCTGGCTCTGGAGCGCAAGTTCCGCCAGAAGCAGTACCTGTCTATTGCCGAGCGCGCCGAGTTCTCCAGCTCGCTCAGCCTCACCGAGACCCAGGTGAAGATCTGGTTCCAGAACCGCCGCGCTAAAGCCAAGAGACTGCAGGAGGCGGAGCTGGAGAAGCTGAAGATGGCCGCTAAGCCCATGTTGCCGCCTGCTGCCTTCGGCCTCTCCTTTCCTCTTGGCGGTCCTGCAGCGGTGGCTGCAGCTGCGGGCGCCTCACTCTACAGTGCCTCTGGTCCTTTCCAGCGCGCCGCGCTGCCTGTAGCGCCGGTGGGACTCTACACCGCCCATGTAGGGTACAGCATGTACCACCTGACTTAGGTGGGTCCAGAGTCACCTCCCTGTGGTGCCATCCCCTCCCCAGCCACCTCTTCGAGCAGCGGAAGTCCTTCCTAGGAAGCTCTGCTGCCCTACACCATATGGTCCCTTCTCTTAAATCCCTTGCTACACAATTCCTCTTGGTTATCGCTTCCTAAACCTCCTTCTCCCTCGCCAGACCCCTTCTGGGAAGAAAAAGAGTGGTCGGAAGTGTCTAGGTTTTTCGAGAAAAATCTAGATTTACATGCGCAAGTTATACTTGTGGAAACTAAGGGTGCAGAGGCCAAGAGATTTATCCGTGGTCCCCAGCAGAATTAAGAGGCTGAAGGAGACCAGAGGCCAAAAGGACTAGAGGCCATGAGACTCCCATCAGCTGCTTCCGGTCCTGAAACCAGGCAGGACTTGCACAGAGAAATTGCTATTTGGTGCTTCAAGAGATGAGACCAGCCCTATAGGAAACAAGGAGCCCAGCTCCTTCCACTGCAAACTCCAAGCGCTTTGGCAGTAGAGCATTGCTCTGAGGGGGCAGGGCGCATGGTGGTGCTTCATGAAGGTAGGTTGAAGAGACTCCCAGGACCAGAAAAAAATAAGTAAAAATAAAACAAAATCTGTTTCTATTTAACAGTACATTTTCGTGGCTCTCAAGCATCCCTTTTGAAGGGATTGTGTGTACTATGTAATATACTGTATATTTGAAATTTTATTATCATTTATATTATAGCTATATTTGTTAAATAAATTAATTTTAAGCTACAAGAAACGATGTCTGCGGGTTTAGTTGTGTGTTTTATTGTTCCTTCTTTCTCTTCACACATACAATTGCATTCCCGTCTGGTGATAGTTTTACGCTAGCAACTTTCCGCAGTGACAGGAAGATGTACAGCCACCATCTTTTGGGCACACAGGAGAGATTTGCATTATTAACACAGTCAAATGGAGAATTGGAGCAATTACCTAGGATAATTAGGCTCAATTTTCCAATTCACTTTAAGCTGAAATCGACACTTGCTCTTTCTACCAACGACCCACTCTTCCCCCCCACCCCACCCCTTTTAAACTGTCTATGAAAACGAAGTGACTTGGCTCAAATGGTTTGATGACTGTCAACAGCTAATCCAGACAGTTCCTATCCCCTCAAACCTGTTTTTCCTACTGAAGGGGTGGAGGTGGGGGGCTGGGCTAAATCTTCTAAACAGTCACCAGTGTGGACACAGTGTATGAAGTGTCATTCTAAGCTACTTAAAGAGCTTTGCGAAGCTAGCCCAGCCTAGCTACATGGAAGAGTACAGAAAACCTGGGGCTACCCTGTGCCTGGGCCCTGCTCTCCTGCCCTCATAAACTGGGTTTTTCTTTTTATGTCGTCAAGTTCAGGCTTCCAAGAAAAACATATTTGAGTAAGTGCAAGTTTAATGTTTGGGGGAAAACTCTGCAACGATATGAAAGACAGAAAATTACCCACCCTTTGGTCAATAAAGGCTACTATGTACCCCCACTCCCCTCTTCTCTTTCTTGTGTACCAAACCTCCCCCTTAGGTCTCATCAAATCTAGGTGCTCCCCCATCATCAGCATCTGTCTGGCAGAAGATTGAATATCCAAATGTAACAGAGCTCTGGGCAACCTGGTCCAGAGTTGTCAAGAGGGGGAACCCAGACCCCTACTACCTTGGACTTGGGAGGTGTGAAGGTCTCCAGAATTAAAACATAGACTTTGTGTCTGCTCCCAAGGCTCAGATTGGCCTGGGAATTTCATGAGAGACTAAAGCTTCCTGTAGGCTTGGAGGGGTTCTGCACTGGCTCCAAGCAGTTCCAGAGGTACCTTGGTCTTGGGTCCTTCAGCCTGCTGTACCTGGAGTTAAGGCTCTGTTTCTCTGGCTATTTGTCACACCCTCCTCCCTAAAAGAAGAAGCAGCTTGTCACTGGATCTTGGTTCTACTACTGGGACAGTCCGGAGGATTCAGGAAGTGACCCTCAGTCTCTGGGCCTCTGGAAGCAAATCTAGGACCTGGGTCATGATGGAATAGCCACCCCTACAAGGTTGGGACCCCCGCACCACATACTCTGTAGAGGCACTTGGAAGCTTAGATGTGCATCCTTCATGCTGTCAGCCACACAGATTAAGCAGTTTTAGGGACAGCCTTGTACAGCACACTCCGACCCGGTGACATCCTGGGTTCCTTTCTAGAAAGGGCCAGGAGACTGTAATACAGAGCAGTTTCTTTGTGGGTCTCAGTGGATCCCTGGTCTAGCCTGCCTCGGAGCCTCTGTGACCTTTTCATATGCAGGCAAGGTCATGCTATCTTGCTGTTCTTCGGTTTTCTCACCGGGGAAAGGGGCTGAGAATCCTCTTTATCCTCTGTTAGAATTTGGGGAATGTGTTAACCAGCACTGGATACTGCAGAATATTCCCGGCCGACTGCGTTTGCAACTGGCGCTGTATTCTCAGCGCGCACAAGTCTTTTTCCTCACTCAGAATTAGAGCAATGGCGGGGTAGGATTCTGTGTCTCCTCCGGCCCAGGTTCCGGGGCCTCCTGCCTCCTCTGAGTTTAGCAATTTAGGGTCGAGGCAAATTTAGAGCAACATAATTGCTGTAATGAGCAACGGTTCGCGTTCTGCAGACGCGCGGTGGCTCCAGCTAGGCGGTAGCTGCAGGCGAGGCGGGCGCGCCTCCTCTTCCCCCTCTCGAGCCTCCCTGGGACCCCCGCCCGCAATCGCCTTGGCCTTTCGAGGCAGTGTGGGGCTGGGGTTTCCTTCCAGTACTGGGCCCGTTCATTTTTCTGTTTAATATTTTTCTTTCAGCAGCCCTTTCTTTGCCCCATTTCTCATTTCCCAATTCTCTTTCTAGACCCGGCGTGTACACAGAAAGTGCTCAATAGGTGTTTGCTGTATCTGAGCAGCCAGCCACTGGTTTGACGTCCAGATTTGGAAGCGGCTGTAAACACAGTGAGGCAGAAATTTGCGGCCGGGTGGTGGATTCCGCTTCTTAATGTCGGTTCCGTAACTGGGGTTCCTTGTCTATTCAAGCGAAAGCGATGTCTACAGCGGGCCCTTGGCTTGGTCCTTTGCGGAATCAATATTCTGATCTATCTAAGGAGTGGTCTCGATCACAGGGGGCGGGGGAGGGCACTGGGTCACCATCTAGGGCACTGGCGGGCTGTGGTAGAACAGTCTGTTGTTGGAATCTGCTGTGTTGAGCACGTTACTTGTGCGTGCAGGCTGTGTCTCTCCTTCGCTCAAACCCAGATTTCTACAGCTTTTTTGGGGGACTCCCGTGGCCCAGAGAGGTGGCGGGATACACAGCTAATGAAGGGACAGAATAGGGATTAGATCTGATTTCACTTGGGACCTACGTGTTCCTGAGCCCAAGCCTCTGTAGCTGAGGGTCACTGGATGCTATGACAGTTCTCGCACAAAATGTGGGTGTCCTGGGAAACTAGCCACGGCTGATCTGGGTCCCAATTGTGACTTTTAACTCCTTTCCCATGACCACACGCAAGCACTGTTCCTGGGGGCCTGAGAGGAACATATCCCTTGCCCGGCAGGCTGTCTGAATTGGAGTTTTTTTATTTGGTTGGGAAGATCACCGAAACTCAGCAAATTCTGTTTCTGACGACGCCACAGAACTGGAGCGGCCGCTCCAGCGTCATAACTGGGAAGGGGAGATGACACTGGGCAAGATCGGGGACTTGGTGCACCAAAGCTCTGGTATTGGGTAGTTGGGCTTAGGCGGTCGCAGCCCGGGAGGCTGGGTGGGGCTCGCATTCAGAGCGCCTAGTTTCTGGGTACGTGGCTCGGATAGCTGATTCTGGAAGGACAGCCCAGGCCGCCCAGGAGGCTTACAGAAGACCAGACGTCCTACCGCGGGGCCCCTTTAGTGACCTGAGGCCCCTAGGTGAGCCCGACTGGTTCAGGTCTGCGCCCCGCCAGAGCCCTCAGGGGCGCAATGGGGAGCTGTGAGGAGAGGCAGCGGCCGCCTTTCAACTCTTAGGCTGGCGCCGGCCTGGCCAGGCCCCCGGGGCCGCAAGTTCTTCCCGGCTCCGGCTCCGGCTCCGTCCTGTCCTCCCAGTCGCTCGCTCCTTCACAACAGTCCCCCTACCCTTCACGCTAGGAGCCTTCGGGAGCACCTGACCCCACCTCCTACAGTCAAATGTTCACTCTCCTATTCCGCACCCCCATGCTTGCATCCGGTCTCCTCGGGGGATCCCTTCACTCTGTTCGACAGCTCCGGATCCCCGGTTCTCGCGCGCACTTCGGCCCTGCAGGGCCCTGGCCACACGCCTGCCGGCCTCCGCCACAGCGCCACCCCGCGGCCTCAGCCTCCTCTTCTCAATGTCAACTGCCGACAAATCCCCCTGCCCAATGCCGAACACAAGCAGAGTCTACAAAGTGCTTGTGCACGCATGACCCATATACATCGTCACAACACACCCGCACACCTTTCAGCAAACACACAAAGTCAACATGTGTATCCCAGACGCACAAGTCAGACTCACACAGATGCCCAACACATGTCTAACCATCACACGTCATAGCCACGAAATCAGTGGATGGCACATACACTTCAACAGACACACCACCTTGGGCAGGACACACAGCCCACAGCCACACAACCACACACAACCGGCAGAAGTGTACATTACACACACAACCAACATTTATCCCCAAAGCCTATACGCTAGCATCTAAGACACTGTTGATAGAGGCAAACTTCACCCTGCCAATTTCTAATTGCTATAGAAAGCCAGACTTTAAGGTCTGCTGAGAGAGACAAACTTTCATGACGAAAAAGAGGGATAGGAGAGAGACAGACAGATGAAGAGAAAGAATTCCTTTGGTGTGTGGAGAGATTGAGGGAAAGGTCCAGCAAAGCCCAGCAGAGAGCAGAATGGGTCTCAATGGGAGATGTGGAGTCACAGCACTCTAGCATCCTAGGTGCTGGGAGCAGGCACCAGGGTGAGCACCAGAGGAGCGCTATGCAGCCGCACACATGCAACTGTTTATGTATGAGTGCTTTGGCCCCCGTACACACGTGTGTGCACGGCCAGTTCTAGGATGCAGAGCTTTCATGGGTGAGGGTGGGGAATGCTGGGAAGTCCCTCCCTTCAACATAAGGAGCCTTCATCCTCCTTCCCCAGAGCAGAGCCTCTGCCCTGCATTTGGCAAAGCCTCACATGCCTTCCCAAGATGGGGCTCCTAAGGGACCTGACCCTGCTTACCCTTGGACAGAACTGGGGGGGGGGCAAGATTGGGACCTTCTGTCCAGCATGTCAGGCAGGCACAAAGATGTGGGTGCTGCTAGGAACCACCAGAATACCGCTAGATGCTGCAGTCTGCCAGTGTCCAATTGTCTGATCTGCAGTTGTCTGCCTGGAGACTTTTGAGGCCATGTGATTTGAGGCAAGTTCCCTAAGTTTTCTGGGCCTGTCTCTTCTCCATATGCCAAGTGTAGGATACTCCTGTTTTCTTGTGGTCACAGGAACAACAGGAAAAGCTTTGCAATGTTCTTGGCCCCTCCACCAACAAATATCAACAAATAAGAGCAGTTGCGAGCTCTTAATAAAGCAGTCAGAATTGTATCCCAGTCTTCCAGGAGACTCCAGAGAGTCAGAGTGTGCTGACCACTCAGGTCTGAGATGTGGGGCTCAAATCTGGGTCTGTCCCTAGCGGGATGGTGACCTCTACCTAGCAATTTACTACATCTCAGAAGCTTTGATTACACCCATATGTCCCTGTGCCGGGCACATAGCACATCTGAACAGGCACAATAATCAGAGTTGCCTTTGGGCTTTAGTTAGAAGTCAATTTAAGGGTCTTCCTGTCCTCTGTTCCTGATCTTTGGGGCCAGGAAAAAACAAAGGGGCCACCATACCACTTCCATCTTGGTTTTGGACAACACTTCAGAGATACATTGTTGCCATCCGTGGGCTAACGATCTCTTTGGACAGGAGAAAGAAAATCAGACTGGAAGGAGTTGTAGGATTTGATCTAAAATTTAGGCTGATTTAAGCGCAGTGTTCAGTGATAACGTCAGGACAGGGTAGCAAGTAAATAGAAATTTCAGGCAGAGATGAAGCTTCAAAGGTACCAATGGATAGATAGTATTCTCCTGTCTTCCACAGCTGGCAAGCTCAGCCTTCTGCAGGGGTGACTTGTGAACTGAAAGCTGAAGTTAGGGGAGTGGGGTTTGAAGTCGCAGTTCAAAGAACATCCAAGGAAAAGCTTCCCAGAGGTAGGTACCTGAGTGAAAGGGTCCTAAGGAAAAGTCCTGCTGGCCAGGTTGGAACTAGCCTCTCTAGTTGAAGCCTTATAGCCCATAGGGTACTGGTGCTCTTCCCCGCCTCCTTCTGAGCACTGTAAAGAGAGATAGCCTCAAGGTAGGAAGGGTACTGGGACCCAGTTCCCTGGGAAGTGATGCTGACCTGGTATAGAGATTGCTGGGAGGTGCCTCCTTCCCCCATGAACATGTCTTCTCTCTGTGTGTCCCATAGCAGTCAAAGATGCTAGGAGAGACCTTCTGACATCTCGGGATGAAAGATCCAAGGCTCAGAGATCCTTCTTTTCAGAGCTCCTGCAGCTGGGCCATGAGACCCAGGGCCTGATCCCCAGCTCCATCCAGGAGCCTCTGAAGCTCGGCTGTTGCTGTGCCATCTGAACCTCAGTGGGGAGGTGGAGTTGGTCAGAAACACTCCTGGTCAACTGCAGTTCCCAGTCCTGCCTGCTTGCTTCCTCTGACACTGGGCTGGTCTCCTTGGCCCAGCTGGGTGCCAGCTGTATAGTCTCAGAGCCTAAGTCATCCAAGTCCTTCCCCGTGTGTCCATTGCATCACCTAGGGAACCTGAGACCTACCCTTCCCAGCTCCAGTGCAGGGAGAGAAACGCAGTGTATTGATCAAGGGGCATGTGCCAAAGCCTGTGCCAAGGTGACTTTAATCATGCAAAGGGCCAGGTAAGAGGGGGGTGAGTGTTAGCACTGCCACCCCCTTGTGGCGACAGGTATGCTGTTACTCAGCAGAGGTTCAAAGTGAGATGGTAAAGGACTCACAGGTGGGTGTATTTCAGGAGGCTGTGCAAATGCCAGGATGGGGGGTGAGGGTGGAGATAGGCCTAGGGGTGGGGTGTTTGAAGGGAGGAGAGGGACATTGGGGAAGGCCTGCTCCATTCTCTTGATTCTGTCCTTGCTGCCCACTACAGAGGAGTGGGGACCAGAGCCTCATTTCTGGCCCTTGCTCTCTTCCTCCCTCCACCCCTAACTAGGATTTTATTCACTCTTTGGATTCTGCTGTTGAGCATACCCATCAACTTCCTGTTCCCCCAGTACATCCTGGCCCCATCAGCTCAGCGCACACATTCTCTGCGCTGGATTCTGCACAAGGGTCCTTATAGGTGTCCAAGGATGTAATCAATAGTGAATACCTCTAGAGGGAAATCCTGCATCAGTCGGGCATCGCTCCCAAGGGCACCAAGCAGTGACCTGGGGAGTCAGGATTCTCACTCAGACTCCCAGATTTCCCTGGGCTCAGAGGGTGTATGTGCCTGCACACTGAGGAAGGAGGGGCAGCCAGTGGCTGCTCTTCCCAAGGCCTTTCTGCTCCCCACTCTCACCAACACCCCAGGAGCCAGATCTTCAGATGACATGTCTTCTAATCTCCTTAGGGGTAAGTAGGACTCCTGTGGCCAGGCTGTGGGCTGGGCAAGTGTAGCCCAATCTGCTACCTCAGCTTCTGTGTGCACCTCGTGGGCAGGTCCACTGGTGAGTTCCTGGGGCAGAGTTTGTTGTGGCCCCGTTTCTGGCAGGAGATCCCTGGATCTCCTTGCAGCCGTCTGTGGGAGCCAGAGAAGGACCAGAGTGTCCTGCGTGGATTCTCCACAACCCTTTCTCAGTTTTCCCCCTTCCCTCGCTTTATATCACACACATACACACACACACACACACACACACTATCTATCTATCTATCTATCTATCTATCTATCTATCTATCTATCTATCTATCTATCTATCTATCTACCTTTGGTTTCTCTGAGAAAGGGTCTCTCCTGTAATCCAGGCTGCCTCACTCTTCTGAGTCTCCTGCCCTTGCCTTCCAAGTGTGGGGATCACTTGCTTCTTCTCTTATTTTGTTTTAAACGTGGTGGATCTAATTCTTCAGGTTGAATGGTATAAGGTGGTTGGGTTGGCTTCCCACAGGTTTAATTCACCAACGTTTATTATGCAACGTGAGTGTTTTTCCTTGGCAGTCCATGAAGGTGGCTAGCACCAAGGACAGTGAAAGGCAAGCCACCAAGTCAGGTCAGCTTACAGCACTGGAAGGGGGTGTGTTAGTGTTCTTGTGACCAAACCCTTGACAAGCCACTCAAGCTACTTAAGGGAGGGAAGGTTTATCTTGGCTTACACTGTAAGAAGGGAAGGCGTGGTGGCCTCTGGGAGCTGAGAGCTAGAGACGATGGCTCGAGCTTCCTTTACTGCCCTTTGGTGACTTGATGTAGCCAGAAAGCCAGCATTCCAGGTAGAAGCAGCAACTGCAAAGTCCCTGAGACAGGGCCATGTGTGCTATGCCTGGGAGGTGGCCAGAGACCAGAGAAGACACGCAGTAAAGGTGACTGGAAACCATAGAGACACAGGAGTTGAGTCTCACAGGGTTTGTATATATGCATGTATATACATGTGCATGCGTGTGTGCATCTATGTGGAGGCCAGAGGCTGACTTTGGGTGTCTTCCTCTATCGCTTCCCACCTGATAATTTCCAAGAACTTGAAACTCACTGGTTTGGCTAGACCAGTCAGCCAGCGAGGCTCAGGGGTCCCCCATCTCTCTCCCTCCCCCACAAGCACCATGATCACAGGTATACACTGCTGTACACTGTACCATGTGTGTGCAGTATTCACAGAGGTCAGAAGGAGACTTTAGGTCCCCGCTGGAACTGGAATTATATATGGTTATAAGCCTCCAGGTGGATTCTGAGAACTGAACCTGGATCCTCTGAGAAAGCGCCCAGTGTTCTTAACCCCCTGTGCCATCTCACCAGCCCCTCTCACACTTTTGTGACACACACTATACCAAATGAGCCATTTCCCCATCTAATCCCATAGAGGCTTGTGGGCTAGGGTAAGGGCTACAGTTTACTGTGAAGAAGCCATTCAAGTGTAGCCTGTGGGGAAAGTGATCTGAGTTAAATAATTATGCAGTACCTTCCCACAGCACTATGGAAGCAGATAAGAAGAGCAACCAAGCACTAAGGGACATCACTAGGAGCAGGTTTGGGGTTTTTACATAGCCGAGTGTCTGCTCTCTACTTCCGGACTGTGGTCGCCATGCCTCTCTATCCAGCCACTACGTCTTCCTAGTATATGTTGGGCATGGTCCTGGGGACCAGACTGCAGCATTTGTGACTTAGATGGGTTATCCACCCATGAGCAGTCATAGCTCTCATAGGGGCTATACGTCTTCCTAGTATATGTCGGGCATGGTCCTGGGGACCAGACTGCAGCATTTGTGACTTAGATGGGTTATCCACCCATGAGCAGTCATAGCTCCCATAGGTGCTGTGAGTGACTGTATTCATATCCTATCTCTCTCTCATCCACAGTGGACTGTGAACAGGATAGCCATAGACTGGGGGCTCTTTGTCAGAGTGTAGGGATGAGGGAGAGCTCTGATGTCAGAGTGTGGGAATAAAAAGGGCTCTAGTGTCAGAGTGAGGAATAGGGGAGGGCTCTGATATGTAATCACATTCTTCTTCTTTTTTTAATCTCGAAGAACTCTAACTTTTCCTTAAAATGTCTTCTATTTTGTGGCATATGTGGGAGCATGACACTAGGAATTGGCCAAGTGTAGGTCAAGCTATTGAAGTGAAGCTGGCTCTCTGGACCTGGTCACTAGTGGCCAGCTGTTTGCCCTTGGGACAGTGTTTGCACATCTCTGAGTTACCAGTCTTTATTTAGGCAGTAGGAGCTGGAAGGATTTCTGCCCCCACAGGATTGCCATAGGGGAGCAAATGAGTTGAATACGACGTGATTCTAGTGGTGCTGGGAACTCTCCCTGAGTCGGCTGTCATGGCACACTTGGATGTTATCTACGCTTTCCACTACTTATATGGTGAACCTTGTCTCACTAGGAACCTTGGCCCTTCCATGAAAATCTAGGCTATTAGTTTCTACCAGGCTCCATGAGATTGTGGAAAGCCCTTCCTGCAGGGTGTAGGGGGTGAGGAGTGGGGGTGTGTGTGGAGAGTAGGAGAGTAGGAAGGTGGGGGACATTGTATGTACTCCAATGCAGGCCAGACCAGGCAACCCAGGCCACATGCAATTACAGAGAGAGGATGGGGGTTTCTTCCATGCATCAGGAGGAAGGCAAGAGCCAGTTCCCTGTGCTGAGCATCTGCTGGGGTCCTTGTGTCTGTTCCTCCACTTAAGTCACAGAGACAGCCCAGTGGCGTGGGTGTCTTCTTCCTGTCCCTCAGGGAATGCTGAATTCCAGAAGTATTGAACCAATTGCTCAAGAACCAAGTCTGGAATTAAGGTTTAGTTTGTGCAAGGGAAAAACACACACCCCTTCAACTTGCTTATGCCAAAGCTTGCTGAAAGGGCCTTGCCTTCAAATTTCAGAATATGGAAGAAAAATAAGAATTAAGTAAAACACCTAAAGAAGATTGTTGGGAATACAAAACAAACAACGAACTACCCTGTTTCCTGCTGGCTGTCACCAAGGACCTTAAGTGACAGAAACTCTGACAAGCAGCCTGGGACTTTTCCTTACTGGCTGACTATAAGCGAATGTTAATGAAATGTTCTGAGGGTTTCTTTTCCTTGTTAAAATCTCATTTCAAATAATTCCATTCATCATCCTTTTTCTTTCTTTCCTTTTTTTTTTTTTTCCTTTTTCTTAAAACAAGGAACAAAAACAAATGTTTTCCAAAGCTTCAAACCAAGACCTCTGTGTGACTTTCTGTTTTCCCCCCAACGATTCCAGGATTCCACGCCTTTTCCCAGCTGGGAATTCCCTCCCCCCTCCCTGTCAGTTCTAGCTCTCAGCATCCTGCCAGTCCCCCTGCAGCTCTCCTCAAATGCCAGCCCCACCCCACAGGTGAGCAGAATTCAGGGTTCAAGATGGGCAACTCTTTTGCCAAGAAAGTGAAGTTTTATTTTAATGTAAATTACACAGCGTGTTTTCCCTGTATGATAAGGAGGGACCCATAAGAGTACAAACGACATTCTCATTGTTTTCTGTAGTATTTAAAAGGTTTGCAGAATTAACTTAGTTTCGTTAAAAGACACTACACATAGTTTAAAGGTTAAATGGTAAGGTAGAAAGACTTACAAAGGAGAAGATCAACCCTACCCTCATCTTTCCCATTCCCAGTTTTCCTTCAGCTAGAACCACTGAAATGCTGAGGGAGCCCCAGGAGCTGTAGTTACAAGATGGCTGTGAGATGCCCCATGATGGTGCTGGGGTCTCAGTAGGGGAGGAGGGACAAATGGTTAGAACAGGGGGTGGGAAGAAGCTACTGCAGAGGCATAGTCTAGAATTTGGATTCAATGTGGTGGGTGACAGAAGCCACCAGAAAAAAATGATCTCTACCCAGAAGAGTTACAGCAGCAGCTTGGCTCGCTATGGAGAGGATGAGCCCCTGGGAACCGGACCCATATTTGTCTCTCCTGGGTTTTATCCCCAGAGGAATGGAATGAGGGCATAACCACTCCAAGATACGGCCGAGGAGGTTTTTATTGTAGACATGAGGGAGAGCAGAGCCAGGGGCATCTGGAAGACTCCAGTGCAGGGAGAGTAAGTCGTAGACTGAACCATGATATGAGAGGAGAGGGGGGAAGGAGAAGACCAAGAGGAGCAAGTGAGCGAAGGGCTGAATAGGCAGGGCTGTACAGGTGTGAAAAGCGAGAGGGGCGTGCATGCGTGCGGGGGGGGGGGGGGGGG
>NC_034602.1:31120731-31142198 GCF_900095145.1 Mus pahari | reverse complement strand
GGGGGGGAGCTGAGTGAACCTAGAGGCCAACATCTGCTTTGGTATGCTAAAAAGCAGCACAGTTACCCATTTGTCTCATGTTGGTAATATTTGATCTCAAACCTCGGTTTCTACCCAGGCTTTGACCATTTAGTTCCTGGATAAAACACACACACACACACACACACACACACACACACACACACACACACATCCTTTATGTTTATAATAAGCCTTAATCATCACTAGAGCTGGGCAGATACCTATCCTCTACGCTATTAGAATCTATTTCCTATTGATAATCCAGAGCTATTATTTACTATGTTTCATCTGGGCTGCTCTTAACTCCAATTGGCTCAGGGCCATGCTTTCTTGACTTTTAACCCATGGCGTCTTTCTCTTCTCGTCATCCTTTTCTCTTCCTCCTCCTGGTCTCCTCCAGCCCCAAGCCCAGGAACACTAAGCCCTGCCTACCTCAATTCTGCCCAGCTATAGGCTGTAGGCATCTATATTCATCAATCATAAACAACTTGGGGGCAAGGTCACACAGTGTCACTTAGGTCTATGTTTGGACTCTCTCCTGCCTGGGTCTTGGGGTTCACACTTAGTATTACAATTCATAGTAACAAACCAAACCTCGACAGTCCTGGATTGCTTTTGGAACTGACATATACACATTCATTTATTTAGCACACATGTGAACATGCACATCCCCGTAGCAGGAGTGTGGAGGTCGAAGACCACACTGGTAGGAGTCCGTTGGTTCTCTCTTTCCCCCACGTGGGATGTGATCTGGGGACTGAACGAGCAAAGTCAGATTTGGCAGCAAACACCCTTGCCTGCTGGGCCATCTCACTGGCCCCTACATTATTAACTTTAAACGACTATGTCTTCGGAGTTCTTTTTCATCCTTTATGCTTCCGCTTTTGTTTCTTTATTGTCAGTATCCTCGGCGTGTTTTGGGAAGAGCATATGCATGCGCTAGCTCACTCCTTTTTCCTCATTGGCAGTCGGAAGGCAGGATGGGCCACCAGCAGTTCTACTGAAGTCGCCGACAGAAATTCGGCCAGGGTTCTTGCTCTAACCGCCCCGGTCTGATCCGGAAATCCAAGCTGAGCGTGCTGCCAGTGGTTCTGTCAGGACCCAAAGGACATGGGCTTTATTAAGTTGGACTAAGCGACCTTGAATCGATTACTCAATACTCTCTACCCAGTGAAACGCATCATGCTAGTTTTTCTACATAAATAAAATAAAGTAAAATAAAATTAAGACCTTAAAAATAAAAAAGTTCCGCCTTGCTCCGCACGTGGCTGGTCCCACCGTGGAGCACTGTGACAAGTCTCCAGGCAGAGTATCTTACTCCTTAGAGGCCCTGTACTACGAAGCTGTCTCCGCTGCCTGCCGTCTTTACCCCATCTCTGAGTCTGTTTCTTAGTTTCCACCTTCCCTTTTCACATGGAAAGACGCATGCGCACAAATAGCAGGAGCTTTCTGGGCCCAAGGAGGGCTCGTGGACCCGTCGGGTTGCCTGAGTAGCTAATAAAACAGGGGTCCACGCGCATGCAACGGGGCAACCCAAATTATAACGAAGAGAACATCCGAATCCAAGCTGAAGGCAGATCCCTGCTTCTAAACTGTTGCTCACAGTTTTTTGAGTATGCCGCCCTTACCTTGAGATAGAATATATTCTTTGGCAAGGTCGTGTGGCTAAATCCTAGAGTCCTAGCCCCTCAGAGCCACTAGTAAGGGTCGCTACTGAAAAAAAACAAAAAACAAAAAACAAAAAACAAAAAAAAAACAAAAAAAAAAAAAACAGGCCAACTTCAGTCAAACAAAAGAAAAAGAAAAATATTTGTTCTTCCTCTATGCCTGATGTCTGAGTCGGGCGGGAGAGGTAAAGCGTCCATTGTCAAAGTGGCGGGATATACCTGTAATCCCGACATTTGGGAGGCAGAGAGAGGTAGAAGGCTCTCATTTGAGGTCAGCCTGGGCTACATACTAGGTAAGAAAAGAAAAGGGAAAAAAGTAATGAATGAATGTATGCACATGTGAATGAATGAATGACTTTTTTGGTGAAGACTGAAGGGACAAGGAGAAGACAGAGGGAAAAACAAATCGCGTTGATGCAAACCTCAACTTGGGACCATTCAGTCAAATGTGGAACCCGCGGTCACCCTGGAGGTCTTGTCCTGTGATCGCTCAGGCCTAGTGAGAGCTCTGTCGGGAGTCCACATGCTGGTTAGTGTTTTGACAACTTGTCCCAAAGTAGAGTCACCTGGGAAGAGGTAACCTCAGTTGAGGAATTTTCTCCAGTAACTGGCCCATTGGCATGTCTGAGAGGCAGATTCATCATCACTCTATGGGGCGCCCACCCTGCTGTGGGGAACACTCCTGCGCATGTGGTCCTGGGTGTACAAGACAGTAGATTGAGCAAACCAGGAGAAGCCAGCCAATAAGAACTGTTCATCCGTGGCCTCTGCTTCAGTTCCTGTCTCCAAGTACCTCGACGTCCCTCATCGATGGACTGTGATATGGAAGGGTAAGGTGAAATGAACCTTGTTTTCTTTCTTTCTTTCTTTCTTTTTTTAAAAAAGATTTATTTATTTATTATATGTAAGTACACTGTAGCTGTCTTCAGACACTCCAGAAGAGGGCGTCAGGGAGAACAGTCGGGTGCTCTTACCCACTGAGCCATCTCACCAGTCCTGAACCTTGTTTTCTTTAAGTCAATTTCTGCAGTAGTGTTTATAACACTAACAGAACCACTCTGTGCATGTGGGTGGTGGGTACACAGTTTAAGTCTGTCTGTCTGTCTGCCTCCAATCTTAGAGCAGAGGGGGCTCCAGTTGTGCCGACAAAGTAACCTCAGCCACTGGGTGCGCTTGAGGTAGGGGCATGTGGTGTATCTGGCTTTTGTGACTGCAACTTTTGAGCTTCCCTGGACCTCATTTCCGTCTCCCTGATGTGGGACAACCACCAATGTAACACAAGAAAACTTCCTGGTGCAAGTATAGACTAAAAACGACGTTCTTTATGATAGCAGCGACGCCAGAGAGCCATCAGTATGTCCCGTTCCATCACCCGACCGTTCTGGACCACTGCTGTTTTAGCGCTTGTCTTCGTGGTCTAGGTGAGGGCTGCCTCCTGGCAGGTTTCTTTCATGGTGACTGCTCAGTTCTGCATAAGGCCTGGCCCATAAGAGCTTAGTAAAACCTGGCTGACTGGATGTGCTGCTGCTGTTGTTGATGCTAGACAGCAGGAGAGGGACTTGTTTTTTTCTGTTCTATGAATAGAACATTACTTAATCTCCATCTCCCTCTCCCCCCTCTTCCCACTTCCGTGTGTGTGTGTGTGTGTGTGTGTGTGTGTGTGTGTGTGTGTGTGTGTGTGTGTGTTATGGAATGGGTATGGAGACCACAGAAGACTTTATGGAGTGCCTTCTTTCCTTCCATTGTTTACATGGATATCAGGGATTGGAGTCAGATCATTAGACTGGCTTTGTAAGCCCTTGACCCATCGATCCATCTTGCAGGATCTCCCTTTGGCTTTAGAGACAGAATCCCTCACTGGGACCTGGAATTTGCCAAGCAGGCTGACAGGCCAGCAGATTCCAGATATCCTCTTATCACTTCATCCCAACACTGTGATGACAGGAATCACAAGGGGTTGTACAGCCATGCCTGGCTGTTTACACAGGTGCCAGGGATTGAACTCAGGTCTTCATGCCTACCCAGCAAGCACTTCACTGACCGAGCCATCTGCACAAGCCCCACAGAACAGATTTGCCTCAGTGTCCTGTGGGAATCCTTGTCTCTCCTTCTCAACATTATCAGGCCCAGCTCTGTCCGAGGTCAGACTCTCTGGCACTGGGGTCCTCCAGAGCCCCAGATCCAGCAACAGGCTGAAGTCATCACAGCTGAGATGAGAAGGGAGCTCATGACCCACATGAAAAGATGTCAGGATCAGGAGGAGGGAGGAGTTATGTTTTGGCTGGAGCGCCCCCTGCGCCATTCTTGAGCAGTCTTAATAGAAGGAGTTTAAGCAGTTTTCGTTTTTTCCTTTTTTTTTTTTTTTTTTTCGTGCAGATTATCTGAGAACGGCTTGGCACTTGGGAATTTTCCATTGGCTTGAGCTGAGCATACTGGCGCCAAGAAAGGAGAGAAGAAAATCAGACAACGTGGGCCCCGGTTTTCCTGCCAGTCTCAATTTGGGAGACTTTTTCCATCCTTGGGGCCATTTGTGAGAAATTAAGCTCAGAGGCCTTCTAGGGAAAAAAAAAAAATCTTTGGACTTTTGATTCCCCAGTGTGGAAATTTTGCACATTTGAATATTAAGTAGTGACTTGAGAAGGGCGTGGGAGGCGAGGCCAGAAACTCGGCATGTGCTTATTTATTTATTTATTTTTTCTTTTGTCATGGGAAGGCAGTGTGGTTTCTGCAGTCTGAAAAGGCTTTGTCAGAATGTGGCCTCACTATCTCCTGAGTGGGGTAGGGAAATGGTGTCATCAGGGGCCTCAGTTTCCTGCCTCGGAAACAGAGTGATACTATTGAGTTTACCGAGTTTCTCTCCGGGGAGCAGCAGTGGGGTCCATGTGATTGTTCTCTCCCTCTTCCTCCTCCTTTTCCTCCTCTTCCTCTCTCTCCCTCTCACTTAGCAGAAATGGTGGTTTTTGTTTGTTTGTTTTTGTTTTTGTTTTTGTTTTCCTGTAGGAGCATTTCCAGGTACCTGTCTAATTACCTCTTAAAGCTTTCCTGGTGTCAGCTAAGTTGCTAAGGCTCTCAGTTGGGCCCTGGGCTGTCAGTGCAAAACCAGCCTGTGGTGCGTTTACTAAGGCAGGTGCCTCTGGTATCCACCACCCTGAATTAGCTGGGCTGGCCTAGTGTAATTACAAGTACTCTTAGGATGGAGAGGCTGTGGGGACACAGTCAGAATAGAGATGACGTCATAGAAGGGGAGCTGAGCAGGCAAGGCTGCCAGCTTTGAAGGCAGAGGAAGTGACAGGAGCCAGGGACCACAGGCGCACTCTAGGAGCTGCAGAGACAACAGTGTCCCATTACTCCTATCACAGCCCATCCTCAGACCATCCAGGCTGATTTCAGAAGTCAGATATCTCCATTGAACATACATAATGGCTACTGTTAGTTTGTTTATTTATCATGAAGGAGTATTGGATTTTTGTCAAAGGCCTTTTTGGTAGCAATTGAACGGATCAATCGTGTGCTTTCTGCCCTCGTTTCCATTTATGTGTTGGGTTATGTTGATTGATTTACACGTATTGAATCATTCCTGCATTTGTAGAATGAAACCAATCTGATCACAGTGAATGACCTTTTTGATGTATTATTGGTACAGTTTGCATTGTAGGCTTACTGTTGCTGGGATGAAACACCACGAGCAGATACAAGCTGGGGAGGAAGGGATTTATTTAGCTTACACTTCCACATTTTAGCCCATCATTGAAGAAGTCAGGACAGGAACTCAAACAGGTCAGGAACCTGAAGGCAAGAGCTAATGCAGAAGGCATGGAGGGATGCTGCTTACTGACTTGTTCATTGTGGCTTGCTCAGCTTGTTTTCCAAGAGAACGCAGGACCACCATCCCATAGGCTCGGACCTCCCCAATCAATCACTAGTTAAGAAAACTCTACAGCTTCATCCTATGGAGGCATTTTTCTCAATTGAGATTCTCTCCTTTCAGGTGACTCTGGCTCCTGTCATGTTGATGTAAAACTAGCCAGGGAAGTTTGCAAGTATTTTGTGGGGGAATTTTTGCATCTAATTTTGCATCTAACCTCATCAGGGAGATTGGCTGACCTCTCCCAACCCTTCTTTCTCCCCCGCCTCTCCCTTTTTGTTGGTGATTATCTGGGTTGCGTGTGTAGCTATCTGGCTTTAATGGCTTCATATAAAGAATTAGAAGTGTTCCTTTCTATTCTGTGGGCTAATCTGAGTGGTGTTGGAATTAGTTCTTTGAAGGTTGCTAGAATCCTGTGCTGGATCTGTCTGGCTCTGAGGAATTATCCATTATCCATCATCCATTATCCAGTAAATAAAACCACTACTTATAATTTGTAGACTCATTTATTTTATGTGTATACAATTACAACATTTCTCCCTTTCTCTTTCTTCCTCTAAACCTTCCTGTAAACCCTCCTGCTCTCCTTCAGATTTATGGACTCATCTTTCACTAACTGTTATTGCATGCATATGTGTATATGTACATATGTATATAGTCCTAAATGTAACCTGCTCAGTCGGTATAATCCAAATTGTATACGTGCTTTCAGGGACTGATAAGTTCGTCACTGGACAATCAGTTGTGTTTGTGCTTCCATGGGACAGGCCCCCTCTCCTGTGCCCATCCTTCCTCAGTGCCTACAGTTCTGAGGCCTCATGATCTTTTCCCTCTCAAGCTTTTAATGTCCAGTGATGTCATCCAACATGTGTAAAGCACACCAGTTGCCTCCTGGGGCACACAGATGATAAAGGCCTCTGTAATGTTTATGCCTTGAGAAAAAATACTGTTTCCTCCCCCTTGTAGCATTCTGTGGGACTGAACTCTGATAGAGACACAAATAGACAGGAGCAAGCCGTGTCACAGGCCGCTGAAATGGCAGAGAAGGACTTGGAAGCACACGCTTCCCGCTTTGCCTCAGAACAGTCAGCCTTCCTAGACTCTCAGGTCCGCGCGACCGACTTCTGCCCTTTGAAGTTGCTGTACTACATGGGGTTGCTTGGTAAAAACATCAGGATCCTCCGTGACTTGCGTTTCTTCATTAGCCGTTGCCGTGAGGAGCATCACTTGCAGCAAGCAGTAGGGATGAGGGCAAGGGTCACATGCACTCTGCTGACGCTGGATCCCAGATACAGAGCCTCTGCAGCATTCTGAGAGCCTAGTGTTGGTGAGCAAAGGCCAAGTGAGGTTCAGCCTCTCCACGCTGAGGCAGCTAGGCAGAAGCTGTGCAGGTCTCGTTTCTGTAGCCGGTGCTGGAATCAGTAGTGTCCGAGGCAGAAAGAAAGGAAGGGACACGCAGAAGAAATCAGTGCTCTGTCTCTTTCTTCCTTCCCCCAAACTCCCATTTGTGCTGCCAATGTCTTCCTCCATGTGGGGAAGTGCACTGGAGCATGGCTGACCTACCACTGAAGCAGTGGGAGGCCCTAGACCCACCAAAGGACCCTCTGATTCTCCATACCTGGCCTCAGTTGGTGACTCCTGTCGAGTCCGGCTCTCTCCCTTCTCTGCATCAGCAGTGTTCACCAGCAGCCACTTAGCCCCACAAATTCTGTAGTTCTGTAGTTGCTGCTTCTCAGACACTTCTTCTCCTTGTCACTTTTTTTTTTTTTTTGGTAACTAAACTACTACAGACTGGGGAGCTCAGACAGGAGGGATCTATGTTTGTACGGTGACGGGACCTTGAAGTCTCAGATCAGCATGGAAGCCAATTTGGATCTTGATGAAGGATCTTTCTGTCACTAAGATGTCACTTTTCATACACTAACCCCACAAACTCATGACTTCATGAGTTTTCTTCCAAGTCACTGTCTCCAAATGCAGTCCATTGGCAATTATGCCTTTATCATATAAACAAGGAAATCAAGGGGTACCTCCAACACACCCTTCCACTCATCAGTTGTCTCCATGAAGATGGGGTATTCACAGTAGCTGGGTACTACAGGTGATATGGTCCCTGTCATCTGACTGATGGGATCCATTCTAGATTTCCACTCTTAGGATGGTATCCAGTATTATCTAAGAGCTGACTAAGATTAGAGCCCAAGGTAGGATCCTTTGCAGAATATAAAGGACAGGCTTCTGTTGAGTTTGTTTTGTCCTGCACTTGGGTGGGTTGGGTGTTTTGACTCAGGGAAACATTTGGTTCTGTTACCAGCTGATAGATGTCTGGCAGTGTCAAGGGCCATGACGTACTCTGCACACAGTAGGCAGGTTTTCTAAGTTCTCAGTATGCAGTGGGGAAGGCAGTATGTCCAAGAAGCTGTCTCATGACTGCTTTGTTCGTTACATGTCATATCCATTCTCCAAACACACAAGTGACAGTATTTCCTCTCTACAGATGACAGAGAAATACAGGGTCTGCTGTGCTGGCCCATGAGCCAGGGTGGGAATGCTGGTTGCAGAATTCCTCCACAGTGGAAGCCATTCTCTGGACCATTCTTTTGTAACTCCGTTTGGGTTATGGATTCCTCTCTGAGAATCTAAGCTTCCTCGGGGCAAGTACTGGGCTGTCTTGGTCACAGCTGTCATCAGTTGGGTCCCAACCCATAGTAAGGACTTAATAGATTTTTACTGAAGAAGTGGATTATACTTGGTATCCATTACATTCTCAAGTCCCCCTACATTCCCTGTGGACTCTCTTTGGACATATGGCAGGTTCAGATGGGAGATGTCTTTCCCAGTAAGGTGTGGTCTCCTCTGACCATCCTGGCAGTGAGATTCTCAGCTCCTGTCAAGCAGTGCATATTCTTTCTAGCCTTCTAGAAACTGCCACTTAGTCTATGAGGGGCTTGTGGATACTTCCTGAGAAGGTCAGCTAGGAGAAGTGAGGCATGAGAAGCGCAGTATCACTCTCAACACTCCATCTCTGGGATATCCCAGGTCGGCACAGATGAAATCAGAGAAGACTCCGTGGACAGGAGCATGCTCACCTATACCAACCTCATCTTGGGTCTGCGGAGGCCAACAGTGCAGGATCGCATCTGCTGGTGTGCAGTGCTCTCTATTCCCAGGAGAAGGGGACAGAACGGCACTTTGTGTGTGTGTGTCCCCTTATATCTATGAAGGGTGGCTAATATTGTCAACTTGGAGGGATCCAGAATCACCCTGGAGATGTATCTCTGGGTGTGTCTGTGGGGGCTTATCTAGACTGGGAAACTGTGGTGAGAAGAGCTAACCTAAATATCCCGGCACCGTTTTACAGAACAGCTTCTAGACAGGCTTTTTTAAAAAGCCAGTGATCTGAGATCCTGAATATTAGTGTAATGTGAGCAGCCACCCCACAGTCTCTCCACCATGTCCATTTCATCATCATGGACTGTCCCCTGAGCATCCTTGAGTGGTTCAATCAGATGTTTTGTTACAGCAGCAAGAAAAGTAAATCCACCATCTGCTATAACTCCTGAGTGAGGGTGTTGGGGTGGCGCCTTTGAGGGTAACACCACTAGCTATAACCCTAGTGAGGGTGTTGACACAGTGTCTTTGGATGGTAACTAGGCTGAGGGGCTCCAGCCAGAGAGCCACCAACTCTTTCCACCAAGTGAGTGTGAACCTAGAAACTAGACTTCTACTACTCAGGACCCTCTCCAGCCCCTAACCATACTGGTACCTTGATCTCGGCCCTCCATTCTCCAGAACACCTAGAACTAAATACTGACCAGTCTGTGAAATGTTGATTAGCAGCTGAGACCATGGTAGACAGGGAGCCACGCTTGCTGGAGCCTTCCTGAGTGCTACACCCAATGCTGACGCCTTCATTACCCCGTGTTTACCATGCGACAATCCACCCCATCTCTGCCCTCAGAAAATTTAACTCAATTTACTAATATTAAAATTCCAGCTGGGATAAGAGCAAGCTGAGGGGGTGGGGTGGGGGAGAAAACCCAAGTCAAAGGTCAGGAAATCCAGGGGGAAAGAATTGAAGGCAGATGGGGTAAGGCTGGCCTGCGAAGGGTGGGCAGTGAGTGAGGAGGACATCCTGAAGAGCTGGGTCCCCACTTCTGTTCTCATCAAGAACAGGACTGCAAGGGTCTGCTAGGGAAACTAAGCCAGCTGCCCAGAGCCTGTTATGGGGATGATGGTGACATAACTCTTTCTCCCACGTGTCCACTGATGTGTGATGTTGGGAAGCAGAGAACAGCGTCCCCACAATGCCACCAGGAGGACAGCACTGAGCTGTCTCCTAGAGCATCCCTGACTATAGGCAGGTAGCAGTAGACTCGAACGGACCGTCAGTAGCAATCCATTGTGAGGGGATTGGATGGGAAGGCATTGAGAGAGAGGGGTGCCTCTGCCGATGTATGGTTTTCTTCTCTGTGGACATCTAGGGGCTGTGGTTAGTCCCTGGAGCTCTATTTTATGTCATCAAGATGCATCCAGCTATGTAGTGTCATCTTGCTGCTCTGTAATAATCTTCATGCCACCTCTTTGTCAGAAGAACCAGGTGTGTATGTGTGTATAAGGGGGAGAGGGGGAGGGGAGAGAAGTGAGGGGGAGGGAGGGGAATGGGAGAGGGAGGAGGGAAAGAGAGGGAGGGAGAGAGGGAGGAGAGAGAGAGAGAGAGAGAGAGAGAGAGAGAGAGAGAGAGAGAGAGAGGCAGACAGACAGACATTCTGGTGTGTCTCCATAGAACCTATGCAGAATGTGGTCTCAGTACAGCAGAGAAAGAAGGCAGAGGCAGGATAGAGCTCTCAAAACCTGGCCAGTAAGGCTCTGGTCCTCATGGGATTCAACCAGCCATAATGAGAATGGGTTGTTATGCAGTGAGGTACCACTCTCTACCATGGATTGAGCAGTACATTCAATACATTCGAATACAATATAATGCAATACAATACAATACAAAATAACACAATACAATACAATACAAAATAACACAATACAATAAAACACAACACAATACAGCTCTCAGCAGAAGCTCCTGAGAACTTGGACTTGACAGTCCCCTAAATGTGAGCCAAGCAAACCTTTGTTTCTTATAAATAACCAAGTTTCAGGTACTCTGTTATAGCAAGAGAATCTGATTAAAGTAATGGGTCCTCATCTGCCCAAGTACTTACTACTTAGATAGTAAGCTTGGTTCTAAGGAGTGATGTTTTACTTTGAAACATGTCCATGGCCTTACGTGTTGATGGTTTGTTTCCCAGCTGGCGGTGCTACACTGGGAGGCTGTCAGGTTTTATGGGATGAACTCTAGCTTGTGGAAGTAGAGTCTCCTATCACATGATCCCACTGCCAAGGACTCCACCATGCCTGACAGTAGTGGGCAGGGACTCTGAAATCAGGAACTGGAAGGACCTTACATGGTTTCAGTCAGGTGTTTTGGTTGCAGCTACACAGGAGTAATTTACACACAAGCCCTGAGCCTAGATCTGACCCTGTCTCCACTGGGCTCTTCCTCCGGATGAGCGGGCCTGGTGGGGTAAGAGCTGAAGGGTTCATCTTACAAGATGGTGGCTGAGCCTCCTTCTCTATGTATCCTCGCTAGTCCTACAAACCCCTGAACAGCCTGTTCTTTGGGCTGGAAGGTAACCAAGCTGAATTTCAATGTTTTCTAAGCAGGCGTCACCTTCTCACCCCTGCCTTTATTTGCAGCTCTCTACTTTTCCAGACCCGAGCCCCTGATTGACAGAGGGCGGCTGCCAAGCACATCTGGCACAGGGGACGTCCAGAGCAGCCAGTCATCCAGGTGTTGGGAAGACCCAGCCAGGGGTCATCCACGGTCAGTGTACAGTCTTCTGATTGGCTCAGGCCTGCTCCCCCCCTTATCTCTGGAGCCTTCCTCCTGAGGACAGGCAACGAGGGGGAGGCTGAGGCCAAGGGACTGGGCCAAACATTTGGAAGCGCTTGCCTTGCAAAGACACAGCCAAGAAAGCAGATTCAAACATTTCTTCTACCCACACAATTCAGGAAAGCTTAGCTTGGAATTTCCTAATTTTTATGCTTAATTAAGATAAAGGGGTCGAAGATCGTGTGCAGAAGAGCTTTTGGTTTGGACAGCAGAGGCAGGACTTACCATGGGCCCCTGGAACCCATAAAGTGGGAGAAACAGGGGTGGCTCCAAGGTAAATACCTTTCATACAGAGGCAGAAATGTCCTGAGTGGAGTCTGCCCATGGTCCCCCAAATTAACCACACTGGTATTTGAGTGTGAGCCTCAGGAAAGCTAGTTCTTGCCTTGTCTACCTCACTGCTGCCTGTCAGCATGGCGAGGCCTCGAGGCCTCGTCACAGAGGACACAGGTTCAGCACAGGAGGGCAGAGGCCAGGACGGAGCTCAGAGACCTGCAGATGTTGGCCATTCCTCGCTGAGAAAACCTTTGTTTTTGCAAATCCCAGTGGTTTAAACTGAAGCTCAAAACAAGCCGGTTTGGCGGCTTGGCACTGGGGTTTTGGCTCAGTTGGTAGCCGGCTCGCTTAGCATTGCACAAGGCCCCGTGTCGGGTCCCCAGCATGGAAAGCAGCAGTGCAATTCTGCAATCCCAGAAAGCCGGGGTGCTCATGCTCATCCTCAGTTGCACAGTGGGTTCAAGGCCACCCTGAGACATGCTGAGACCTTTAGAAAGGCGAAGAAAGTCCTTTAGCTGAGCCTCCAGGTCTGGGTGACATTATCCTATCTGTTGGCCTTCTATGGTGGGAGAAGAAGAAACCAAGGCACAGAAATATTGTTGCAGCCCTTAGGGGAAGAGACAGGGCTTGCTTCCAAATTATTCTTTTTCCCCGACTTCTTTAGCATGCTGTGGGGAATCCTGTGGGTCCTGTGTCCCAATGCTATCTCAAACTCACTTAGCTCCAGACCCATGGCACAGGCATTACTTGTGGGTCTGACAAGACGGGAAGGCGGTAGGAGGCCAGCAAGAGCCATTGCGGGCCCATAGGCTGCCCTAGCATCAGCCAACATTGGAGCATGCCCAGAGGAGTGGGACTGCAGCCTGGTGGCCAGAAGGCACAGCCCTCCTTCATTCTTCTCTCTCCCCATCGCCCCACACATGCTAACCTACACAAAAGTCAGGGCACGAATGACCCTCAGAGAAACGGCCCGTGAGCCAGTCCTCAAAGCTACGCCTGCTTTGAACCATATGGTGTTTTCTTAACAACAAGTCTAATCGCCAGCACTTAAAAAGTTGGAGCTGTCACACGCACATCTGCATCTCTGGCTTCTTTTGAGTCTTGGAAGATTTGATATCAGCAGACCTGCATTCTGCTCAGCAGCAAGGCTGACGTGGAGCCAAGCCGGTCCACCCTGGTTTTATCCCCAGATTACTTGCTTGAGCCTTGGAGTCTGTCATGTGATCTGAGAACAGATGGAGAAGCATCTCAGAGACTCCCACATTGAGCCCACACTCTCATTCTGGACATCCCCTCTGCCAACCCCCCCCCCCAGGTGTGTAGTTGGCAGAGAGCTGCTGGCCTTGTGGAAAGATCTATCAAACCCTTGCTCTGAGTATTTGGTGGTGACAGTCCCTTTTGGTGTCACCCACCTCATAGCCATACCCCAGTGGTCTGGGAGAAACCCTGCCAGGACTTAGGTGGTGGAGGACATAGGCTTGACACAGGGTTGGCATAGGGTATGCCATCTCTGTAGGATCTCAGCTGCATCTCTCTCCTAACTAGGTGGCCAGCATGTATGGAGGGATTGTAATTTAAACTTTTGGGTTCCACTAATTCACTGTAAGCCCATGAAAGGACATCGAACTGAGCCTGGCTCTTAGAAGCTCAACCCTGTTTGCCAATGCCATTCTGTCTGCCCCTTGCCTAAGAGGCTAGGCTCTGCCTCTCCAGAGCTCATATATTCAACCAAAACAAACCAAAAAAACCAAAACAACCCATGCCTTAGCTCCATTATGGCATCTTCTTTCTGGGCAGTCAGGGTTGTCCCAGACTCATCAGCCCCACCCTGAGGTTCAGGTCCAGGATCTCTTTCCTGAATTCCTTGTCCAGGGATGTCCTCTGCCCCCCTGAGCTGCAGAACCTTGCCTTTTCTGATTCTGTGTTAGGAAGGGGCAGCAACTAGGATCTTTTGCACACGTCCACAGCTGGGGTGCAGGAGAAAGGAATTTCTGCTGAGGTCACTGTCCCTGGAGAGCCAGCCCATGGGGCTCTGCTGTTCATGTGACCCTGAGAGCTGTCATCATCTGCAGCATGGTCACTTGCCTTGCTTATTGGTCCATTGGCAGTCTTCTCTATAGAATGTCTTTGTGGGTGAGGACCGAACCTGACCGTCAACACAGTGTCATCTGGGTGAGACTGCGTGACACACAATAGGCTCTTAAAACTGGATGTCAACGCATTGTCTTCTGCTGACCCAGTGTCTGCCCCCGACGTATCCTGTACCCACCTGTCCCTATGAGAGCTGCCACAACGTTTGAACTATCACTCAATCCAGCCCCCTTTCTCTTCTGCTCACCTACACTGAACCAAACTCAGTGCTGTTCCACCCTTAAAGGTCACTGTCACTTTCTGAGCTCCTTCATGGCTGGCTCAACCCATGTCTGCTGGATTGAGCCTACATGGGTCTACAAAACCCAGATTCATGAAAGAAACATAAATGACGAGGGGGAGGAGGGAAGGAGGGAGGGAGGGAGGGAGAGAGAGAGAGAGAGAGAGAGAGAGAGAGAGAGAGAGAGAGAGAGAGAGAGCTCCCTCATGGTTTCCCCCTGATTCCACATTCTCAGTGTTTGACACAAGTGACTCCATTTTGGAACTACAGGCAGCACCCGCCAGTTCTTCATTGGTTAGGGTCTACTCTCTAAGCTGATCATTTTGGCTTGGGAGAGGCAGAGAAAGCAAGTGGACATGTGAAAGATTCAGGCTGTGCTGGAAGTGGAATCAGGCCTGGGACTTGCCCTGGGAGGCCATCCATGCCCCATATCCACTGAGGATGGAATCCTGCCTGGTTGCTAAGGATTAGGCTGGGTCTCCAGTTACGCATGCCAAACATGAAACGTTGCCAGCCCAAGTCCAAGGGGACCGTCTAGCGGAGCAAGCCATCAGATGCGGGAAGAAGAGAGCAGAGACTGCAGAAACACTGGGCAAAACCCCAACTCCAAGTCCCCACTGGCACACCTTATTCTTCTGGCCAGACCACCTCTCTCATACTGGTGTCTGGAGTGCTGAAGGACGACTGTGGTCAGTCTGGTGGGATCATCAGCTCTACCTTGGTCCAGAGAGTTGAGGTGCCAGCCATCTGAGAGATGCCGCAAGAACATCTAGATGCAGGGAAGTGAGTGAGGGAGTGGAAAGGGAAAGGTCCAGGAGAAGGATGAAAAAGGGGTGGGGGACATAAAGCATCTCTGCTTGGGATCTGGGTCTGAATCCAGACTACCCATCTTCTAGATCAGATCCTCTCTGCCTTGGTGGTATGTCTGTCTCTCCTGGCCCACTCCTGAGCTGTGGGCTATGGGCTCCTGCCCTGCTGTGGAGTTTAGCTCTCTGCTCCCACTGGGTACCAGAGAACAGGCTGTGTGGCATGGGCCTTGTCCCCAGACCTCTGGTATAGCAAACGCTTCCTTCTGTTCTTGGAACAAGATCGGTCGCCCAGGTGGGGATCCTGGGCTCCCACTCTTCCCAGCAGGTTGTAGACTTGAGGGCCAGGTCTCCTGGGGCATACACCTGCAGGCTCCTTTCTGGGCTGAGCTGGACTGACCGGAGCCTGGTGTCTGGATAGGGTTCTTTCCCAATGCTCAACCTGTAGTCATCTGTCTGCTGTACATAGGGAAGGCAGAAGAGGACCCTGATTTTGGCCACGGTGTGAATGGGATGCAGACATTCCAGAGCCAGAAGGCCACTTCGATGAGGCTGATGCACGCCCGTTCTTGGGGGCTTTTCCTGAACTTCTTCTTGGGAAAACAATGTTGGTCTTTTAGGCAAAGGAGGCAGACTGGCTGGTGCTCAGAGCAGAGCATCCCAGGCACACACCTGGCCACAGCAGCTGCCCCGCAACAGGGTAGCCAGGCTTCTGCAGAGCCTGCTCCTGCTGTAGGAGCCACAGGCAAATGGCCACTTTGGCTTCTGCATCCTGCTGACTCATTCATCTCTCCAGGCCCACTGGAGTCACAGCGCTCTACCTGCCCACGTCTCTGGCTGGCCTCCAGGCACAGCTGGGTAACATTAAGAACTTGGTGCCCCTCCGTCCTGCCCCAGCTCCTTGGAGGCCTTCCTTCAGCACTGTTGTCCCCATTGTCAGATTCTGATGGGGTTCTGGGATCAAGTGGGGATTTTCTTCTTTAGGCCAGATCAATACTGAAGGGCAGGGCAGGGCAGGGCTGAGGTGAGGGACTCTTGCTGGTAGGCTTTGGGTGCTTGCTCAAATCCTACGTGTATTCACGGCTCCTTCAGGCCCACATTTATGAAACAAGTGTCCAGAGGACCTACATTCCAGCCCCTTGAGAGGGCTGAGTGGCCACACGGACAGAGAATGGACAGAATAGTCCAGCTGTCCTACCCATTGCCCCATGTTTAATGCCTCAGTGTCTCCTCTGTGACCTTTTCTCCTTCCTTTGCCTATTCCTCTGCCACTCCATCCTCACCAGATATTGTCTGAGGCTTGGTCCAGCCACTTGGCCCCTCATTCATCAAGCTTCTAACATTTTAGCCACACATGGAAACCTTTGATCACTTCCAGGTTCTAGAATGTTCCAGGTTCTAGAGCCCTCAGCAGGGATCATTTGCACAGCTGCCACAAACTCATGGCTCTCTGCCTTATCTTACTCTGTTCTCCTGGCTATCTCCACCCTGTGTCCATTTTTGTCAACTTGCAATCTCAACAGACATATGGACACACCTTCCATGATGGGCCACCTCACTGCTTTGTAATGGCTAACAGTCGCCTCTAGGGGGCGATCTCACAGGCTGTCGGAGACATAAACGAAGGCTGGAAAGGCCCACTGCCCATACAGAAAAACAGACCTTCCACCCACACAGTCCTTCTTCTGACCTGCCAGGTCATTTAAAGACCCAGAAGCTCTGAGAGAGTCACATCAAGCCCCGCCCAGCCACCAGCACAGAACCCCAGGCCGTGGAAGAAGCATGGATATGGCCTCTTGCTCTGATTGTCTTGGTGGAAGAGGAAGGACCATACTGACAAGTGTCAGTTGATAAAACTGGAACCCTTTATGGCATGTACTTGGTGACACGTGTGGGAGTGGACAGGGATGAAGAGAGATGGCTAAGACACCTCAGATGCTTTTGAGCCCTGGATGTGTTCGAGCTAGACAGGTTTCACTCCTTAAGAGGTAGCCAGTCCATGGGACTCCCACTCCCCATCCTGCCTGGGCTCTGTCTCCAGCCTTGACTTCTTTCTTTGCACTGTCTTCCTGTGGTCCCAGATCTCTTCTAGCTCTGGGAAGCTAATGGCTCAAGTGACTTTAGCAAAGCGATGCTGGGCTTCTGATTCCTGTCCTGGGAAGTAAGGAAATGGTTCACGCTACAGCATCCTCACAGGGATGCAGGGCAGACAGTAACATACGCACAGTGTGGGGAAGAATGCTTTCCCATTGGCTGAAACATGGCAAGCCGTGCGGGCGTAGTGGCTGGGCATGGTGCCGAGCTCAACTGAATGTTGGCTTCCAAGCTCTGTTAGGGGGCCACTGGAAGTCACTCTGCCTTTGGCCTCCATTTCTCTGATCTGTAAGAGTTGTGGGCTTCTGGTTTGAAGTGCATCACCACTGGTAATCTCCAGGATTGCACATTCTATTTATTCTGGGCTTGAACGACCCTTTGGGTGGTAGGGTATGGGAAGAGGTATTCTGTTTGGATCAAGGATCTTCCTGAAGGATGTAGCCACAGAAGGCTGGCTCAGGACCCACTTAGAGGGTCTACTACCTCCAGGACTATGCCAGCTGACTAGGCAGCTCCTTTGTTCTGTCAGTGGTATTGCCTCACCATGGTGGCTTGGCTTCCTGGCATCTGGGTGGTGCCTTTCTGTCTTGGTCCAGATGTGAGAACTCCCCAGAGAAAGACCTATGGCTATTAGTTCTTGTGACTGGGTTCTGTCCCTGGTAGAGACTCCTCCAGGATGACTTTTTGTGAATGCATCCACACCACTGTCATGCAGAGAGCTGGGACCTGAGTATGCAACCAGCAATGTTGCAGATGGAAGTCAGGGTTCTAGTCCCTTCCTAGGTTGGTACTAGGCTCATAGAAGTTGATGGCATTGGTCCTTTCTGAAGGACTATTAGGTCTGGATTCCATCCCTGCCACTGTTTCTCTCTGTCTGGCAAACACTCACTCTTTACAAAACATTGCGCATTGTCCCTTTAAGGCTAGAAAAGCAGGGAAAGGAGGTTCCATAGCAATGTCAGCTTCTCCCAAATCCCTGGGGATTGGGGCAAGGGCTGAAATAAATGCTAATTTGGTGCACATGATTCTGGGGTTCAAGGCATCAGCTAAGACACAGCTGCATCCCCCAAACTGGTCTACACGCCAGGCGACTGAGCCCTGAAACGGCGGCGGCGGTGGGCTTGGACACTAGCCGGCCTAAGTTCTTCCTGGACACTGCAGCTAGAGCACAGCTCTGAGCTAAGGATGGCTGTCAGCTTGGTGGTGCAGGCATAGCACAGCGTCTCAGTTAGAGGTCAGCAAACACGGGAGGCAAGAAGGCAGATCACTAAATTCTGATACACATCAGCCTTAAATTTATATAAGAGAAAGGGGAATATGAGTATATTTATAAAATATGTTTATAATTTTTATACTATAAATCCAAATTGAAAAATAATGCTTTTCTGTTGTCCTAGGAAAGCTGTAGTCTACTGGTCAATGTGGAGACCAGAATAGGGCATAGGGCAGAATTGTTTTGCTTTTATCCAACAGGAAAAGGAAAACTATGTTCATGAGAGCTAACTTAAAAATGGGTGTCACAGTGATATGAGCAACCTGTCTCTATAAGTGTGGGCTTCCATGAGAAAATTGGCAATTGCTTGGCCTGGTGCATGGCATGTGGCCCAAGTCATAAAAACTTAGCAAATACATGGTGGCTTATACAATAAATAGGAGGAAATTTAAATGAAGTTAAATATAGAAAGGATATTAACTTAATTCATATAAAGAGAAAGGGAATATAAGTATATTTATCCACAGAGATATTAATCTCCGAGGAAGGAAGGGAGAAAGAAATGAGAATTGATATAAATGTTTTCAAGGATACATAAATAAATAAATCTAGGCCTTTGATCTTAAAACAAAGGCAAGGACAGCTAGGTTTCTTGTGCTTTCAAATGTACCGCACTACCGTCTCGCCAGCAAGAACGACGCGACACATCAGGATCCTTCTGCAGTAAAGCTTTAATGCATCTCGAGAGGCAATGCATAAGCTACAGGAAAGTGGAGACCCCGAGGTGAAAAACCCTCTCCCTTATATAGGAAATGTTNTCCGCCTATGACGTGTAGCTCCCTGGTTGGCTGCTCACTATCAGCCCAGATGACGCCACGGGCGCAAGGAAATTTACCCGGCACATGCGCAGACCGCTTGTTTACTAGTTAGAACACCGGATGCCANCGCCGTCTTGCCATGGAGATTGTGAGGACGGCTCCCCACATTCAAAGCCAGCCTAATTTACAAAAAAATATCCAGGTCAGCTTGGGCTACACAGAGAAACCTTATCTTACTAAATAATAATAATTGTTTTAATCATTAAAATGAAAGTGGTTATAAGTTCAATGGTTATAATGGTATTACAAATCCTCTATGAGAGAGATTAAAATAAAGAAGACCTAAATTTTAAAAAGGGGGCTGCTAAAGTAAATCAATCTATACTTTTAATGACTTCAGGTTGCTGGACCAAGAACATGCTATTTTGGGAGAGAGGCTCTGTATTTGTGTTAACAGAAAAGAAGAAAAGACTTTGGACCTCTTCCAAAGTGATTAGGATCAGATTTGATAGAGAAAGACCTCCTAACAATCTTGACTGAAGACAGGAAAAAAAAAATCAAACAAGACAGGTAACATGATTTGCTGATTCCTCTGTATGGGAGCAGCTGAGAAACTGGCTGAGACATAAAAATATCTCCAGCCAGAACTTCAGCTATACACAGCCATGGATCTTATTGGCTACAGAGTCCTCGAAACTCATCATGCCATCTTTTCATAGAGCATGAATGGAGATTTATATTATATTTTATACAGTTATACGTTTATATTTGATTACATGATCAAATAAACTTATAAAGAAAGACAGTTGTCTTTCACCTTCTCAAGTAAGGAGCAAAAATTCATCTTTAACTGATTTGTGCACATTACATATTCCATGCATTAGGTTAATATGGAAACATATATTACCTCAAAAAGCTTTTTGTTCACAGAAAGACCAAAAGGACAACTCTGAACTCTGACAAGGTTCATCCACTGTGATGCTGAGATGCTGAGACCTGATGTTCAGCTCCCTGATCAACACTCCCTCAAAAATGGTGCTGTTTCCAGAGCCTCGCTTCTGGAACAGCTTCAAGAAAGGCTGCTGATCCCACATGGCCTTGGTTCCTCCAGCCTTTCAGACTGTTCCAATCAGGACTTCAGCTGAGTCCTGAACTTTCTCAACATATAGACACTGGACTACAAATAATGCCAGCTGGCTTTCTTTTGATTTAACCATTTTTCCAATTTCCTTTTGGGTCCCCCAAAAGGAATTCTTTGTCCCAGTTCAGCAAGAAGTAATTACAAGAAGACTATCATCGCAATCCCCTAAGTTAGGGTGGATGGTTTTGGTTACTTTATGAATAATAGATATGTTGTCATTTTAGGGGATGATTTACCAGTAATTAGAGTTTTGGACGGGGGCGGGGAAACTTGAGAACTTAGACTCAGGGATGTCTAGCTTTCCTTTCCTCTTCATTATCCTTCTTTCTTTCTTAGTCAAGGGAAAGGGGGTTGAGAAGGAAAAGGGGAATATAGAAATACTGCAAAAAAATTAAACAAATAGAGGCAGATTATTGAATCTACTCTTAAACAAAAGCATTTTATAGCTGCAATCTTACATTGGTAGATATCTTTATATTTTGATGGAAAATTGAAATTGCAAAATTAAAATTATATTTTCTCACATTAGTATAAGACATTGCATATTGATGCAAAGTTTAAGATTAATTTTGTTACAACGTATCTGTATGTTTCAACTGTTGTATAGGTATTATGCCTATGCCACTCATTTAAGAACACAAGGTTGAGAATAATTAAGTAATGCAAGCTCATAGTCAGACAGTCAAACTCATGGTCATATTAGGTACTAATTTAGTTAATTATAATAAAATGTTTTCAAAGTTATTCAAATAGTAAATAGCTAAAAATAAACAATGTTTAACAACTCAGATATGCTATAGATTAGATAGATAGATAGATAGATAGATAGATAGATAGATAGGTAGATAGGTAGATAGACTTCAAAAATGTCAGAGTTCCACAAAATATGGCAATTAAAATCATTTAACTATTAAGAGATCTTTTGACTATGAGACAGATTGGCTCCTGGCAGTGCCCCATTCCACTTCATAAAAGATGATGAGCATCAATAACTTCCATATAGAGTTGCTTTAGTTGTGGCAGGCTTGCCACTGGGGTTGGGGGGAAGCCCTAACTTTTGTCCAAAAAGGACAAGTAGACTCAGGATAGTCAGCTGCTAAGTTCTGCCGATGCAGGGTAAGCTAGGCCTTCGTAATTCCTGCTTAACTTACAGTTTGTCAGTTGTTTTGGACCAGAGGATAGATGCTTCAGTGTTTTTCTTTTCTTTCTTTCTTTTTTCTTTTTTTTTTTTTTTTTTTTTTTTTTTTT
>NC_034602.1:31085310-31120685 GCF_900095145.1 Mus pahari | reverse complement strand
CTCTGTGTAGCCCTGGCTGTCCTGAAACTCATTTTGTAGACCAGGCCAGCCTCAAACTCAGAAATCTGCCTGCCTCTGCCTCCCGAGTGCGGGGATTAAAGGCGTGCGCCACCACGCCCGGCAATGCTCCAGTGTTATAAGGAATGTTGGGGACTGTCCAGGCAGTTAGCTACCTCTGTCATTTCTATGAGTTTTGGAGGTTATGTCCCTGTGCTTCCTGGATATTTATTCTTTCTCAGATCCCTGATGGTGCTGAAGACTAGATAGCTATAGCCTCACAATTAAACTTAAGTTTTTAGGATTTAAGATGTTTTTAGGATGGTAATACAAGTGAAGATAAAAAAATAATTTAGGCCGGGCGTGGTGGTGCACGCCTTTAATCCCAGCACTCGGGAGGCAGAGGCAGGCAGATTTCTGAGTTCGAGGCCAGCCTGATCTACAGAGTGAGTTCCAGGACAGCCAGGGCTACACAGAGAAACCCTGTCTCGAAAAACCAAAAAATAAATAAATAAATAAATAAATAAAAAATAATAATAATAATAATAATAATTTAGATACACAATTCTAACTCACCAAGATAGTATAGATTTTATCTAAATTGACAAATAGATGGACTGGACATATAAATGTATATCATACCTTATCCTTTCAAAATTTTTATAAGTATATTCAATTTATATCTCAGGGAAAAGGAGGCTTTTATTGGACTAGAAAGGGGAATTGTTGAGGGTTGGTCTGTTGCTATATATTGTAATGCTAAATGTGGACCTTCAAGACTGGGTTGCCCCCGAGATCAAAGAGTCTGCATGTAGACCCAAATGATGCTATGTGACCTTGTCCCCAAGTTATTTCTGATTGGTGAATAAAGATGCCTACATCCTATAGCTGGGCAGAATTTAGATAGGCAGGGCTTGGTGTTCCTGGGCTTGGGGTTGGAGGAGACCATGAGGAGAGAGAGAAGAAGGTAGAGAGAGAAGAAAGATGCCGTGAGTTAGGAGTCAAGAAGGCATGGCCTTGAGGGCTGGCCAATTGGAGTTAAGAGCAGCCCAAATGAAACATAGTAAGTAATAACTCAGGGTTATCAATAGGAAATAGCTTTAAATACCATAGAGGGTAGACATCTGCCCCAACCTTAGTGCTAATCAAGGCTTACTATAAATTTAAAGGTTGAGTGTGTCTTTTATCTGGAAACTGAATGGTCAAAGATGGGGTAGACGCTCTAGATTGAGATGTAATATTTTCTACAACACTTGTGGCTGGGTTCTATCCCTGGTAGAGTCTTCTCCAGGATGGCTTTTTGTCAATCCATCCAGACCTCTGTCATTGGGAGAGCTGGGACCTGAGCATGCAACCAGCAATGATGCAGATGGAAGTTAGGGTTCTAGTCCCTTCCTAGGATGTTACCAGGCTCAGAGATGATGGCGTTGGTCCTTTATGAATGACCATCAGGTCTGGATTCCATCTCTGCCACTGCTTTTCACCTTTGTAAGCCAGGGAATATCCACATCTGGGATCTCTACATCTGGATGTCCCATTGACAAAACTGGAGCCAAATAGGGATGTCTCATAACCGGGAAGTGTCCTGAAAGCAGACTCTGGCCCCTGACTGAAGGAATGTATTTAACAGTTACTCTAGGAGCAAGAGGATGAGTTAGGAAGAGGAAGGAAGCACCCAGAGTCAGAGAGGAGGGGAAGGTAAGCAGGTCTTTGCCGTGGGCCTGGAGGCATGACTCCTAGGAACCTTTCGGATAGTGTAGAACAGAGTTCGGTATGCTCCCACCTCCCTAGGGGAAGAACCTGGGGTGTTTATATGCTAATTGCTGCTGCTCTCTGGGTGTTTATGTCTCAGGCTTACTGCCGGGTAGAGGGGAGCCAAGCACAGTCTTGTGACCATGAGTGGTCTAAGGTAGAGAGAGGCACAGCTGTGGGACAGACCGAGAGGGCTGTGGGCCAGGTACTAACAGTGGCTGCCATGCTGCTACCTCAGCAGCTGTTGTAGGCAGTGCCCGGGGTTAGCACCATACTTGACATGTGCTTCCCAGGAAAGAACTGTTTATTCTTTGTATTATGTCATCTTGGTTTCTTTAGTCCCAGCCAAACCACAAGGTTATTCCCATAACACCTCTCCTCTCTATGGCCTTGGGGTTCTAGGGAGTCTCCCAGGCTGGGCTCTGTTAATTTAGGGCATCCCATGGCTCCTGGCTGTACACTTAGGATACCTTACTTGACTATGGGATTTGGAAGCGATCGACTGCCTCCTCAGAAGGACCTGGGGAGAGCATCTCAGGAGAGCCTCCATCTGTGCCTATATTTGACATCACCATTCAGGTGTTCTGTCCTAGTGTGGAGATGAGGTGGGGGTAAATGTTCTGGTAACTTCTGGAAGGTGGTTTCAGTCTGATAGCTCATCTTCTAGAATCTTCCACAGGAAGGGACAGGAACACAGTGTTTAACTCAGGGATCTACGCCCCTGCGTTTAACTTTTTGGGAAAAGACCAAACACAAACACAAAACAGCCATGCACTGTCTTCTTTTGCCCAGTGTCCCTTCTCTGTCTGAAATGTGCAGTCACCACGTGGGTCTCCCATTCTGCTGTCTGGAGGCTGGCCGGGGAGGGAGGAAGTCTTTCCTGTACGACTTGGACGAGGTTCTAACATTCCGGCAAGTTCACACCTTCTCTGAGCTGTGCTTAGCTGCATCCTAAGCATTCAGTTCCTTCTGGGGCCGGGTGAAGTCACTGCTATGAAGCAATTTGCTTGGAATGAATGGTGTGCGTGTTTTTCCTTCCACAGAGAAACTCCAGTGTGTAGCTGGCTCTCCTTCTCACAGTAATTAGGTTTAGGAAGCTCTCTCAAATGCAATCAAGGTGAGGGCAGCTGAGGTCATAGGTGGGGCTCTCTCAGAGGTGCAGAGCTATGCAGAACCAGAACAAACCAGGCCACGGGTCTAAGGGTGTAGGAGGGAAGCATTCGGACAGTGCAAAGTCATAACTGGATTGGAGGGGCTTGCAGACACCAGGGGCTGACTTGGGCCAGGAGATGGTAGAAGGGAGTGACCCAGAAGTTGGGAGGCTTCCCTGGAGACAAGGCATGATGTAGTCGGAGGAAACCCTTTACTATGGCTGCTTTGCAGTGGATTTCTGGTCTCCTCATGGGGAGGCCATTGACTGCTGTAAAGTAGGAAACGAGGAGAGAGAAAGAGCAGCTAAATGCATTGAGTGGGAGTGGCTGCTCTCTGGGAGGGTCCTCCATTCCCTGGGCCTTTTCTACAAGGTTGACTTTGGTGCTCATTTTTGGGTATGGGGAAACTGAGGCTCAGAGATGCCAAGGAACTTGCCAGGTATCCTCTCTGGCAGTGGGGTGATCAAGTGTCCAGCTGTGTTTAGCGGATATTTCTGCCCTATCTCTAGAACCCTTCAGTTCTGGGTAAACGAGGATGGCTGGCCATTCTAGAAGCACCAGAGCCAAGACCCAAGTCAGTGTCACCTGGTCCCAAGTTGTCGTTCTCACCTGGACACTGATAGCTCCTGACTTCCAACCTGTCCCAACCTCACGTTCGAGGGAACCCTAGGACACATCGCTAAGAAATGAGGTAGGAAGATTTGAACTCAGGGCTGCCTTTCTCCTACAGTTCCTGATGAGGCTACCCCTGGGGGAATACCTTACCTTTTACACACAATGGTAGGGGGTTCTAGAATGTTTTACCCTCCACAGTGCTGCTAGAAACTGGAAGGCAAGGGCCAGTGGTTCCACCCTCCTGAAGTGAATTCTGGGTGTCTGGGGCTTCTGTATCCTTTCCTGGAGCCAGGCTGGTAGGGAGTTGACACTCACGCCAGCTCTTGGGCGGAGAGAGGGATCACACTCCAGGCTGCTTTGATTTAAGCTGCAACCCAAGGCTTCAGCTGGCTGTGTAAGCCAGCAGACATCAATATGGCACAGAACAAGGGCTGGCTATAAAAGAACTGCAAACACTTTAGTACAACGTGGTAACTTGTCTCATTAGAAGCAACTGGTGGCCCTCCTTGTGTGACATGATCCAGCTCCCATGCTCTTCCAGGGTGAGGCTAAGCCGAAGTCTCATGCTCCTGCCCCCCCCCCCCCCCCGCCCCGACAGACACACACCCACTGTGAACAGACTTCTGCGGGCATGCTTGTATTCACAGACACTTTGCAAGCGGCACTCCTTCACTGAAACTGTTTTGAATTTGTGAACAACGGCTGTTGAAACTTACCCTTTCACTGCAGCTGGCAATAGGCGCCACACTTAGCTGCTTGTCCTAATCATTCCCATTGCCTCTCTCTTGCCGGTTCCCACCAGCTTTGTCTTTCCAGCCATGCTGGTTCCAGGCCCCTCGTAGTCCCAAGGAAGGTCGTGCCAGCTGAGTTGGAGTGCATCCTGCTTGCTGGCTGTTGGCACACAGTGGCTGTATTCTGATTTCCTCCCTCTTCTTTTCCCATTGTAACAGAAGCCTGACGTTTTGGCTGGATGGGTGACCACCCCCAGGACCAGAAGTCCATGTAACAGCCTTCTTTGCTAAGTTTAGGTCACGAGGCCTCATGTGCTTTGTGCAGACTCTGAGTTGGGTCCCTCAGGGGCTCATCCTTTCTGACATGCTTTCTTCTTTCCTGTGGCCTGGAGCACAAGCGTGCTGTTGCCGGGTTCTTTGGAGGCCCATGTCTTTTCCTTTCCCCAATGTGGTCAAATACAGAAGGAAATGAGACTCCATGAAAGTAACCAGAGACAACAGACAGTAGAAAGAGTCACATAGAGACACCAGATACAGGAGCAATTAGAGAAAGATGTAGGGATGACAGAACACTTTGTAAGTACCTGCAGCACTCTCTTGTCACAAGGGCTGCACGACTGGCTTCTGTTTAAGAGAAATAGCATCCGTGTGGGCCCTTCTGTGGCAACATGCTCTGTATTCTATACCGCGCGGCCTCGTGGCCTCTCTGTATCAGCCCTTCTCACACAGCCCTATCACCTCCCAGTGAGTATACGTGAGCATCTGCTGTCACATTTACTAGCACAGACACTGTGTTAGCCGTCTGAATCATGAAGATGAGACACACCAATGGGCTTAAAAAAATGGAAAGATTCACTTTAGCTCACAGCTGTGGATGTTTGGATCCAGGGACACTTGGCTGCCTTGTTTTGGGGCCTGTGATCAGCCAGCACATCATGGTGGGGGCCCATGATGGAGGAGGCTGCTCATCTCAGGTAGATCTAAAAGGGGAAGAGAGAGAGAGGAAGAAACCAGAGCCCACTGACCTTAGACTGGCTCCACTCCTGAAAGATTGTTCTAGCTCCGAGTGGCACCAAGGGACAAGCAGATCCTTATCAGACTGACCTTGGGCAACAGCATTTACCAGGAGTAGCTTTGGCTGACAACTGAACTATGGGGCTGGCTAACATTTGAGCGCTCTTCTCATATAAGAAAGTTAAGAGGTACCTACAAGGGTCCAGAGATGGGATGTAGAACTGGCTTGCTCAGCCTACTTTCTAATAGGACCCAGATTTACCTGCCTGGGAATGGCCCCGCCCACAATGGGCAGGGTCTTACCACATCAGTCATCAATCAAGAAAACACTCCCCCGTCTCCCCCAAGACTTGCCAGGAGCCAATTCATAGAAGTACTTTCTCTATTGAGGTTCCTACTTCCCTGGTCACTCTGGGTTAAATTGACAAAAAGCCCAGCCAGTACAGGGTCTATAAGATGATAAGAAAATTATTCTCTGTGAGGCCACAGACCTGCACCTGATGCATCACAGGCAACAGGAAACAGGAGACGCCCATGGTCCCTCTTACGTTGCTTACAGCATGGTCTTGCTATTCCCCTTTTACTCTTGACCAAATGAGAGGAGAAGCTATTATGCTTTAAAGATTTGGTTGTTGATTGTTGTGGTGGTTTCTTTTTTCTTTTTAAAAATTTAAGACAGGGTTTCTCTGTGTAGCCCTGGATGCCCTGAGATTCACTCTGTAGACCAAACTGGCTTCAAACTCAGAGATCTGCCTGCCTCTCCCTCCAGAACGGTGGGATTAACTGCGAGAAAGAGCCGTGTGGTAGTGGTACACACCATTAATCCTTAGTGTGGTACAGGAGCAGGGGGCAGCCAGCCACATTGCATGTCCCATCAGGACTCAGAGAGTGGATAGGGCATGGGGCAACTTATAAATCCTCAAGGCCCACCTTTACTTCTTTCAGTGAAGCTCTGTCCTCTGCCGATTTTACAGCCTCCCACAGCAACACCACTGGCTGGGGACCAAGTGTTCAAACACAGGAGCCTAGAGAGGGCATTTAACCTTCAAACGATGGCACCCCTGAGCCTCCAGGCCTTCCCATGCTGTTTTCTTTGCTGCTGAAGAGCTTCTCACCATTTTGGTTTTGGTTTTGGCCGCGTCAGCTCTGCATCCCGCCACTCTCTAACGTTCTAAGAAGGGCTTTCTTGGCTCTACTTTCCAGAGTTGGATCACTCTCTCCCCATCTGCCAGAGTTCCCCGTGTAATCGGCAGTGAACTGTGTCCTTGCTGCATGCCCGCTACAGCGTCCCCCATCATATCCACAGTAGCCACACAGTGCCAGCCACATGGTAGGCATTCTCTGAGTATTTGGGGAGAGGTATGGACCAGAGGAGGCTGGGAAGCAGGGAACAGATTTGCCTTTAATGGGAGTAGGGAGCAGGGTGAGGCCTGGATTTCATTCAGGTCAGTAAATGTTTATTGAGTGTTTGCCCCTTGTTCTCCTTCATCATCAGATAATCACATGTGTTAGTTCCTCAAAACCAGCTCCCAGGCCAAATAGTGCAGATGAAAGTGCTTAATCCTAACTATAGCACCAATTTTCCCTCATGGTAGCTATCTGACCATTTCCAGGTGGGTCCAGGACGATGGAGTTAGGTAGAATAAAATGCTGGGGATTGTCAATTAAAAGCCCAAGTGGCATCAGATAATTTCTAGATGTTCCACTAGATATAAAACGACTGTTCTTACCAACAGAGTCAACTAACCTGGACCCTTGTGGGGCTCCCAGAGACTGAATCACCAACCAAAGAGAGAACATGGGTTGGACCTCGGCTCCCCACACACATGTGACAGATGTGGAGCTTGGTTTTCATGTGACAACTGAAGCAGAGGCTGTCCCTGAACCTGTTGCCTGCCTAATCCTGTTCCCCTGGCTTGGCCACATTGTTTGGCCTCAGTGGGAGAGGATACACCCATTCCTTCAGTGACTTGACATGCCAGGGCTGGGGGGTCCATGGAGTGGTACCCCCCACTCAGAGGAGAAGGGGAGAGAGGTATGGGGGAAGGACCTACCTGATAGAGTACTGGGAGGAAAGGGGAACTGATATTGGGATGTAAAGTGAATAAATAAGTTAATAATAATAAGAAACCATGTTCGTTCAAGTTTAAACATAAGATACCCAAAAAGCCATCTGCCTCAAGTCATGGGAAGTGCTGGGACTCCTGAGGTCTGAGATTTTTGTGTCTGGCTTCACCTTCTGTGTTCTCTCCCTGTTCACCCATCAGCTTCTGAAAAGCTGGACAGTGAAATTAGTGGATTGGATGACTGTCCTGGTCCCCTGTGATGTCAGAGGAACTAGAATCATCTTCATCAATGTACTTTGGGAACGCACCAGTGTGTCCCCCAGAGTTGCTGTCCACAAGCTCATCATTTTTTGCACCATGATATATTTCCTCAGTTTTATCTTCCACTGAAACACTGATCATTGTATTCATAATTAATTCATTTGTCCATCTATCCATCCATCATCCATCCATCATTTCATCCATCCATCCATCCATCCATCCATCCATCCATCCATCCACTCACTCATCATTCCTTCACTCACTCATCCATCAATATAATAAATGGGGTCAGTTGTCACATAAGCAGGCTGGGGCCATTAGACATGAATCCTGAGGAGGGTTGGCCCTTGTGCTGGCTTTCAAAGTACCTGGGATTTAGAGAACAAATTAGCCCTTGACTCTCTAGGTCAGTGCCCAGAAATGGAACCCATGGGAGACCTGAAGTGAGGTGGCTCCTGTCAGACTCAGGCACATAATACCCTTTGCTAATATTCATCTCTTTAATGACTTAATGAAAAGCAGCTGCTATGTGTGTTTATGGAAACACACATAGGTCTCTGTGTATAGGTCTTCAAACATTTATTTATTTTTATTTTACATATATGATGTTTTGTGAGCATGTATGTCTGTGCACTACATACATGCAGTGCCTTCAGAGGCCAGAAGAAAGTATTGGGTCCTCTGGAATTAGTTATGGATGGCTGTGAGCCACATTGTAGATTCTAGGTACAGAATCAGGGTCCTCTGCAATAGCTAGTGCTTTCAACTTCCAAGCAATCTCTCCAGCTACGTCCCTTCATCTTCCCCTTCCCTTCCCCTTCCTTCCCCTTCCCCTCCCTCCCTCCCTCCCTCCGTCCCTCCCTCCCTCTTTTTCTTTCTTTCTTTCTTTCTTTCTTTCTTTCTTTCTTTCTTTCTTTCTTTCTTTCTTTCTTTCTTTCTTTCTTTTCTCCAAGACAGGGTTTCTCTGTACCTTTCTGGCTATTCAAGAACTCTGTAGACCAGGCTGAACTTGAACTCAGAGATCCACCTGCCTCTGCTTCCTGAGTGCTGGGATTAATGGCATGTGCCACCACTGACCAACCTAGTTGTTATTGTCTTTTTAAAATTTTCAATAAAAAGAAACATCTGTCCTGCCATACTTATGGCAATACTACTCACAATAACCAATAACCAAGAAATGGGCTCAACTTAAGTGTCCATCAACAGGGGAGTGGATAATTCAGCCACAAAAGGAGAAGACACCACCATTCGCAGCAATGTGGGTGAACTCTCAGGACATTATACTAAATGAAATAAGACAGACACAAAGAAAAATACTCATATGCAGAACTGAGGAAGGCAGACATTAGAGGAGGAGGGTGGCTACTGGGGCAGGGATACTGGGAGAGCTTAATCAAGAAAGGGTCCGTGATTGCATTTAACTGGAGCAGACATTAAGCCGGGAGCTTCTTCACACAGCATAATTGAATAGTTAAAGCCAAGTGCTGCACCTATGTAAATGCAAATGGGTTAAAGGTTCTGGTCACAAAACGTTACTGAGTTGCTACAGTTGCTAAGCAGCAAATTAAAACTGCCATGTTCAGGACATCATGGTGGATTTAGCAGGAACATGCAATGTCTGTCTAGAGATAAGTAAACGAGTTTACCTGCTCCAACCTCACTTTGTGTTCATTTCTTTTTCTCTTTTTTTTTTAAATGATTTATTTATATTATGCATATGAGTAGACTGTAGCTATCTTCAGACACACCAAAAGAGGGTATTGGATCCCTTAAGAGATGGTTGTGAGCCACCATGTGGTTGTTGGGAGTTGAACTCAGGACCACTGGAAGAGCATTCAGCGCACTTAACTGCTGAGGCATCTCTCCAAGACCACCCCCCTTTTATTTTATTTTTATTTTTTATTTTTTGGTTTTTTTTCGAGACAGGGTTTCTCTGTGTAGCCCTGGCTGTCCTGGAACTCACTCTGTAGACCAGGCTGGCCTCGAACTCAGAAATCCGCCTGCCTCTGCCTACCAAGTGCTGGGATTAAAGGAGTGCGCCACCACGCCCGGCACCACCCCCCTTTTAAAGGCAGGGTCTCACTGTGTAGTTCTGGCTATCCTGGAACTCACTTTGTAGACCAGGCTGGCCTCAAACTCATAGAGATCCACCTGCCTCTGTCTCTAAGTGCTGGGACATGCACCGCCACAGTCCTGGCTCTGTCATTTTCTGACATGTGTGATTCCCTTCAATGCTTCTTTAAAGGGAGAAGGGCTGAAAGACGGAGAGGCTCAGGTACCACGTTGTCGCTTTACCTTCAGAAAGTTCACGATAGTGGCCACCAGTTTCTCAAAATACCACTGTCCCCCTTGGACCTTGTAGCTGATCTCCTGGCAGCAGAGTGTGAACTCGGGCTGGCAAGACTCAGGTCTTTAGGTCCTTGCTACCACATACTCACTTGGGGTCTGACTATACTCAGCCACTGTGGGAGGTACAAAGGGGGATGGTGACCTCTGGGCCCCTCATGAAGGACATGTGCACACGAAGTGGCCAGGGACAGTGGGCACGCGTGTGTGTACTTCCTCTGCACAGCCCATTGTCATATCAGACTTCAGAGACAAAAATCCATTAAAATTGCAAAAATCAGATATTCTGATCACTAAGAATATAAATTTCACTGGGATGGAAAATTGCTTTGGGAGAGCTGAAGAGATGATGCCGCAGTTAAGAGCACTTTCTGCTCTTGGAAAGGATCAGGGTTTGCTCCTGAGCACCCAGTCAGGTAGCCCACAACTTCCTCTAACCCTAGCTCTGGGGAATCTAGCTGCTGGCTTCCTTGGGTGCTTAGATGTGTATATACATGCATAACTAAACTAAAATAATTAAATTTCAAGGAAAAATGATCTCTTTGTGTGTGTGTGATAAAACCTGACATATGATACCGATGGAGTTTTAGCCTCATGAACAAGACAGTATCAATTCTTTTCTGTGGTTTTTATTATTTTATTAGCGAGCCTTATGCTTGTGTTAAAGCTTATGCTTTTCCATATAAATGTCCCAGAAAATTTGAGCTTAATAGATCCTACTTCTGGCCATAGACATCTATCAGCAACTGTTTATTCCATATATGGTGGCAGTGTCCACCTCTAACCAGTGAGCTGATTGGGATTTAGGCTGTTATACTGTGTGGTTTTCACAGTTAAATGTGTGCCCCGTCCTCAGTGCATCTCCACCATAGAAGTTCCTGTGCCCTATTTAAGGATATTTACCAGAAAAACTGAGACAGAGAAGGATTTCAGGCAGGAAACAGAGCAGTCCTAAAGTAAGCACTAGGATCCGAGGTCTGGCAACTGCTGTCGTTTGATGGACACCTTGAACAAGGAGACTTCATCTGACCCAAGATCCATGAGCGGAGCTGAACTGCCCAGGTGGAGCAGGGGCCATACAGACAGAGAGGCAGGGAGGAGGCTACAGTAGCATGGAGGGGGGACACATCTTGTCAGAGTGGTCCTATGATGATGAGGTCTGACGGGAAAGTTGGAGCAAGTTTAGAGAGAGTTCTGTCTTCACTAAGGATGCTGGGCCTCTCCCTGGTGCACTCTGCTGTAGGGCAAGGGGAATTTTTAACAAAGCTGTTGCCATACTTAGTCCAGGCTGGTGGACTGAGTCCAGGCTGCAGGGCTGGGAAGGTGCCAGCAAGAGGATATGGGGATCAGCTCCGTAGGGGCTCAGAAAGTCGGCGGAGCATGAACTTAGAATGTCTGGTGTGCGATTTCTATGTTCTGCACTTACAGGGCCTAAACAGGCCACCAGAGCAACCTCTGAACACTTTTTGCCATCCCATTTGTCGCACCTCCCCACCCCCACCCCATATTCTGCTTAGGACAGGGCATCGGGCAAGGAAAGGAAAACCTGGCACAGGGCAAAGGTACATTTCAAAACAAACAGATAAACAAGCAAGCAAACAAACAAAAAACAGCCCATGGTGCAGATAGAAACACTAACTAGCATTTCATAGCTTCGTTCATTTGCAGTAGGCCAAGAGACCATGCCCTCCTGTGAGTTCTGGGCCCTGTTCTGAGGCCCCCAGGCCTCTAAACTCTTGTGGATGAGCAATGATGATATTGCGTGTATGAAGCCCACTCCTTAGGGTTTTGGCAAGAGAATGATGCCATAGTCTCCAAATACTGGAATCCCTAGCAATCCTGTGAGGCTCTCAGGAATTCCCGGAGGCAGGGCTGGCTGCTTCTGGTTTTCTAGCAGAGTTCTGGGAGAGTCAGGGTTCACTAGCGGCTGCAAAGCCATCTAGGGTTGTCTGCACACTAGCCCTGCAGCCCTCCTCTTGTTCAATGTTTTCATAATCCTGCGTGGGAGGCTGAGCCCATCTCACAGGTTCAAGAGTGGAGGCACCTTCCCGTTACGGACTGGTGCAAACTGTTCATTTAGAAACACCAGAGCTGGGGCTGGAGAGATGGCTCAGCGGTTAAGAGCACTGACTCCTCTTCCTGAGGTCCTGAGTTCAATTCCCAGCAACCACATGGTGGCTCACAACCATCTGTCATGGGATCTGGTGCCCTCTTCTGGTGTGTTTGAAGACAGCTACAGAGTACTCACATACATAAAATAAATAAAATCTTTAAAAATAAAAAAAGGAAGAAAAAGCACCAGGGGTCCCCTCATCCAGGTGTTTGTTATGGGAAATGACTCCTTTCTAGGCAATGCTCTGGTCAAACAACAAGGAGGGGGGAATTTTCTCCTCAATTGAGGCAAATCATTGAAATCTGAGCTATCTCAGTTAATAATAATCTTGCATCTTAGCCAGGCAGTGGTGGCACACGCCTTTAATCCCNGCACTCGGGAGGCAGAGGCAGGCAGATGTCTGAGTTCAAGGCCAGCCTGGTCTACAGAGTGAGTTCCAGGACAGAGAAACCCTGTCTCAAAAAAAAAAAAAAAAAAAAAAAAAAAAAAAAAAAAGAATCTTGCATCTTGCTACTGATTATAACCAAGTATTTTTGGGTGTGTACATGCACATGGAGGGGCTGTTTAGTGGGCGCATATGCGTGTGTGTGCATATGGACGTCAGAGGCCACCTTGGTTGTTGTTCTGCAGGAGCTGTCCACCCTGCTTTTGGGATCTTTCCTTGGGATGTGAGGGTCTCTAAGTCGGAGTTGGGGGGCAAGCCTCAGAGATCCTGCCTCTGGCTCCCCAGGGCTCAAATTACAGACACATGCCACTGTCTTTTTTTTAAATAAAGCAGACTTTAAGGATCAAACGTAGGTCCTCACGTCAATACCTCAAGCCTTGATAAACTGAGCCATTTCTCCAGTCTCTCACTGAAACGAACTCTACTGCACTGTAGCTGTCGCTGTGACCTAAAAACAGAGGTGACAGACATTACCCTCAGCACTGCTGTGTAACAACAAGGCCAGAATCCCAGTAGCTCACAACAGCAGTACTGATTGAGGCAGCAGCTCAGCTGGCGTGGGCAGAGCTTGGAAAATTGGCTGGTCCCTGGATCAGCCTGGCAAAGGCGTCTAATCTTCCTACAGGGTCCTGAGCCCTAACTGGGCAGGTCAAGAGCCTGACTGTCCAAATACCGGAAGCCATTGATACACCAACCCACTGACAAACCACACAGCTGGGAAATCTGAAAACCCCTTGGAGGAGAGCTTACAGAGGGGAAGGTGAGGATCCGGTTCCCACTGGGACCTTTTAAGCCCCTGATTCTGGTAACAAGGGTGTTTTGTTCCCACCCACAGACCCACAACAGGAAGCATAGGGTTCCTGGGTGGTTCTGTATTATCTCTGATAGAACTCCCCTGAGCTTTGTTTTTTTTTTTCTCAACTGTATGGTAGGAATGTTAGTTCCTTTCACGGGGTGTTGCCAAAATAAAGGAAAAACCCTCGCGGAGAGTGGTTTATGGACAACATCAAGAGTCTGGTTCAACCCCACTGAGCATGGTTCTTCACTTGTTTGGCTTGGTTGCAAAGAAACTTAAGCTTGAAAAAGAATCAAGCCAGGTAGTGGGGGCGCATATCTTTAAACTCAGCCTTTGGGAGGCAGACACAGGCGTATTTCAGTGGGGGAGGGACAGAGAACACTGTGTCTTCCCTTCCCTGGCTGAACAGGAACTTGCTCACAAATCATGTGGATCATCCTGTGTATGTCATACATGTATGCATGCTAGTATATTTGTGGGTGCCGGGTGGTGGTGGTGCACGCCATTAATCCCAGCACTTGGGGAGGCAGAGGCAGGCAGATTTCTGAGTTCGAGGCCAGCCTGGTCTACAGAGTGAGTTCCAGGACAGCCAGGGCTACACAGAGAAACCTTGTCTTGGGGGGAAAAAAAGTAAAGAATCAAATCCAGTCTATTGAATAACAGAAAGGCCGTTATCAAAGCTAACAGAAGTCACATCATTTATATTGGTGATCAAAGCTATTAGAAGTCACATTGTTTATACTGATAATCAAATCTCCCACACAGGGACTGCATCACATTGCCTTCTGTCTCTACTAAGAAACAGCAGAGTGACTCCTTAGGGTCACAGAGCTCTCCCCCTCTCTCCCTCTCCCTCTTCCTTTCCCTCTTCCCCCTCCTTCTCCTTCCCTCCCCACACTGCATCATGGAGTAGACAATGGACACCAACAGCTCCTGGGACTGAGGGACCAGGCCTCTCACAAGGTCATGGCTACACCTGTCTGACAGTGGGGCTAAGTAACTGATGTTGGCCAGGGACCTCACCCTGGATGCAAAGGCAGTTTGTTCATGTCAGCCTCAAATTTGTCACATAGACAGCTTTCCGATCTCCAGACACTCTTCACTGACAAACCCTGCCAAGCAGGGCGGAGCCTCACTGCCAGCCTGGGCTCAGGGCTGCCTAAGAAATCCCGGGCGCCATCTTGTTCTGTTCAGCTTCACTGAGGGTTCGCTGCACAAAGGCTATGGATAAAAAGGGGTTCGTTAATGAAAACGATGAGGTCTAGGGAGGATGGAACCTGGAGTTCTTCACCAAATAGAGAAGGAGTGAATGGGACAATATCACTTCCCAGAGAGGCTGGGTACAGAAAGGAGCATGGCTGAATACAGCCACTTCACCTATATGTCAGAGTTCTTGTCACTAGTACCTCCAAGTCACAGAGGGACACAATGGTTTTGGCATGCTCTGTGCACTGCTTTTTTTCTCCTGAGGGTTACAAGGTTGGTACCCCTGTGTTCCACCTAAGTAGGCCATCTGCATCATGCTCTAAAGTTCCGGAATGTCTAAACAGATCAGAACAGGGTCGTCTGGATGTGAGAAAATGGTTTCGGGGAGTGAGGGTTGTTTTCTTCTGTGGTGTAGTCACTGACACATCGTCCCACTCCTGTAAGTCCCCACCCACACTCATGCAATAACACTTGAAGGTGGAAGGGAGGAGGTATTTAGAATAAAAGTTGCAGCAGGAGAGGGAGACAGGAGAATAGGTAATGAAAAGGACTAAAATTAATCATATGCATGTATGAAACTGTCAGGGAATTGCAGAAAGAATCAGAAAAAAATATTAAAATAAAGACATAGTTCCATCTGTCCTAGTTAACTCTAACCATCAACTTGACAAGACCTGAAAAATCTCCTGTGAGGAGAGCCTCAGCTGAAGAATTTTCTAGGTTGGATTGGCCTGCGGGAGACTATCTTGATTGTTAGTGGTGTGGGTGGGCCCGGCCCACTGTGGGCTGTACCATTCCCTAGGCTGTAGAAAAAAGCAGGTTAAGCTGGAGCCCTCCTATGAACTGGAAAGTGTGTTTCTCCATGGATTCCGCACTGCTTCTCTGACTGAAAAAGTTCTCTGATTGCAGGAAATGCTGCATGAAATAGCAAGAGGGTCTGCCTCCACGTTCCTATTTGAATTCATGCTAGACTTCTCTCAATAATGGACCATGGCCTGAGCTGGTAAGTCAGGCAAGCCCTGTCTTCTCCTTAGTTGCTTTTGGTCAGCATTTTATCAGAGAAAGGAGATATCTTAGGATTTTTATTGCTGCTAAAAAACACCATGACCAAAAAGCAAATTGGCGAGGAAGGGGTTTATTTGGCTTCTATTTCCAGATCCATCATTGGAGGAACAGGACAGGAACTCATGCAGGGCTAGAACCTGGAGGTAGGAACTGCTGCAGAGGCCATGGAAGGGTGCTGTTTACTGGCTCACTCCCCATGGCTTGCTCAGCCTGCTTTCTTATAGAACCCAGGACCACCAGCCAACAGCAATGGGCTGCCCCCTATTGATCATTAATTAACTGAGAAAATACCTAACAACTGGATCTCAGGGAGGTGTTTCCTTAACTGAGACTTCTTTCTCTGTGATGAATTTAGCTTGTGTCAAGTTGACACACCAAACCAGACAGTACAGGAGACCGGGTCACCATTACAGAAGCACACCTGTTGCTTAGGGACAGAAGATATTTCCCATCACCCAGCACTCTCTTTTCTACCCATTGCCCCCACAAGCTGTGCACACACTTCCCTGGGATGTTTGTGTGCTGGAGTCCTGGGAGGGTGCTTCATATGTGCAGAAGGTCCTCTCTCAACTTGTGTGTGCTCAGCTAGGTCTACTATCCTGAGTGGGAGAGCAGGATGTGTACCTTACAGCCAAGGTCAGAGCCAGAGCCTGGCCCCCCAGTCTGATTTGTAGCTGATTCTAAGGCCTTCTTGGGAACGAGGTCTGTGAGTCCAAATTCTAAAAGCCAGTTTTCCAACCTCTGTGGTCCCCGGCCGTGTGCTGAGGACATTATAATTCCTCAAAAACTCAGTGTCTGGATTGAATTAATGAGTCAAACCAAGCAACAAAGCTGCAGTTCTAACCCGTGCCCGGTCTCGGGTCAGGATGTGGGGGCTAGACCCTCATGCTTTTAATTACCTAGCTGGGCTGCGGTCCGGGCTGCTCTCACATGACCACGTGGCTTCTATTCCTCCTGCTCTGCTTAGGTGAGCCCCAGGAATTTGGACCCCACCTTGTGTGTGTTTATGGACTGAAGGTACCCCGATGTTCCCCTACCCCGAGGGTCTTCTCCCATGTCTGCTGTCATTCGTTCCTGGGCCTGAAGGACTGAAATCTCCACTTTCCAAGAACAGTTGGGATTTCATCACCTCCAGGGGGGGCTGAGAAGACAGAGAAACAGGGTTCTTAGATGATCTGCAGGCAGAGTGTATTGATTTCCATTGAACTGGGTGCCTTAAGGGGATAGGAGAAACTAAAATGTACTGGCTGTAAAGCCATTGTGGACACCAGGTACAGCCGTGATTGACAAACAGGAAGTGGGGCAGGAAGCAGGAAGTGATGGCAAGACAGAAGAAATGCTAGAAAAGACAGCCACACTCCATCTTTCTGGAGTATTCTCATGTGTTCTGACCATGACTGAGACAGATTGGGCCATACGTAGGCTAAATTCATACCTGGCACTTATCTGAAACTCAAATTTAACTGGGAAACCCATGGATTTATTTGCTGTGTCTACTAACTTCAGGGCTGTCCCCAGCGAAAGCAAAGGTTTGAGGTTCAAACCTGTTCTAGCCCTTGGAGGCTGGAGAGTGAGAAGGGGGTTCACTGGTCTTGAGCAGGTAGCTCCTTGAAGGAAGAGCTACAGTTCTCCCCATCGTTAGTAAGGCCAATTCTTTTTCATGGATTTTCAGGAAACCAGCAATGGACATTTCAGTTTGCTTAATTCTATGCCTCCTGCTCTCCACAAGGACCTAGTGCATTACTTCAAAGGATACATGTTCCTTTGTCTTAGGCGGTGTCTAGCGATTCAACGGGATCCTTGGTTCTCTTGTTTTCTGATGCTGATCTGCTGACTCATGCTAGAACTCAATCCCTCCACACCCCGCCCTTGCCCCCTGGTTTTGTTGAAATCCTACCGTTATGTGCCTGTGCATATGCATGTTTGTAAACCTGTTGTCTGTAGATGCAGAGGTGAGAATTCAACCTCAGGCATCGTTTCTCAGGATGCTGTTCTTTTTTTTTTTTTTTTGAGACAGGGTCTCTCACTGTCCTGGACCCCACCAGTGTGGCAAGCTTAGTCAGCTCGCAGGACCCAAGAACTAGCCTTTCTCTACTTCCCCAGCGCTGGCTGTGAGGAATGTTTCAGGGCACCTAAGTGCGGTTGGTTCACTGCATCAGTGTCCCCCCCAGGAAGTCATTAGAAATGCAAATGATAGGAAGTAATTTGTGTATCTGAAGTCCTCCAGGGCTCACCAAGGCAACTCCAGTTTGAGTATCTCTGGTTATGAGAATTCTGAGGCAGGAGAGTTTGGTTTTGGCTCCATCCCTTCAAAGGTAGTGGGGCCTGTGCATAGCATTTTCTCTCCTCCTCTGGTTCCTCTGTGGGGGCCACTAGCAGATCAGAAGATCCCACTCAGGTCCCCTCCACAGTGCATCCTCTGTCCACAATCAAGGCAGTCAGCTGGGGTGACCTCTTGGGCGTGATGCCTCCGAGTGGGGGCAGACTGCTAGGTAAAAAAAGGACCATAATCCTTTTGGTCCTGGCTCCACAGAGCCTATTTCTTGCCACCCAGTCTGTGGGTCTCCAGCCAAGAACAAAACGACACGTGCTGCCAGTTGGCCTTGGAAGGGAGGTGGCCCGATGCCAGGCACTGCTAATTGCTAATTTGCACTGAAACAGCAAACAAAGCCCCCGAGTGAATGCCCTGATTATTTGGCCAGTTCTCCCCCCAGACTCCCTCAGTCACACCCCTGGGGCTGTTCCCTAAATCTGGAGCCATTCTCCCCAGGAATCTGGGAGGCCACTGGGGCCAGGATCTCTTCCCCAGCCCCCAGGAAAAAAAGTCCAGCTTCTCTGCAGCTAATTGCCAGGAAGGAGGAGCTCCCTTGGACTGTACTGCTTATTTACTGTGTTTGTGCCTCCCCCTGAAGAAGAGCATATAACGCTGTCTCTCAGGAAGGCACAAAGCCCCAGAGAGACAGACGGTGGAGAGGAGTAAGGTATTTCCTAGTCTATAAGCCTCATTGATCTTAGCCGTTGGTGCCTCCCCAGCAGGTGAGAGACAGCACGAATCTGAAAGCCCCGTTCCTAGAGGAAGTCTCACACCACCCCTGGAACTGCATCCTCCCAGTACCATTCCTGTATCCTCCTGTATCTTCCTTATTCCATAACTGAGCTGCTCAGAGCTCAGCCCCTTCCACAGTCCAGGGGAAGGGAACAGGCAGAGGGGACCTCAGGCCTTTAGCAAGTTTGCAGCACTTACAGAAGCTGGTTAAGCATCTGGGGTGAAGGTGTGCACAGAAACTGTAGAAATCCTGAGACTGGGGCAGAAGGAACATCCCTTCAAGGCTGGTGTTGACGGTGGCACGAAGTTCATGATGTATCCATCCTTCAACTGCCTATTTCCTGTCTCCATGTTGTCTCTTGCATCTTCTGTTTACCAGCTCCTGTGGAGACCCTTAAGGATTCCTCACTCTAATCTTATCCAGCCATTTTCCTGCAAGAAACCTGGCACCAGGAGAAGAGCATTTCTTCTGTTTGTCAGCATCAATGGGCATGTCCATTTGAGTGGAAGAGCGCAAGGCCACACTGTCAAGTGATTACATAATGCATCAACTTGGCCAATGATCACAATCGGGGCGGTGAGCAGGCTGGTCAGTCACTGCCTCTTCTGCATATTTTAAACAGTACTTAAAATATTTATTTTACTATCATATAATGTTTTAAAAAGTATTTATTTACTTCTTCAAAAAAATTCAGATTTAGTTTATTTTATGATGAGTGTTTTGCTTCCTTGTATACATCCACACTATGCACATGAAATGCAGAGGCTTGAAGACAGTGTTAGATTCTCTGGAATTGGATTTACAGATGGCTGTGAGCCAAAGTGGGCCTCCTGGGAACTGAACCTGGGTCCTCTGCAAGAATAGCCAGCACTGTTAACCATGGAGCCATCTCTCCAGCCCCTGTGTGATATTTAATATAGCCACATACATGTAATTATCAAGTCAGGGCAAGCACGTCTGCACACTTAGACCTTCGTTTATATTCTCAAACATTTGCCACTTCTTTGTGGTTAAAAATACTTTGTTCTAGCCTTTTGGAAATATAAATCATGTGGTCTTTTTCTTTAGTCGCCTTGCTGTACACAATAACATCTGAACATTTTCCTCCTATCTAGCTGTGGCATGGTACCCACTGACCAACTTCTCCGTCCTTCTTCCTTCCGCTGTCCCCAGACTATGCTAATTCCAATCTCATCTTTGATGAGATCAACGTTATAAGATTCCCCATGCTGCTCGTCCCTCTCCTCCCAGCTCCTTTCCATCTCTAGATGACCACGGATCAACTTTCTGTCATTGCAGATCATGTTGCATCTTAGGGAACTTTGTGTAACTGGAGTCATATGGAATGCATTCGTTTATGCCTGGCTTCCTTCCCTCAGCGCAATTACTGTGATTGTCATCTATGCTGGAGTGTTCATCAGGAGCCTCTTCTTTTTCTTTCCCAAGCACACCCCCTTGCACAAAGAGATCATGTGTCAGAGTCTGCTTTTCCATTTTCTTGTTGGTGGATTTTCAGATCCTTCCATCTCTGAACGATTAAAGTGGCTTTGAATACTTAGGTACAAGTGCGTGAACAGTGGTAGGTTTAACCTTTAAAGGAACAGCTAAACCATTTTCCTAAGCAATTGCCGTCTTCAATCTCACCAGCAGAAAAGAGAGCTGCGTTTGCGTTTGCTCCAAGACTCAGCTCTGGTGTCATCAGTGTGCAAATTGCTCTGCTAGATGTGTAGTGGTGTTCATGGTGCTATGACTTGCCCTGTGGCATGATTATTACTGTACTGAGATTTCACACACACACACACACACACACACACACACACACACACACACACACACACACACACACACTGTACATGCTCAGGCACATGTATATGTATATATATTTAAAATCTGTGGGATGGTAGTGTTGGTGTTTGTACATGCATATGTACTCTCTCTCTTTCTCTTCCTCCCTCCCTCTTTCCCCTTCTCTCCCCACTCTTTCTACCTCCTTATCTCCCCCTTTCTGTCTCTCTGTCTCTGTCTCTCTCATATGTGCCTGCACTTGGTGACTGGAAGAGGATAGTGGATTCCCTAGATCTGGAGTTACAGGCAGTCATAAGTTATTTGATGTAGATGCTAGGAACGGAACCCTGTTTCTCAAGAAGAGCAGCCAGAGCTCATAGTCTCTGAGATATCTCTCCATTTCCAGGATTTCTGGATGCATGGCTCTGCAGACACTGTTTTGGAAAGACTTCCTGCATGCCCTACCCCTCAGCATTTCTTTAACAGTGTCCCTTGAGGAACAGCTTATCTTTAGGTGACAGATTTATTAGCTTTTCTTCTTTCATGGATTATACGTTTGGGGTCACTTCAAAAATATTTGTCTAACCCATGGTCAAAAAGATTTCTCTCCAGTATTTTCTTTTTAAACGTTTAATGATTGTTATGGTTTGAAAGCAAAATGTCCCCCGCAGGCTCATATATTTGAACACTTAGTCTTACGGAAGGCTGAGAACCTTTTAGGAGGTGGAGTTTACCTAGAGGAGGCAAGGTATCAAGGGAGATGGCCTTGAGGGTCTTAACCAGCTACTGCAAGATGTCTGGTCAGCACCCTCATTTCCTGTCTGCTAGATCCTGTAACCAGCCCCCACCTCTCAGGCTATGAGAACCAAGTCTGGCACCATGGCCTCTCTCACATGCCCTGAACTACGCGCCCAATCAGAGCTCCCGTGACTTGTTGTTTCTGTCAGATATTTAATTACAGCACCTAGGAAAGTGACTAATTCAATAGTCCCTGTGCGTTCAGCATGGCCACCTACTTGGGTTGCTCATTGTGTGTCGCACAAAGTAGAAACCCAAGCTCATTGTGCTGCACAAGAACGTGCAATTTTCCAGTACCCTTTGTTGAAAAGGCGACTTTGGCTTCGTAGAGTCGCGCCTGTGCCTTTGTTGAAAACCAGCCGTCCGTGTGTTTATGCCTCTACTAGTGGACGCTCTCCTTTTTTGATAGTTTATCTGTTTATCTTTAACATAGTCTCCATGAGTGCGAATTAACAGTGCGTTCCAAGTTAGGGTGAGTCTTTGAAATTTTATCCTTTCCATTCCAACTTGCTTTTGGTCTTTTATATATCCTTTCATTTTTGCACATGAACTTAATAGATCTGGTTGGCTAATCTTTTTAAAAAATAATTTTCAGAATAGATCAGGAAAGTGTTTATCATCAGTTCCTGTATGGTGTATGCATGTGAGCATGTAGCTGTACATTCTTGTGTCTGAGCATCTGTATGGTGTATGCATGTGAACATGTGGCTGTACATTCTTGTGTCTGAGCATCTGTATGGTGTATGCGTGTGAGCATGTGGCTGTACATTCTTGTGTCTGAGCATCTGTATGGTGTATGCATGTGAGCATGTGGCTGTACTTTCTTGTGTCCGAGCATCTGTATGGTGTATGGATATGAGCATGTGACTGTACATTCTTATCTGAGCATCTGTATGGTGTATGCATGTGAGCATGTGGCTGTACATTCTTGTCTGAGCATGCAGAAGCCAGGGCTGGGCTGGGTATTGGTGTCTTCTTCTATCCCTTTCTATCTCACTGCCTTGAGACAGTCTTTCACTTGGAAGCCTAAGGCTTTGGCTAAGCCAGATGATCAGTGAACTCTCAGGGTTCTCTATCTCCAACTTCACTGCTGCCTTACAGCTACTCACAGCCTTGTCTGGCTTTTTATATGGACGCTGAGGATTTAATCTCAGGCCTTCATAGTTTCAGAGCAAGGCCTTTACATATCCGAGCCATCCTTCAGCTCTCGATTATGCCTTTTGGTGCTCTTCTAAAGGATGTTTTCTATGTAAACGTCTAATGGTTAATTCCCAACGTTTAGGGAAACAACTGGATTTTGTCTACTGATTTTCTTTTTTAATTTTGTATTTCCCCCTTGGTGCTGGGAATTGAGCCCAGGGGTCTATGTACAATAAACAGGAACTCAACCCCTGAGCTCTAGCCTCAGCCTCGGTTTCTCTCTTGAGACAAAACTTTCATTAAGTTGCCTGTTCTGGCCTTGCAGTCTCTCTGTAGACTACATAGCCACTGAGCCTGCAATTCTCCTGCCTCAGCCTCCTAAGTAGCTGACATCACAGCACCACGCCACTAAGCACAGCTCCACATCCCGCAGTTTCCACAAGCTCACTTATTTGTAGTATTTTTGGTAGGGTTCATCAGATTGTTTTTCAATCGGAAAGCAAGCAATCTGTAAAATAAAAGGTTTTATCTTTCTATCTCATCTGGGTGGCTTTTACTGCCCTCTCTTGCCTCATTGTGCTGGCTACCACTCCCCATACAACGCTGAACAGAGGGCACGAAATCAGACACCGCTCAATCTTAGGATAAAAGCTTTAGACTTTTCAGTGTTAACTATCATTTTAATGGTGGATTTAAAAATGATCACCAGGTTAAGGAAGCTCTGGTATTGTGAGTTTGCTCACAGGAAAAAAAAAAAAAAAAGGAAAGAAAGAAAGAATGCTAGATTTTGTAAAATTGTGTTCTCTGAACTTGGAAGATATGTATTCTGTCTTTGAATAACATGAATAGCATTGGTTACCTTTCAGTGTTAAACTTTTGTTTATTGCTCTCGCAGAGGACTTGAGTTCAGTTCCTCAAACCCACGTGGTGGCTCACAACTGCCGTTGACTCCAGTTCCAGGGCTTCTCGCACCCTCTTCTGGCTTCCATGAGCTCTTGTTCCCACATAGTATGCATAAGCCTGCATAAGCACATGCATACACACAAAAATAAATACATTTTTAAAATATAACCTTATATGTAACCAGACATTTTAGCGGTAAAATAAAATAAAATAATAATAATAATAATAATAATAATAATAATAATAAAAAGACCTAGCACACGGAGATTTTTTTTTTAAGTGTCAACATTTGGCCATCCCCAGAAGATAACTTGTATTTTTGTGACTCCAGTTCCTTTGATGATGCCCATTATTTACATATCTGCCTTAGGCACCAACAATGCCAAAGGCAGCAGTGGCTGAGTACCCAGTATTGAGTGACACACTGGCACAGTCCTGTGGTTAGTATAGTACGCGACACCAAAAAACATATCCCAACCCTCTAATGCTAACCCGAGAAAGGACATACGTATCTAAGACTTTTAAGTATATATTTCGTTTCCTTTTTTAAACAAGAAAAATTTTAAAACAGAAATTTAAGATAGTACTGTTCTTAGATCATAACTTTCTGAAGAGCAGGGTGTGGGGGTTCCTCAAAACTGTGTGGCGAACACTGGTGACATTGGGGATGTCAGTATTCCCATCTCACTGGTTGCTTGCTGTTGCTTTGGGACGGGGAATTTTTCATTCTTCCAGATCTTCATAAAATACATAATGAGTTGTTGGGACTGTAGCCACCATTACTGCTTGTGTGTCTCCTATGGAACGGCTATGTTCCTTGTTAGCCAGTTTCTTTCTAGCCACCCCTGAACCCCACAGCTTTTCTTTTCTCTTAAAAAATTTTTTCTTTTCTTTTTACTTTTATTTGTGTGTATGTCGTATGTGTGCAGTGCTCATGGAGACCAGAAGATGGCACTAATTTCCCAGGAGCTGCATGTTGTGAGCTACAGGATAGGTGGTAGGTAACTAAACCGGTAAGACTGGGGGATTCTTTTAACTGCTGAGCCTTCTCTCCAGCCCTCATATTAAAAAAAATTATTTTATACTCATGCACGTGTAGATGCATGTGCATGGATGCTCACATCATACATATACACATACACATACACATATACATACACATACACATACATATACAAGAAAGGTTGATGTCAGGTGTCTTTCTTTACCACTATCTATTTTGGGAGACAGTCTCTTTCACTGAACTTGAAGCTCACCAGCTGGGTAGACCAGTTGGCCTGTGAACCTCCCCACCCCCAACCCCATCCTCTCATCTTTGCCTCTAAGCATTGGAACTTTAGATATGTGATGCTAAGCTTTTCTTTTTTAAGTATTTGTGTTCGAAATCTAAACTCAGATTCTTCAGGCTTGCTTAGCAAGTACTTTATCAATTAAGCCATTTTCCCAGTTCTCCATCTTCATCTCTGGGGCACTGTTACTGCATCTCAAGAATGAGGTTTGTGGTTCAGTGAGGTCTGAGTGGAAGTTCGTGTAAATACTCAGCTGAGGTGACCACACCCTTTCTCTCGGTTGAGCAGAAAGCCTGCCCTATTTAAGTACATGAAGAAAAGACCCAAAGGATACCTCCTGGCATCGAGTCACAGCCTGACTGATGGCTTCAGAATACTTCTTGACAGTAATGTTGGGATTATCAATCTCTGTACCAAGGTGTCATGACTCATGGGGACATAGGCCAGACCCTGCCCTGGGAGCCCCATCAGCGTGACTCAAGGAGCATGGGTCTCAGCCCATGGCCTGTGTCTGAAAGCCAACTGCTGGCCAGGGGTGGGGCTCCTAGCAGATTGTTTGGAAGAGAATAAGCTCAGCTTTGAGCTTGGTCCAGACTCTGGGAGCTGAAGGAGCTGGGGAGGCTCATAGGGTCTGTGCTTGAGTTGGGCAGGGATGGGTGGGGATGTCTCTAGGCTGATGGAACCTGGTGTTGGGTGGCTCAGGGCAAGTCTCTCTCTGTGGGCATGGTCTTCATTTATTTTTTATTCATCGGTTACAGTGCATTTATTACTGAGGGACTCAAACAGCAATCCATTTCCTTTAATCAGCATTATTTCTGTGCAGTGAGGCCATTGTATAATCTTCTGCTGTTTCAAAATACCACACTGTTGCTATGTACCAGAATATAGGACAGCATCCCACCTGTCCTTCACCCCTCTCCTTTCCCGTCTAGCTTCCCCACATCTCTGATATCTACTGCTTCCCCACGTCTTGGGGAGCAGCATTTCATGCGTGCATGAGTGGGCTCATATCGTGCCTGATGTGTGTGCCTGCCTTATTTCATTCAGCATGGTGGTGAGGGCTGGACTGCACTTTCCTGTTTTTGTTTTTAATGTGTTTTAGTTGGACAGAGTCAGGGGTTTTGTTATGACATTTCTACATGGGCAATGTGCTTGTTGAAATTTACCTCCTCTGTTGTGCTTGCCTTCATCCAATCCCTTTCTCCTCCCCTCTCCACATCTCTGATTGTTCCCTTTCATGTTCATGTCCCCCCCACCCCTGTATTCTACCTACAAGAGCAGACATGTGATGTTTGTCTTTCTGAGCTTGGTTTATTTCACTGTCCATCTTGCTGTAAAAAAAAAATCAATTGCATTCTTTACAGATGAATAAAACTTCTCTCTCTCTCTCTCTCTCTCTCTCTCTCTCAGACACACACACACACACACACACGTACACTTGAGATACTTTCCATATTTATTCATAGTAGGCACTTGGTATGATTACATAATTTGTCTACGAAATCTAAAGATATATTTCAAATGTTTTCTCTTAGCAATTTCACATTTAGGTCTTTAAAATATATTTTTAACTACATTTTTTGTGTATGTTTGTCTCTATATGGTGGTATGCACAGTACAATCTTGCAGTGCCTACAGAGGCCAGAAGAGGCCATCTTATCGCCTGGAACTAGAGTTATGGGAAGTTGTGAGTCACCGTGTGCGTGCTGAGAACTGAAGTCAGGTCCTCTGCAGGAAACATTCTTAACTCTGAGCCGTCTTTCTAGCCCTCTCACTCTAAGGTCTTCGATGCATATTGAGAGGAACAGATATGATTTCATTATTTTACATGCAGGCATTCAGTAATACTAGAACTATTTGTTAATGACTCTCTTTCTCTCTGTCTCTCTCTCTTAAAGATTCACTTATTTATTTTATGTTTGTGAGTACAATATAGCTGTCTACAGACACACCAGAACAGGGCATCAGATCTAATTATAGATGGTTGTGAGCCACCACGTGGTTGCTGGGAATTGAACTCAGAATCTCTGGAAGAACAGTCTTAACCACTGAGCCATCTCTCCAGCCCGACTCTCTTTTTTAAAAAAATGTTTTTGGCACCTTTGTCAAGAGGCAAGTGGCTATGGTTTTTGGGAGCTTATTTCTGGAACGTCTACACATAAATCCGTATATCGTGCTGTTTTTGTTACTATGACTCTATGGTGTGATTTGAAGTTTGCTATTGTGATAGCACTGCTGTTATTATTTTTCATTTTCTTTTGTGTTTTTTTTTTTTTTAAGGAAATTTAGGATTAAGTTATTCCTGTGAAGAAACTTATTGGAATCTTCATGGGGATTGCACTGAATATGTAGAACACTTCATAAAAATTAATTTAATAATATTTGTAAACATTAGTTCATTTTTACAACATTACTTTTATTGGTCCATGGAGAGAGAGAGAGAGAGAGAGAGAGAGAGAGAGAGAGAGAGAGAATATTAATAAACTTATAAACAAAGGGAGGTGTTTCCCACTGTAATCCAGATGATCATAAAGAAACATTTGGGAAAACATATACTCTAACAAATTAGAGAATATGAACTAAATGTATGAATTCTTAGACACATGACTTTTAAAAATTAATTAATTTATTTATTTACAATCTAGTCATTGGTCCCCCTCCCACAATTCCTCACCCCATTCCTCCTTCCCTCTGCCTCCAAGAGGATGCTCCCCCCCCCCCCACCAGGCCTCCTCACTCCCTGGGACCTCAAGTCTCTTGAGGACTCAGTACATCTTCTCCCACTGAGGGCAGACCAGGCAGTCCTCTGCTACATATGTGTTGGGAGCCTTGGACTAGCTCATGTATGCTGCCTGGTTGGTGGCTCAGTCTCTGGGACTTCCCTGGGGTCTGAGTTAGTTGAGACTGATGGCCTTCCTATATGGTCGCCCTCCTCTTCAGAGTCTTCAATTCAACCATAGGGATTCCTGACTTCAGCTCATTGGTTGGCTGTAAGTATCTGCATCTGTCTCCGTCAGTTGCTGGTTGGGCCTCTCAGAGGAGAGCCATGCTAGGCTCCGGTCTGTAATCACATCATAGCATCAGTAATAGTGTCAGGTCTTGGTGTCTCCCCATGAGGTAGACTCCCAGTTGGGCCAGTTACTGGACTTCCTTTCCCTCAGTTTATTCTCCATCTTTGTCCCTGCCGCTCTTTTAGACAGGAACACCTTTGTGTCAGAAATTTTGACTGTGGGTTAGTAACCCTGTCCCTCTTCTCGAGGCCCTGTCTCTCGACTGGAGGTAGTTTCTTTGAGTTCCCTCTCCCCTCTGTTGGGCACTTCATCTAAAGTATCTCCCTTTAAGTCCTGAGAATCTCTCACCTCCCATGTCTCTGGTACTTTCTAGAGGGTCTCACTACCTCCTACCTTCTGAGGCTGCATATTTTCATTCGTTCTGCTGGCCCTCTGGGCTTCTCTCCTGTTCCCCCACCCCTTACCTGATCCCGTTCCCCCTTTCCCCTCCCCTTCCCCTCTTCCGTCCAAATTCCCCCTCCTCTGCCTCCCATTATTATTTTCTTCCCCCTTACTAAGTTGGATTGAAGCATCCTCATTTGGCCTTTCTGCCTGTTAAAGTTCTTAAATTCTATGGGTTATATCCTAGTTATTCTGTACTTTTTGGCTAATACCCATTTATTAGTGAGTACATACTATGTATATCGTTTTGGGTCTGAGTTACCTTACACAGGATGATATTGTCTATTTCCATCCTTTTGCCTGCAAAGTTTGTGGAGTCATTGTTTTAAATAGCTGAACAGTATTCCATTGTGTAAATGTGCCACATTTTCAGTATCCATTCTTCCATTGTGGGACATCTGGGCTGTTTCTAGCTTCTGGCTATCACAGAGGATCAGCATGACCTGAGGCAGAGACAAGGACCCTCATTCAGAGAACCACTTTGCTGGCAGTCCTCTGGTATCTGGACAGGGGAGCCTACTGGCTCTGGCATTCCATGACAGTGACATTAGCTGACCTATTTGGAGCTCAGTAGCCTCATCTATCAAATGGCCCAGTGGGACTCCAGAAAATGCCAGGATCCACCATCATCTGTGATAAGTTGACTCCAAGCCCATACTCCACACCCAACTTTCTGGAAAAGGGAAAATTAGCCCTCAAGGGGCCAAAAATACAACTCCTTTGGATGCTCCTGGCTGAGCAAGACGCTCTGAGAGGCCTTTCTCGCCGTGCCCCGTGGCTGCCAGAGGTAGATTTAACTCCACTGCAGGAAATTCTTGGCTCCGCTTGTGAGCAGCCCGACTCTCCTGTGGAATTCATTTCAGCCCCTATGATGCTAAAGGCGTGCAAAACAGACATATAAAACAGTACTCCCAAGCCTTTGTATGACCATAAACTCTGAACCGTGCTCAATTTGTGCACATTGCAAGACTGCCTGCTGCAGGAAAGCACAAAGCCATGCCATGGGGGAGCTGGGAGGTTAAGAGGCTTCTGGGGCTACTGAGCCCAGTATGAAGCTCATTCCATCTTCCCAGCTTTGGTCCATCTATCACATTGAATAGTGAACTGGCAGACCTCTGGCTCCAGACTTTATCAGTAGAGTAGACATGGTATGGGGGCATTTGTACAAAGGGCTCAGAAGGGACACTGGGAAGGGGATCAGCCTTCTAGAGCTTTGCATCCTGACTGGAACTAACAACAGTGCTAAGAGAGACATGATTCTTCACACCGATCCTTGCCAAGACCACAAAGCATGCCCACATGGAGATCAGAGCAGGGCATGGAGAGAGATGTAGAATTACACCATGTAGGGTTAGAGCTCAGCTCCACCAGCTCCTCACTTCCCCACCTCCACTAGGTTACTTCACGTCATTGCTTGGGTTGCCTTGTCTGCAAATAAGCCATGGAGATAGCCTGAGTCAGGCCAAATGAAAGAGGAGGTGGTGGCTGAGCTTAAGTGTGTGGCACCTTGCAGCACGCAGGTGATAGCAATGAGGATGGGAGATTCACATACAAGGGTTTGGTTCCCTGGGAAAGATGATAAAGAACCTGGAATAAGAATACAGAGGTTACAAGCAAGGATAATCACGGACCTGGGGAAATCCCTGTGAACCTCACAGAGAGGTTAAAATAGCAGTCTGGAGAGATCAGCCCAGAGTCCACCTGCATCTCAAAGACCTAGAAAAAAAAAAACCCGGCAGAGTCCAAAATGCGAGATTTATTGTGTGCATTTATTATGGGTGATTCTTCAAGCCAGCCGGCGCCTTGGGAGGCTCCGTAGGGGTTTGCAGTGTTGACAATAAGAGCGAGTCTCCTCCTTCTGCCTCCGTCAGACCTCACTCTGCTTATCAGTGTCTGCCAGCTGCTAGGGGTGTCTTTGACCTGCATCCTCACTGACTCTGGTCACCCTGTGGTATAAGTCCAACAGTGACTTGCCAGGCCAGGCAAGGCAGTGTACACAGACGGCCACTACTCAAAGGAGCTGTTGTCTAGGAGACAGGGGTCACCCACCCAAGGGAGCTCTGCAAAGAAATCCCAAGATGTGTAGTGATGGAGTTTCACCTTTATACAGTGTGGGGATGATGTGTAAGTTATTTACTATTTGTGTGTGTGTGTGTGTGTGTGTGTGTGTGTGTGTATGTGTGTGTGTGTGTGTGTGTAAGTGGATCATATTTGTAGAGACCAGAAGAAGGTGTTAGATTCCCTGGGGCTGGGGTTACAGGTGGCTGTGAGTTGTTCAGTATGGGTGCTGAGACTTGAACTAGGGTCCTATGGAAGATCAATAAGTGCTCTTAATTGCCGATTCACCTCTCCACCTATCTATTTATTTAATATGAAGTCTTCAAAATGTAGGTTTGTTCTCTACCACTGAGCTGGATCCTTGCCCCTTTTGAACTTTGAGGCAGGGTTTCTCTAAGTTGTCCAGGCTGATTTGGAACACACTTTCACTCAGATAGTCCTTGCACTGTGATCCTCCTGCCTCAGCCTCCTAAATAGCTGGAATAACAGGGGTGGCAGACCCTGAGGGTGATACCTCCTGTCCTAGCCTGCATTCATCCAGCCCAGTCCCCAGCGGCTAATGCTAGAGGGATGACAGAGTTCTTCCTCTTCCTCGCAGACCGTGGTTCACAACTGTGCACGAAGCAGTGATCTGGAGGGACTCAGACTACAGCACCCTGTGCTGCTCCATGTAAGGAGGGTGATGGCTCTCTGATTTCTTGGAGGTTGAGATTCTTCTGGGTTTTTTCTACCACTCTGTCTGAACATAAAGAATTCTTGCAAAGGATGCCTCCACATCTTAGTGAAGAGGATGCCCAAACACAGCCTTCAAAGCCATCACAAGGTGAGGCTGGGGGGGGATGGCTTAGCAGTTAGGAGCACTCAAGTTCAATTCCCAGCATCCAGATCAGGTGGCCCACAACTACCTGTAACCCCAGCTCCAGGGGATCCGTCTTTATTTGGGGGGGGGGATCTCCCTGGTGTCTGCACTCACATGTGCATATACCTACCTATACGTACATAAACCGTAACTGATCACAAAGAATCCCAAGTAAGCAGGGTGTCCTAGTAGGGGAAGGGTTAGAACGCGCAGCGTGTAGTGAGCAGACCTGAGCCATACAAACATCATTAGAGGGTGGGAATTGGTACAGAAGGCGGTCCACCAGCATCGTCAATTTCAGATGGGGCTTGCCATATGGCGTGTACAGCAGGACCTGGCTGACTGCTCAGGAGCGACAGCTATGGCTAAGGAACAGGCAGCACTGGTCAGAATGCTTCAGATGCTCATCAGCCTTGGCTTCTGTTTCCCTAACAAGTGTCAAGCTGAAAAACAAAAGCCATGTTTACAGAGATGATCCTGACTGAAGAGCCCTGAGTGCAAGCAGGGCTCTACAGCGGTCGGGAGCCAGATTGTTTGCCTTCTTACACCCTGATGATGAGCCCCAAGCCCTAGCCTGGGCTGAGCGCACCACCATGGTTTCTTCTGGGTTACAGGATATGCTTGTGTCACAGCTTCTGCACAGAGCTTTTCAGCAAGCGGGATGTATCAACCTCCACACTCCTGGTGTGCAGACAGAATGACTCTTTGCACACCAAGCGTATGGCTTGTGGCCTGGCACTCAGTAGGTGCTCGATAAAGTCAGCCGTGTTTGCTCTGATTGGTCTTCTCTGGGTTGGCCCTGCATTTGCCTCTCCCATCATCTTCCTCCAATTAACACACTGCTTGTATTCGGTTTCCACGATGCCTTCTTCATCTTGCCATCTGAGCAGGAAGGGACCAGCCCCCTGTTGCTGAGATGCCAACGTGGGTCACATCCTCTAAGATGCTGATGCTACCTCACAAGGGCTCACAACCTCCTAGAGAAAGAGCATCATGTTCATGTCACAGCAAGGAAAAGAGAGGCTCTGGATGATGAGCTGAATGTGAGAGTTCATTTTGGATGTCTTCCTTGAGAGCCACACCAAGGGACAGACTGCGTCCAGTGGGGCCATTGCTATGTTTGATACTGGAGTCCAAGAAATTAAAAACTGGCTAGGTGTTGTCAGGCCAGTGGGGAGGAACAAGTGGGGTGGTGGTAGCTGAAGGGCCCTGCCCTTGTGTAGACAGAATGGCCAGATTCCAGTGGATGAGCCTGGATGGCTACCAGCTATTGGGTAGCGTCTCTAAGCCCACCTCAACTGTCTGTAAAGCAGGCTGAAGGTCCCCACAGCCCATAGACTGCTGTGATACTGACATTGGAAACATGTACCAGACCCCAGAGAAGGGAGTTGGTGGCCAAGCTGGGCAGGGCATGTCACTGGGGTGATGTGGCTGTGTATACTCAGGGGCATGGGCAACATACACTGGGACCACACCTTGGACTTTGCAGCCTGTTTTGATGGCTCACTAGGGGATGTGGGTCCTCCAGAATGGCCACTGGTCCCCGTCTGACTGGGACACAGGAAAATGAAGTTGTATTTCTCTTTGCTCCCCAAGAACTAATAACCTTGAAGCTTTGGAAATCAAATGTCTGTGGCTTCTAATGCCTTGCAAGGTGGCACAAACTCACAGACATCGTAAAACATCAAATTAGATGGAAAGTTGCCTGAGGTCCCTGTAAATGAAAATTACACACTCTCTCTTTTTTAATAAGGGGAAAATGACCTTTATAATCATAACAAACAATTTGAGACGCTTCCTTTTACGAAGCGCTTCCACGGCAATCCTGTTTGTTCACGCCACCACCATGCTGGCCTCAGCCAGGGTTTTCACAGAGCTGCGTGTGCTTTGCACATTCTCACCCAAAATGAGGAAAACAAAAAAAGGCTTGAAAACAAGGTTGCCCCCTGTGCTTTGGGCCACGACCAAGGGTTATCCAAGGCTGGCTTGGATGTAGGTTGGGTGTGGGACTCGGGATGAGTCAACTACTTGGTGACTTCAAGCTCATGGCTTGGCTTCTCTGAGCCACAATTTCTTCTTCCATGAAAGAAGAGGGTTGAGTTCAAAGGGAGAGGGGTCACAGTCCATGTCTCTGGATACCAGCTAGGTGATGACCATGTGAAATGTCAACATGCTTTGTAGAGTCCAGCCGTGACTGGTGCGTATGTATTTTTGGCTCTAACACCCTCCCTGTCCTGAGACTTCACAAGAATAATTGGGAAACATGACAAATAAGGACCATTGTAAAGATTCTGGCCGAGAGCTGCTTTAATGGGGGTATGTGGTAACTTGTGGGCACTGTCTAGGTTGCCAGAGTGAGGGAGGAGCCAGGGTGCTACTGGCATCTGGTATGGGGAAGCCAGCGATGCTGTGAGTATCCCACAGTGCACAGTGCAGCCCACCACAGAAGCTGACTGGCCCCAAATATCATTAATGCTGAGACATTTGACACTGGACAGGATCCCATATAAAGTCAAGACTGGCTGCCCTGCCCTGGCCTGGCACTGTGATGCAAGTGGCTCCGAGGCCTGGGAATGCTAGCTGACAGCCCTGAGTTATCTTTATGACGCGGGCGGGTACTGACCTTTGCTGGAGGCAGCAGACCCTCAGAGATCGCTGCCAAGCCCAGTCTAGGATAAAGCAATGTGTGCGGGGAATGGGACTGGGACGTAAGGACCTGGGTAAGTGGCTGGGCCTTTCCTGGGTGTTACAGGTTGATTAATGAGAACTCTGCCCAGCTTTGACAAGGATAGCTTTCCTTTGTGTAAATGGAAGCAACCTACAGTCCCTGTACCCTGCACTGTGTCCTTTGTTCAGTGAAGTAGTACTAACCCCACATAGGAAAAAAACAAAACAAAACAAAAAAAACCAGCATGTGGAGCCTGAGATGCCAGGGGCAGAGATCTGAGTTGGGCTCTATGGATGTGATAGAGCTGTGTGTGTTTATGTTCCTCTCAACTCGATTTCTAGGTCACTTCCTTTGAGAGCCCCCCCACCCCTCAAGATGCCTTTCATGCCCACAGCGGTTGGCACACTCCTCTCATACTTTTTCAAACAGTGCCTGGAACTGACTCTGCCTCACCTGGCTAGCTCATGTTTCTGCTAACATAAATTCTGCTCGTGTGTGCATTTATTTGTTTGATAAATATTTATGTAACACCTGGTGTGTACTGGTGCTGGTGACACAGCAGGACACTTCCAAACACATCTCTGTCCCCAGGAATTGCCTTCCCAGAAGAAGAGCATCCTTAGATTAAATGGCCAGTATAAAATATGCTAGGACACCATTGAAGAGGTGGGGGAGGAGGGGCTGCTGTGTGTGCCGTATGGAGACATGGACCAACGAGGCTGCCAAGGAGGAAGGAGGCCAGGAGGCTGCCGTCTTCTCTCTGGGATTAAGTGTCCTTGGAGAAGGCTGGTGTGTCCCAGAGCTGAAGAGCAGCCTGGGTCAGAGAGTAGTGGGCTGGGGAGATAGGCAGGTGGGTATGCAGCTCTGGAAGGTGGCACCTGGCCTTGCAGGGTCTTGGATGTGTAGCTGGGCTTTGGGAAGGGCTGTGTGTGATATCCCGATGCCCCTCATCTGTCCCTTCTGCAGGTGGGTCGGGAAGGTGCCGTGTCTATGCAGTGAATCTTGGGTTTGAAAGCACACTACAGGGTTTCAACAAGACAGCCTAGCATCATTCTGGATGGAAGCCACTAGAGGGCAGTGACGCTTTTTCCCTGCTAAGGGTAGTGCTCTCTTCTAAAGCTGTAAGTCAGCCAGACTGGTAGTATAGGACAGGAAAGTGCTGGCAGAAGGAATGACCTCCCTCCACCTACCCTGACCACTGCCCAAATAAAGGAATAACCACAACACAAGCACTTGCTGCCCACTGCATTATATCTGAGAAAGTGCAGCCCAGAGGGAACAAGGGGCTGGCCAAGGTCGAATGGAACTTGGTGACTTTCTCTTACCCTAGCCTTCTTCCACCTGACCTGTCTCATGACCTTGGGGCCACCATAGCAGGGATACCAGGAGGTTGTGTGGTCTGGGGAAAGGTGTCTTGTAGTGTATATCAGGTTGGTGGCCAGTGAGAGGTTCTGTGATCTGCTGGGAGGGGAACAAGGGACGGTGTATGGCCAGGAGCAGGGGTCAGTTTGTAGGCTGGGTCCCACTCTGTGTTACCCACAGACAGGGAACAGTAATTATCAATGGCAAACTGTGTTAAAATGCTTTAAATAGCTGGGAGAATTCTTGAGCTAGGACTTTTTTTTAAGCCTCTCCACACCACAGCAACTTGACATTGCAGCATCTTTTGCCCCATTGAAAGGTAACCCAGAGCCAGGCATGGTGGCGCATGCCTTTAATCCCAGCACTTGGAAGGCAGAGGCAGGTGGATTTCTGAGTTCGAGGCCAGCCTGGTCTACAAAGTGAGTTCCAGGACAGCCAGGGCTACACAGAGAAACC
>NC_034602.1:31051338-31084565 GCF_900095145.1 Mus pahari | reverse complement strand
CCCCCCCCCCCCCCCCCCCCACCCCCTCAGCTAGAGGAGTAACTGGCATCAAGCTCAGAACCGACATACTTCATGGCTAGCCATGGCCTTACCTGCAGCTTCCCACCAAGTATCCCCAGCCATACCTCCTACCCATCCCAACCCTTACCTGGTTTAGGAAGGGGACATGAAACATTTCATTCCCCAAACCTTGCAAAGTGGCAACTGAGACATGCAGGCACCCGAGGATCTGGGAATCACAGGACAATAACCTGTAGCGTCTCAGGGGACCTCAACGCTCATTCCTGCCAGATAGCTGAGGCTTTGCCTACTGAAGGGTCCACTTTATCAACTGTAAGGTGGCAGTAGTCAGCCTTGTCCCTGGTTCCCCTTGTGTTACCATGAAACACTGGAGACAATATGGATAAGTATTATTGCCTGTACACACACACACACACACACACACACACACACACACACACACACACGTTATACACTAGGACAGCAAGGAAGGGGTGATCCCAAGTCTGAGGCTTAGCAGGGAGGGACAGGCTGACCCTTCTTCCAAAGCACACATTGTCCCTAAGTCTTGTCCCTGCTTGGAGAAGCCACTTCCCACCCCGAACCCCCAAGCTTGCTCTCCATAAAGAAGGAATGCTGTGATCAGAGATGAGCAGAGGTATGGGTCCATTTTACTGAGAGCGGACTTCAGTCCTTTCTGAAGCCATGGTAGCTTTATGCACCCGGGCTTCACCCCAAAGCCAGGTTGTAGCCCAAAGAGCCTGAGCCAGGAGGAGGGCATATCTGCAGAACCAGGAGGCCTGCAATTCAGACAGGAGGGATGGCGAGAGTCACCTCTCTAGGTGACACTGGAAAGGCCTGTGGTGGTGAGGAATCACCTGGTCTGCCGGACTCATGACAGCAGGAGCCAAAGACACCTGCCTCCGTGGCTCCTGACCTATATGGCACTTTACTTTGGAACAGGGTTTGTGTAGGGTTTTCTGTGGCAGCAAATAGTTTTTTCCCCCAGCTTTGAACTTGCATCTACATTAATTGTTTTTGCTCTGTAATTACCTTCACAGCGATATTCTGCCATCCTTGAGGGAGTTACAACACAGGAATGATTTTGCAGCATGGATGCCCTCATTGTCTCCTCACTTTTTTTTATTATATATTTTATTTATTTACATTTCAAATGGTATCCCCTTTCCAGGTTTTCCCCTCCACAAACCCTCTATCTCAAACCTCCCCTCTGTATTTATGAGAGTGCTCCCCCACTCACCCACTCCCACCTCATTGCCCTAGCATTTCCCTATACTGGGGCATCAAGCCTTCACAGGACCAAGGGTCCTCCTAATGATGCTACACAAAGCCACCCTCTGCTACATATGCAGCTGGAGCCATGGGTCCCTCCATGTGTACTCTTTGGGTGGTGGTTTAGTCCCTGAGAGCTCTGGGGCGAGTCTGGTTGGTTGATATTGTTGTTCTTCCTATGGGATTGCAAACCCCTTCAGCTCCTTCAGTCCTTCCCCTAACTCCTCCACTGGGGTCCTGTGCTCAGTCCAATGGTTGGCTGCAAACATCTGCAGCTGTATTGGTCAGGTTCTGGCAGGGCGTCTCAGGAGACAGCTGTACCAGGCTCCTGTCGGCAAGTACTTCTTGGCATCTGCAATCGTGTCTGGGTTTGGTGGCTTCATATGTCTCCTCACTTTTGTAATCAAAGGGGGTGAGAACGATCCTTTTTAAAATGTTCCGCTCCAGGCTCTGGACCTGTGGCTTCCCTTCTGAGCTCTCATCTGAAACTGAGCAGGGGAGACGTGGTCCTAAGGGGAGAGGAGAGGACAAGTGTGGCTGAGGAGATGCGATGGCTAGTTTTCCGTCAGCTCGACACAAGCCAGGGTCATTGGGGAGGAGGGAAAAAGCCTCCATAAGATCTGGCTGTAGAGAAGCCTGTAGGGCATTTTCTTAGTGACTGATGGTGGAGATCAGCACATTGTGGGTGGTGCCAGCCCTGTGCTAGTGATCCTGGGTTTTATAAAAAAAAAAAAAAAAAAAAAAAAAAATCAGGCTGAGCAAGCCAGGGAGAGCAGAGCAGTAAGCAGCATCCCTCCACGGCCTCTGCATCAGCTCATGCCTCCAGGTTCCTGCCCAGCCTGCATCCCTCCACGGCCTCTGCATCAGCTCCTGCCTCCAGGTTCCTGCCCAGCCTGAGTTCTTGCCCTCACTGCTTTTGATGATGAGCTGTGATGTTAAAACGGTGAGTAAAATAAACCTTTTGGGGGCTGGTGAGATGGCTTAGTGGGTAAGAGCACCCGACTGCTCTTCCGAAGGTCCGGAGTTCAAATCCCAGCAACCATCCGTAACAAGATCTGACGCCCTCTTCTGGAGTGTCTGAAGACAGCTGCAGTGTACTTACATATAATAAATAAATGAATCTAAAAAAAATAAATAAATAAGCCTTTTCTCCCCAAGTTACTTTTGGTCCTGGTATTTCATCACAACAATAGTAACCCTAACTAAGATAAGTATTGGTCAAAGGACACAAAATTTTACTTACTTGGTCCCACCAGGGTGAAGGTGCCACCAAGTCTGACAAGCTGAGGTCCATCCCTGGGACTCATATGGGCGAAGGAATGGGCTGTTTCCTGTAGGTTGTCCTCTGACCTCCACATGTATGCCCTGACATATGCACATGCACGTGTACACATACACACTACGCAAACAAAATTATATATATAAAAAGTAAGTTCGAAAAACCTTACGGCCCGCGTGAACACTCCACTTAGTAATCATGCACAGTCAGCTTGTAAACTGCGTCTTTAAATGTTCTCACCACAGATCATTGCTGCTTTGTGAGATAACACACATGTAAACTGCCTTGATGTAGTTACCTCCCAGTATCCATCACCTTCGAATACATCTCTTAAAAACAAGGGATAAGGCTTGTGCCAAGCTCTCAGGCAAGGAAAACTCAGTAGAGTTTCCTTTGCCCTTTTGGCATCCGCCATTTGAATCTTGAAACACAGTTTCCTATTTGATGCACATAAAATTTTAGCACATTGCTTGCAAATGCCTCTCTGTTTACTGGAAAGAACGAAATGTAAATATTCATATATTTATTGCTCCTTTTTTTAAAAAAAAAAAAAACAAGTACCAGCCTCATCTTGGAGAGAAGTTCTGAGAGAAGGGGTGTTTAAGAGCAGCAAAATGGGCCCAAAGAGGGATCCTGCTCAAGGGGAGGTCCCAAGGCCTGACAATATTACTGAGGCTATGGAGCCCTCACAAAAAGGGACCTAGCATGACCACACTCCGGAAGACCCAACAAGCAGCTGAAAGAGTCAGAGGCAGATAGTTGCACCCAACCAATGGACAGAAGCAGCTGGCTCCTGTTGTTGAATTAGGGAAGGCTGAAAGAAGCTGAGGAGAAGGGCAATCCTGTAGGAAGACCAGCAGTCTTAATTAACCTGGACCTCAGAGACCTCTCAGATACTGGACCACCAAAGAGGCAGCATACACCAGCTGATATGAGGCCCCCAACACACATACAGTAGAGGACTGCTGAGTCTGTGCTCATTCAGAGATAATGCACCTAACCCTAAAGAGACTGGAGGCCCCAGGGAGTTTAGAGGTCAGGTAGGGTGGAGAGGGGGACCATCCACCTGGAGACAGGGGTTTGGGAGGAGGTATGGGAACAGTCAGAGGGTGGATGAGGATTGGGAGGAATAAAATATGGAGTGTAAAAATAAATAAACAAACAAACAAATAAATATAATTGAAAAAAAGAAGAATGACTTGAAGTTAAATCATGAGTTATCAGCTAACAGCCTGTGTTCTGCTCGAGACAGCTTTCCAGATCCTTCTCCTGCAAGACAGCCCTCTTGCAATTCTAAAAATCTCTTTGGATAACTCATCTTTTGCAGACTAAAAGCCCAGTCTTTTATTTACATATCAACTGAGTCAGGTTCCCTTTTGATTATCCCATGAATCACCATCCCATCCCATGACCCCAACTGCTCCATCTTAGAAAGAGACAAGAAGCACAATTTTTTTTTTTAACATTGCAAATGAATTCAGAGATCAGCATGCCTTTGTAAGAACAGACAATGAGCTAGCTGGGTAGGATCTCATCCTGAGATTACCATTTCCACCATGCCTGGGCCCAACCTAGCTCAGTCCCTGGCTGACTTTGAACTCAGGAACCTGCCTGCTTTTGTATCTGCTTGTCTTTGTATTTTTCTGGCAAGCTGGCTCACAGTGCAGCTGCCTCTGTTCTTTTAGGTCTTCAGGGATCCTCACACAATTCATAGTGTGTCTTTATACTTTGCATAGTTAAGAAATTCTTGAACTCATGTTCTCAGAGTGCTTTCCCACAGCCTTAAGAGCTCTCCTGAAGGTCTCAGTGTTTACCATTTTGCTCAGACATTAGCCACATTCTCATTTTTCAGACTCATATCGTCTCTTATCATGGAGTCAGTAACCTTGGCAGAGAAGACATGCCCTAATAACCTTGGCAGGGAGACTATTTCCACGAAGAAGGAACATAAGTAAATATAATACAAACAAGCTTCGTGCCCAGCAACCATCGACACTCGTGGCGGCCCCTGGCTCTGCTCCAGGGGTAGGAAACTGTGTCACATTGTCCCTTCCACATGGTTAAGCAGGACTCAGCAGTTTTTGTTTCCTTGCTTTTTTGAGGCAGTATATAATTTTGTAGACCAGGCTCTCATAGCTATCTGCCTGCCTCAGCTTGCTTCTCGCTCACTCAAGTGACCGTTGTGGCTTTTACTACAGACTTAAGGAGCCTGAGGTATGATATCCTTCCTGTCTCACCCTTGATTTGGCAGGAAATTTGAATGAAAATAGTTGTCAGCGTATCTTTTTACAAACGTAATGAAAATAGTTGTCAGCGTATCTTTTTACAAACGTAAGGTTTTTTTTAAAATTAAATTTTTGCTTGTTGTGCCTTTATAAACTATTTTGATGCCCTTTTAATTCTCTATGTGTAGATTAATTTTTGTTGTTGTTTTCAGGCATGGTGGCACATGCCTTTAGTTTTAGCACTCAGGAAGTAGAAGCGGTCAGATCTCTGTGAGTTCAATGCCTAGTCCAAATAGTGAGTTTTAGGACATCCAGGGATGCATAGAGAGACCCTGTCTCAAAAAAATTATGTAAGTTAATTACTTGTGTATGCACGCATGTTTGTGCACATGCACTTGCCATAGTCCGCCTATGGAGGTCAGAGGACAACCTTCAGGTGGAAGTTCTCTCTTTCCACTCTGTAATGTGGCTTGTGTAGCAGGCATATTTACTTTCTGAGTCATCTTGCTGCCCTCTGTGTTTATTGATATTTACCAAATATTAGCAGTGTTTTTCATTAGTGGATGCCTTTTGGGGACATCTTTATGCACCAAACATAGCTGGGCAAACAATATGTTGATCCTGATGGTTAAAGACATTCCACCCTGTGGTCTAAACACCGGACAGCCCCTCATGCTTACTGCCATCTCCAGTCTTCTTTGGTGTGTAGTGTAAGGTAGAGAGGAAACTTTAGCTCTTGACATGCATGGTCCACATCCAGGCTCCACTCCTGCTGTTGCTCCTGTCCCCTCTGGACCTGCTTGTAATGCACTCACAGTAGTTTGCCATATTTCCGTGGGCTGTTCCTGGGATGTGTCCCACTCTGTGGCATATTTGGTCACCCTTACACTAAGAAACCAGTTGGTTAATTTTATGCCAGTTTGATACCATCTAGAGTCATTTGTGAAGAGAAGCTTTTAATTGAGAAAATGCCTCTGTCTGACTGCCTGTAGGCACGTTTGTAGGGCATTTTATTGATTGATGAGTGATGCAGGATGGTCCACTTACAGGCAGTGCCACCGCTGAGCAGGTGGTCTTGGGAGCTATAAGCAAGCAGGGTGAGCAAGCGATGAGGAGCAGGCAAGTAAGCAGCACCCCTCCATGGCTTCTGAATCACTTCCTGCCTCAAACTCCTGCCCCGACCTCCTTTGATGATGGACTGTGATACGGAAGTGTAAGATGAAATAAACCCATTCCTCCCCGAGTTGCACTGGTCACGGTATTTATCACAGCGGTAGAAAAACCTAACTAAAACTGAGAAATGGTAAGAGCCTTGCTCAACTGGAGTCCTTCACCTGTGTGAGTGAGGTCATTGGGGGTGCAGAAGGATGAAAGCATGAATGAGTAGCACAAGCTACAGCATCAGACCTTCCTCTTCCAGAGTGGGATGAGTCCAACACTGCAGGCCAGCCTTTGCTTCATGGCTGTTTCTGTGATAAAGCTCCCTGACCAATAGAAACTTAGGGGAGGGTGCAGTTTACTAGACTCATGATTCCAGGTTACAGCCCATCGTTATGGGAAGTCAAGGCGGGGAACCAGCCACATCACTCCAAGAGGAGAGAAATGAATACATGCCTGCTCGTGCTCAGCTAGCTTTCTCTGTGGTTACATAAGCCAGGGCCTGAAACCAGGCCGTGCAGCCACCTACATTCCGGCCGTGCCTTTGCACACCAATGAAAAGAATCAAGACAACCCAGACAGACATTTCCCCAACAGGCCACCCTGATTTAGACAATCTGCTATTGAGACTCTCTTCTTCTCAGCTGATTCTAGGTTGTGTCAAGTTGACAAAAATCATCATCATATTGGTTCAACTTGCCCAGACCATGGTGTGTGTGTGGGGGGGAGGGTCCTATTGAGGTTATGTCACAGTCTGACCCTGTCATCTGTCCTGACCTGGGTTGGGGCTGTTACAGCTACAGCAGAGATCCGAGAGCCAGAAAAAAAAAACAAAAAACAAAAAAAACCCTGCTACTTCCCCAGAGCCATACTCCGCAGCCAGAACATTCTGGAAAAAATCACCAGGGTTGCATTTTAGGAGTGCAACTAAAAACATTCCAGAGTTGTGTCTGCAGTGCCCAATAATTCCTGGGCTGCCTCACTGTGGAAGGGAATAAAGCTAAGTTATTGCTGCTGATGCAGCCATTTCCTCTCCCCTGAACTGTTTTTCTATTTTTTTTTCCTTTACCTCTAACAGTTGATCGATGCCAGGATAGTCCCTGTCTCTGTCCCAAGAGCTCTTGGATTTCTGCAAAGTGTGGCTGTGGTTTCATACTCTTAGCATTTTTGTACAGACTTAGCGTAAGCCGTGGTATTTTTGGCTGATAAGCCTCACCAGGTTTCAACTGCCCCTGGGTATGAAGTACCTGCTGAGCTGGGCCAAGTGCTTTGAGGAGACCCGCATTGATGGTGAACTGTTTGGTAGTCCTTGGGAAGGGAGAGAAGGCTCTGCTCAGAGTTCAGCTGCTGCCGCTGCTGGCCTTTGTAGCCATGTTTTATAGAAGAGCTCAGAGCACTGTAAGATGAAGGCCCTCACAATGTGTGTACATGCACGTGTGTATGTGCGTGCACACAAGCGCGTGTGTGCATGTGTGTGTGTGTGTGTGTGCGTGCGTGTGTGTGTGTCTCATGGACTGTGTGTGTGAGTAGTACACAAAATGTCAATCCTGACTAAAGTATCAAGAAGCAGCAGTTCTTGGCAACATATGAAGCAGGCCTCCAAAACTACTCTCTCCACAGTACAAATAACACGTGCCAGGAGGAAAGATTGGGTGTGGCTGGCTGGAAATCTCAAAGCTTTAACTGGAGTTTTGTCTCCGTTTCACAGTGCCAGTTCTTTCAAACCTACTTACTGACTTTGCTCATCCACCAGGCATGGTACTAGGTGGTGGGAAAGAAACCATGGGATAAGAATCCATGGCTCTTGCCTTCCTGAAGTGCGTCACCCCTCAGGAAAGACAAACAGCGTGCAAGCAACCAAACAGCCTTCTCATCTGCTACTGTGAGGCCACAGGGAAGCCACAAGGTGCTTTATAAAGAACAGCGGTGCAGTGAGAAATATGGGCTTTGAAGGCCAAGATGAGGTCAAATTTCACTCAAGAGTTTTCAACAGAGAACAGGCAGGATCTAATTGATATTTACAATTCTTGTTACATAATTGTGTGTGTGTGTGTATGACTGTGTGCTGTGGGACATGTGTGGAGGATAGAGGACAAGCTGATTTTTCTCTGGTTGCTGGGCTTGGCAGCAAGCACCTTTCCTGGCTGCGCCATTTTGACCACTGATTTATATTTGAAGCAGACTGTTCTGGCCACTGGGAATGAGTTGATTGAAAAGGGAAGAGATGGGTGCTGACAACCCAGTTAGAAGCAACTGCAGGTATTACCTAAGGGGGCTAGCAGGAGGCAATGATGTGTGTGTGCATGGGCATGTGTGCACCTGTATGTGTGTGGTGTGAGTGTGTGTGTGTGGTGTGTGTGTGGTGTGAGTGTGTGTGTGTGGTGTGTGTGTGGTGTGTGTGTGTGTGGTGTGAGTGTGGGTGTGTATGTGGTGTGAGTGTGTATGTGTGTGTGTATGTGTGTGTGTGGTGTGAATGTGTGTGTGTGTGGTGTGAGTGTGTGTGTGTGGTGTGAATGTGTGTGTGTGGTGTGAGTGTGTGTGTGTATGTGAGTGTGGTGTGTGTGTGTGTGTGTGTGTGTGTGTGTGTGTGTGTGTATCCGAAGACTGGCCCATGCAATTATGAAGGCTAAGGAATCCCAGAATCTGGTACCTACAAATTACAGACTCAGAAGAGCTGCTGGTGTGATTTGGGACCTGGAAAGCAGGGCTGGTGTGAGTTCTAGGCTTAGCTGAGAATGAGTGGAGTAGCGGGGGAAGCCTGGAGCCTGGAGCTGGGCTGGCAGGCAGTTGAGGGTGGGTGCTTCCCTACCCATACTCCCTTCATCCTGCCCAGGTCCCCATGTGTCACCCAGGCTTCACCACACCAGTTACTCAGTGCACCAGTCCAATGTTGACTTCATATGGAAACACCCAGGCAGACCCCCAAATTAGGAGAAACAGAAAGCCAGAACCTCCTCCATGGGAAGGACACGCTGTCTGGAAATCTCTCGACTTAGAACCCCAGTGCAATCATGTCAGTGGCTTCCCTGTCATCTTGGCTGGAGTCCCGATTTGATGATATCATCTATCTGCTCCTTGCGATTCACTCTTCTGCCTTTGCTCACTATGAACTTAACAAGCTTAACAATGCACAGCCATCTCCAGCGCATTCTCCAGATAGAACAGTAGGGTGGGGGCTGGGAAGATGGCTCAGTTTGGTAAAGTGATTGTTGAGGACAGTGACATATATCTGTAACCCTAGTGCTGGGGACAGGGCTCTGGTGACAAGCGGAGTGCCCAGATAGTCTAGCCAAACAGTGAGCCCCAGGTTTAGTGAGATTCCCTATTTTGAAATATAAGGTGAAGAGTGACTGAGGAATACATTCAACATTGACATCTGTCCTCGACATGCATGTGCACACAGGTGTCTGTGTGGTCACACGCACATGTGCACATACACAAACTTGTACACACACACACACACACACACACACACGCACACACACAAAGTAGATGGGGGCATTCGGGTGGAGCCTTAATGACTTAGTACTGGAATTTTCATTAGAAGATAGAGACTGGTATATACACATAGACATCCATGCTCCATATGCTTGTTATATGGTATCCAGAATTAATCTAAGGGCTCTGCTGTCACTGGGTGTGGTCCCCAAACCTTGTATTTAGAACCGCCAGTCAAAGTAAGCCTCTTCACTCTCTAGATGGTTGTCCGTGATTTTACATTACGAGCAGCAGGAAAACGGACAAGCAGAGTGAATACTTACAGAAATTCTTAGAGGCACATGACTGTGGCCTCAGCAGCACGGGGATTGTTGGCAGCCTTTATAAGAGCAGCTTTGTGAGTGCAGGGTGAGGACCGCAGATGCTATGCAATAAGCAAAGGAAGCAGCTGGAGAATTGCACGCTGGTGTCTCACTTGCTTTGATCCGGCCATTCAGGAATCTCGAAGACAATGAATCCGTGAGTGATAGGTAACAGGAAATGGCAGAGAATCAGATACTCCACGGTTAGCAACGAGAAATGCTCCACAGAGGTCTGCACTGGGCTGAAAGGCCTTGGATTTAACTCACAGGTCCCAAGTTTTCCGCTGAGGTGGTGGTGGTGGTGGGGTGGGGGTTCTACTTTCTGTGATCCTGCAGATGGTTTGGGGACAGAAGACTCTGCCTGGATGGGCCTGGCCGTCACTTGTGTTGTTCATATCCCAACGTCACCATGTTTTCAGCTGCAGCCATGCTCACGTTGGAGCCTCATGCCTGTGCCTTCAGCCCGCTATAGCTCGTCAGTTCTAGGCCTGCTTGCAGGTCCTTTTGAAACCTCACATTCTGTGAGAAGCCCAACCTCCACCACGTCCTCCCAAACTCACATGCCCCTTCCTCTGCTGTCCCTGAGTTTGTGACCATCTCCCTGGGTAGCTGTAGGAAGGAACCTGTTATTTTTCATTTTGGTTTCTGTTACGTGCATGACAAGCCCTTGGAAACCATAGAAGAAATGGGCACATAGATATCTGAAACAACGCTTAAGTTAGGCCCAGCCTCAGTGGTCTGCTTCTGCTATTGAGAGATTGAAAAGGGATTCTCAGAGACTTAGCACTCATACGTATGTTTGGAACCGCTTCTCTACCACCTGTTAGTGGGGCTTGATGCTACTTAACTTTGAATTGAGAATTTCCTGTGATAGGAGACAATGTTTGATAATATACTCTCTACCCAGCAATGCCATGGGGAATATTCAATAAGGTCGAGGGTACCCTGTTCCAGGCACAGTGCATCCATATGTCGATGGTGGTGGTGGAGTCACAAAAAGCCATTATTATTTTCCTTTGTGTACAGACGGAAGTGTACATCTCTTGCAACTGTGAATGTGACCTTATTTGTAAAGGCTATCAAATTAAGATGGTATCGAGGGCCAGGAGCTCAGAGAAGTGGCAGTGTGTTTACCCGAGGTCGTAGTGGGTGAAGGAGGAGGGCCGTAGCTCAACAATTAGTGTCCATGAAAGGAAAGAGATATTTGGACAGAGACAGTCATGGCAAGATACCTCTGTACTGAGGGGAGACTGGGGTGACTTGCTTAAGAACCACTGTGGCCACCTGTATAAATAGCTGTACCTAAGAGGTTGGGAGATCCTCCAACTTCTGCTGGAGACACAGTGTCCCTTTGGATTGTACCACTGGGAACTGGGCCAACACTGTACCCACGGGGAGGGCAGTACCCTGTCACAAGGCTCAGCTCTTACACATCTGGGATGGGCATTGAAGGAATCTAATGGTAGGTTGAGTGACTTGCCTTGCCACAGCAGCAGAAAACAAGGGAGAGTTTGACGTTGGATTTTGAAGAATACCCACTCTGCTGCATCTCAGCCCAGAGCATAGCTTCTTGCACCACAAACCCAACACATTTCTCTGATAAAAAGCCACCTCTGTGTCACTTGTTGCCGTTGTCCTGTGACACTGGCGGAATGAGTGCTACCCAGACTGTCTTCAGAATCATCTGAGGTCCCAACAATAGGCTGACTTGTCTGTGCAGCTCAGATCCTGATATGACACACACCACACATGGCAATACTCCCAGGACCCAGGGGCTCTGCTGAGTCTATTGCTGGGTTCCTAAGTTAAGGAAATCAGTGTGCTTTTACCTGCAGGGACCGGTATGGGGAGAACATGAGCTTTAGGATCGCCAGGCTCAGTTTCAACCAAACTCCCCACTCAACAGCTGGTGACCTTGAACAAGTCAAGTCACTCAAAACACCATTAGTTTCCTTCAGTATCCATCCCAGATATGTAAGAGCAGAGCCTTGTGACTGGGGCACTTGAGATAGGGTACTGCCCTCCCACTCCCATGGGTACAGTGAAATCTCTTCCCAATGGTTACATCCAAAGGGACATTATGTCCCTAGAAGAAGTTAGAGCAGCTCTCAACCTCGTAGGTACAGCCATTTATACAGGTGGGGCGAAGCAGACTGAGACACGGGCTTGATGGAGAAGAATCAACAACTGCATCATGGGAAGGTGCCTCACAGCAGTGGTGCTCTGTGGGAAAGTGAGGAAAACCCATCTATGGCCACTGTCAAGTAAGACAGCAGCACCCCTCCTTCTCACAGCAGAGGTTTATTTGGTTTTCATCACCCTTCAGTGAAAGGGTGGCTCGTTTACACTACATAAAAGCCTTGTAAATGTATCGCAAAAGCAGTAAAAACACTTTAAAGTGAGAGAGAGGAAGGAAAGCTTGCACAGGAAGAAGGATGCATAAAGTCGAAGCCCCTTTAGATGTAAGCAGAGACCAAAAAGAAGAGTGGTCCCATTAGCTCATTAAAACAGTCACAAAGGCACGAGATTTTGCTGTTCCTAAGGTGCTTGCTCTCCAAAGAGAAGCCAGGGTGCACTTTCCTCTTTGTGCCTCTTATATTCCAATGACACCCTAGGAAGCGAGCTTCCAACCTGCTCACAAAGCATGCTCAGAGGTAGGACCCTCACTGGAGTTTCAGAAGCTAGGGAGACATGCAGCAGGTCTAACAGTGGCACTAAAAGTAGACCTGTGTGTGTGTGTGTGTGTGTGTGTGTGTGTAACTCTGGACAACTGGCCCGGCTTCAGGCCTCTGGGTTGTTCTTCTGGTCCACCTGCTTAGCTCTGCCAGTCTGGAGGACCCGTGACCTCGGGAATTGGGTATTCTAAGGCACTGCAGTCATCGGAGAGGAATACCAAGTCCTGGAAAAGACAAGCAAGCAGTGAGCAGACATGTCTCTGGAACATGTAGGCAATACTAGGTCTGCTGTCACCTCCCAAAGCTGTCTGAGCATCCCTGAAATGTAGAAATACACCTCTGTCGCCAAGGAGAGCAGGTGCTTTCTTTCTTTTTTTTTTTTTTTCTCACATTCTCATTGGCAGTTACTCAGGCTTTGTTTGACCAGATGGACAGATGACTGGGTGGGTGTGTAGGGAAATGGGTGCAGCCACTCCAGAGCAGCACCGGTTCCCACCTCCAGCCACTCCAGCCAGTGCGCACTGTGCACCAGACGGCACTCTGCTAACGTCACCTTCCCTTCTTCATCACAAACCAAGGGAGTTCAGGAAGAAGAGGGCTGCCATAGGGAAAGCATCCGCAGGCTAAGACTTCGTGGGGGCGGGGCTTCCTTGGCTAGGCTGGTGCTGTCGTGTACACACAGGTTCTCCCCTATGCATTTCCCCTCACACTCAAGCATACACATGCACAAGGGGAATATAAGGAAATAACTCAGTAGGCAAAACCATGCTCTGCACAAGCTTGAAGACCTGAGTTTCATTTCCAGGACCTGTGTAAGAGGCTGTGCGTGGCCATGCACGTTTAATGCCAGTACTGTGCAGAGCAAAGACAGGGGGATAGTTGGGGTTTACTGTTTGCCAGCTTAGCTCAAGGAAACAGGCAGAGAATGTCACAGCAAGACACTTGATGTCCTCCTGCTGGACTCCACTTGTGTATATATACCACACATTCATATTCTGTCTGTCTGTCTGTCTCATGCACACACACACACATACACACACACACACACACACACACACACACACACACAGAGAGAGAGAGAGAGAGAGAGAGAGAGAGAGAGAGAGAGAGAAAGAGGCACACCAGTTTTTGTTTGTTTGTTTGTTTGTTTGTTTTTTAGGAACTTAGAATTTAGAATTATACACTTAACTATCTTGCTAGGTATCTTAGGGAGAGAGTATAAAGTATAAGGTGGTCACACTGTAATGGTGTAACTATTGGGACCCTCCCCCTGATGTTACCAGATGGGACACTTAAGTCCCAGCTCACGTCTGATGTGTGAAGAAGTGCTCTCACAGGGAAGAAAAAAAAAAGAAAAAAAAGAGAGAACACTACTCAACACTATTTGGGACTGGATCATGGGATCAGAGTGTTAGCTCTCTGTGCCTGCCTCCCAACTGCCGGCTCCTCTGATCACACACACACACACACACACACACACACACACACACACACACACACACACACGTAGATGTTCCTTCAGAAAGAGTCCTCTGGCTTCCTCTGACTCTTGCACTTTTCCTTGAGTGTCTATGGAGTGGTCTAGGAGTGAGCCACCCACGTGGCCTCCATGTGCAGCTATGGGAGGTTGAGGGGGCCAATCTGAGTCCTGCCCACTTAACAAGGGCGACAATTGTTATAGAAAGGCTGCTTGGCCGGAAGTCCCTTCCTCTCCCCTCCTTCCAACCCTCCCACTCTTCAAGTGCCTCACTCACCCGCCTGCAGAAGGAGTTCATGATGGTATACAGCTTCCGCACTCTGTCCTTCAGAGTGTCCACTTCGGCCATCTTCCAGCACTGAGGAGAAGCCACGAAGTCTCTCAGCTTGGCCAGCACACAGTAATTCTGAGAGTGGGAACAAGAGAGGACTATGGGAGAAGGGGGCGTCGGAGGGCCAGGGACTGAGCTCATGAGTCCCCCAACATCACATTTCCCCAACCCTGTCTGCTCCCTCCAGCCAGCAGCAGAGGCAGTTCACATCCACCCCACGCCACCCACCCCACCAGGCAGCACTCTCTTACGTGGATATCCAGGTAAAGCCGGGGCAAGTACCTCACACAGGAATCCTGAGGGAAGGAAGCAAGTGAATGGGGCACCACAGGGAGAGCTTAGTCACAGTCTGCACCCTGACAGCTGCCCCCAGACCGTGCCCCCAGAGCTTTTACTTTTCCTGATTCCTGATACCATGGCACCCACAGAATTCCTTGCATTGTGACACCTTCTCTCCCAGAATTTTACATCAGAGCATACCCTTTACAATACTGTGAATGAGGACACCATTTTACACAAACACACATGTCCAGGCATGTGCAAACATATGTAGGACATTATATGGTACTGTAGGTATAAGGAGTTCATATACATATGAAAGCTGGTTTTATAGCAGCTTTTCATATGAAAATTATATACATAAATATATTTATCCATGTAAGAGTTTTAAGCTATAAGATAGACACAACAAAGCTTGTAAGATATAACACCTCGCTATAAAGAAGTGTGTGTGTGTGTGTGTGTGTGTGTGTGTGTGTGTGTGTGTGTGTGTGTATAGGACCAAAGGCCTGCATATCTAGTGCCCTTCCCTCTATGTGACTCTGTGTGACCTGGGCCTGCTGTCTTCCTTCTTTGTGACTCAGTTCCTCATCTGTGGATTCGAAGGCTGAGTGTTTTGTCTTCCACTTGGTCCCACGCTGTGGCTCTTAGCCTCTGAGCTTACCCTCTAGCACCATATGCCCCTAAGGTCAGTGCTGTGTCTGTTTCACAGCAGGGATTAAGGGTACAGCTGTCTAAAGTGTTGTGCAAAAGAACATAAGATTGCTGGATGGTGGGGTAAATAAGCAGCTTACAAAGCTATCAGTGCTAGGAAATACATATTTCGCCACGTCGCTGCCGCCGCCACCAAGGAACTTGCATAGTGGTTGTGGTCCTCCAATTGTAATAGCAGTGATTGCCTCTAGGTGGCAGGCTTACAAATACTATTTTTCGTGGTCTTTGGTGCCCTTTCTTATTGTTCTACAGTCCGCCCTGTTTAATCTCGAGATAGTAATGAATGCAAATTAACTTTTGGAAAGAAAATTCAAAGTGTTAAGACAATGTGAGGTCCAGTACCCGAGGAACGTTGGGTCTGTTTGACGCGTGTGCAAGCAGTCGAGTGACACCTTTGAAGTTTACCCAGGCTCTTGGTGGAGTCCGGTGGGTTTTACTTCTATTAGAGACAAGCGTGGTGAGCACCTGGCCTCTCTCCCCTTGCAGCACCCCTCAGGAGACTCCCCTGAGTCCCTGGAGTCTGAGGATAGGGCTAACAGCTTTAACACTTGTCAGGTGCCCTGTGGTCCATGGGTCTTTCAGCCCCGTCACACCTAGGGAGCTGTGATTATCCCCCTCTTTACAGAGAAGGAAGCTGAGACAGAGGGCTGAATAGTTGTCCCACAGTCCTTCAGCAGAGAAGGAGCATACCACCGCCTTAGCATACATTGTTGGCCGTCAGGCTAAAGACTGAACTGAAGAAGCTTAATTCATTAGTTATGTGCAACTCTAAATTCCTAGTCTCTGTAGTAATCTGGTATTTAAAAAAAAATTATCATCTATCATCTATCTATCTATCTATCTATCATCTATCTATCTATCTATCTATCTATCATCTATCTATCTATCTATCTATCATCTATCTATCTATCTATCNTATCTATCATCTATCTATCTATCTATCTATCATCTATCTATCTATCTATCTATCTATCTATCTATCTATCTATTTATCTATCATCTATCTATCTATCTATCTATCTATCTATTTATCTATCATCTATCTATCTATCATCTATCTATCTATCTATCTATCTATCTATCTATCTATCTATCTATCTATCTATCTATCTATCTTCCCAAGGCAAAAGACAAGTGAAGAACCTACCTCAGGCTCTGAAGCCTGCAGGCTCTGGAAGTCTGCCATGATCTCACGGCTCAGGGTCAGCATCCGGGAGTAGCAGGTTGGGGGCGCGGACTGTACTGCCAGAGGCCAGGCCACCACCAGCAGCAGCAGCAGCAACAGAGGCAGTGTCTTTGGTGCCATGGTGCCTGCTGCCTACCTCTGGGTCAGCTGCCCCTTTTAAATAGCTGCTGAGGGGATATTGAGGGCTCAGGCTCCCCACCTTTTTCCTGTGGGGTCCCTGCCAAGGCCAGTCACCCAAGGAGGGTGGGACCAAGGATGTGACACGCCCGTAGGGTCTGGGACACTGGATTCTTTCATAAGGAAGCTGTAACGAGGGGGCGGGTGCATAGTTGGGGGGCTGGAGGTACCTAGAAAGGAAGCAGGCATTCACTTTCCACCAGGGATTTCTGTCAGGACAGAAAGAGCAGTTGAGAGGGTCTGAGAGGAAGCAGGGAGAGATGGAAGAATGGGAGACTGGATCAGAGGCCAGGAAGGGCAGTGTTTGCCCCTGGGTCAGAGTGGGAACTGCTTCCTAAGACTGGCTGATCTCCTGGAGCAGAATTTGGGGTAAAGGAGGACTAGGGTGCCCCTAATCCTTCAAGTCTGCTGGGTAGGACAATATGTAGGGTTGGGGTTCATCAGACTGCATATAGTCATCCATAGAGCAGCCACTAAACAGGATGGAGACTGTTGGAGGAAGCTCTGGGTCTGGAGGGGACGCTTCCTCTAAGTCTCTGGCTCTCTGCTGTGTGGCCACCACTGAGTCCCTACTATGGGCTCCAGAGGACAGAGAGGGAAAAGCTTGTATCTTTTTAGGGCTAAAACAGTATCAAAGGGGAAAGCCCTACACTTGGATATGGAGGGGCAGACTGTCTCCATCCCCTTTCTGGTCACAGCCTTGGATCAATCTCTTAATTCATCTTCACTTCCCTACCAAGTGCAATGGGTTGACAAATATCCCCAGCTCAGGCCACAGGGTAGAAGAGTCAGGTTGCTGCATGGGCCAGCAGAGTTTGTGCCAGGAGCATTGCCACACCAGGAATCACCAAGACTTCTGGCCTGTGCTAAAGTCCGACCCTGCCAAAGGAGGGAAAGTGTTCCAAGGGGTAAGGGTGGTACTCGCAGGACCCTGAGTGTTGCTTAGATACCAGCACCCATCGGGGTAACTGCAGCTGCAGGTGCCATGCTTCACAGTCATGCAGCATAGTGTGTGGGTAACTCTCGACCCTAGACAAGAAGAGGGTCTCGGTGGAGTGTGATACCGGGTAGTGGTGCCAGGACTCTAGACCCATGTCTGGATCTGCCTGGAACCAAAGCTCCCGGCTTCCAGAGACTTGGCTGAGCTGCCCGTGTGGTGACCTCAGTGACAGAAACAGAGCATAGTGTCCTGGATGCAGGCAGAGCTGAGGTAGCCACAAGGATGGATGAGTACCTGGCCCCGTGTTTGTGGGAGAAGCCCTCCCCGGACTCGGCGCCTGTTCCCTATTTGTAAACAGGTGGCTTCACCCTGGGCAATGTCTGCCATCACTGCCAGTCCCCACAATTTGTTGATCTATTTCCTGGTGTCCAGAGCCATGGGTAGGGAGCATTAGCGGCCCCTTTCTGTTTTGTAGGCAGCAGTGTGTTCCCTAAAATATTTCAGAGAGTTGATCTTGGACCTGGGGCAAGTGTGCTGGGGGCGGATCACCAAACGGTGCCTTTCCCCTGCATGTAGAATCTGCATGCTCTGTCCTTCCTGGTTTGGGGGGGGGGGTCTGTGTGGCTCCTGGCAAGTGCATCACCTGGCCAAGGTCTGGAGGTCTGTTTGAAATGCCACAGGACTTCTGAGGGTGTATAACATGGGTCCTAAATCCATGACACAGAGAAAATCAAACCCAGGCTCCAAACAAGTCCCCCCATAGCATTTGATGTCACAGCGCTGGGAAGCAAAGTCCCTCTGTGTGTTTGAGCTGAGACACATGTGTCGCTGGAAGCCTGATCCTGTTCCTCCAGGATACCATGTGAGCCCCTGAGCAGAGCTTCTGTTATGATTCAGATGAAGTTCCAAGGTGGCTTCTAGGCAGGACACTCAGAAATCACTCTGTAAAATGACATGTTGGCAGATGGGGAGCCCTCTCTACTCCCCCAGAACTGAATAAGCGCTCCAGACCATTTCCTGGGAAGACACAGCTGAGGAGGGACAGACTCTTTGGAGGTCAAGGACTATCCTGGTGCACATGGTATATTATATCCTTTCTGTGGGTGCAGGGACACCCTGGGTCCTGAGCAAGATATGGTTTCTGGGTCCTTAAGGACTGTTCCTTCTCTAGAATAGAGAGCCATCGTGTGTGTGTGTGTGTGTGTGTGTGTGTGTGTGTGTGTGTGTGTGTGTGTGTGTGTACGTACGAGTGCACATGGGTGTGTGCTCATTTGTGTGCATGTATATGTTTATGTGCCTGTGGAGGCTAGAAGTCAATATCAGGTCCCTTTTCCAGTCACTCCCCACTTTATATTTTGAGGCAGGGCTTCTTATTGACCTGAAGCTCACTAATTCAGCTAGACTGGCTGGCCATTGAACTCCAGAGGTTGTTGAGTCTCTGCCTTCCCATCACTGGGATTCCAGGCATGTACTCATCACTTTTTAACGTGGATGTTGGGTTGTCATGCTTACATGGGGAACTTTACTGATTGAGCCATTTCCCCAGCCATGGAGAGCTGATGCTTTCTTTTTTTTGTTTTGTTTTGTTTGTTCGAGACAGGGTTTCTCTGTGTAGCCCTGGCTGTCCTGGAACTCACTCTGTGGACCAGGCTGACCTCGAACTCAGAAATCTGCCTGCCTCTGCCTCCCAAGTGCTGGGATTAAAGGAGTGCGCCACCACTGCTTGGCAAGCTGATGCTTTCATCTTGATGTACATATGTCTTAAGACTGTTCTTATTGTACAAACATCAGAACACAAGTATGCTAAGAAACTTACATAATATATACAGATGTGACCACTCCCCCTTTACCCTTTACTCCTGTCCCAGATGCCCTGGAGGCATCTGTGGTTTTTTTGGGAATTGTGTTTAACACACATACATGTACAGACTACTAAAATATGTCATCCCAATGCCTCCAAACCCTTTCCCCATATTTCTGTGGCTCCTTTAGCACAGTAGGTTGCTCCAATAAGAATGGCATCCTTAGCCTACCCCCTACAGTGTCTTAGATAAGGTTCAGATCTCTTTGGACCTTATTTCTACCAACAATGCTGCAGAGTGATAGAGCCTGAAGCTGGCTGAGCAGATACCAGTTATCTTCTCAAGCAGATTATTCCTGTATATGTCAAGCGCAGCAGCTGTGCTGGATGAAACGGTGAACCAAAGGGATTCTGCTGCCTTCACAGAGGGGACATATGGAGCAAGGAGTGTAAGAGCAGAAACACTTTGCTTAAGGGCTCCTGAAGTGGGACTCTGGCCTACTGGTCAAGCTTGTAGCAGCTGCATCCTATTTTAGACTTGAGGGATGTGGAGAGTGTAGAGGTGTGTGTGTGTGTGTGTGTGTGTGTGTGTGTGTGTACAGGCATGCGCGTGCATATGTGTGTTGATTGGAATGCACAAGTTTGAATGTGCAATGTCCTCCACAGGTCCACATGTTTGAACACCTGTTTCCCAGCAGGGGTCACTATTTAAGCGGTTGTGGAGCCTTTAGGAAGTGGAGCATGGCTGCCGGAAGTCCACACTGGTAGTGGACCCTTGAGGGTTCCCTCTTTACTTCTTGGTTTGTTTGCTTTGTGAGGCATTCTGACACAGGTTCCTACTGCTTAGCTGAGCAGCTGTTTTGTCCTGTGACTGTCTTGCCATGACGGATGGACAGAAGTACTCCCAAACCATGAGCTATGATCAGCTTTCTTCCCACGAGGCCACTGAAGGTACACATAGCCCTATAGGCCTTCAGGTATTTGGTTGCCATGGTGAGAAGAGGCACTGGTGTGGGGTGGAGGCCTAGAGCTCATCATAGTGCTCGTTCTGCTCACAGGAAGAGAACTCCCTCAGCTTGACTCCCAAATGTCTTTTGTGGTCCTTTCTAAGCACCACACTGAACTGTAATTACCCTTGTACTTATGGAGAGGGGGTTAAGTTGCAAAAGCTATGTCCTAGGGAATGGACTAAGAACCTTCTCAAAGAACCATGAACCAAATAAGATTATATTGTTTGTAAATTACCTAGATTTGGGTATTTTATTACAGTTAGAGCCAATGGGTGATGGCATTATGCATTCTCTGTTCATGACCTTGGGTTTTCAGGGCTTTGGTCCGCTTTAGCCATTCTGGAGGAAGAATATTTGGCCTCCCTCTTGTTTGTTCAGATAGGAATACTCTAACAAATGATCCTGGTGGCCAAGGAAATGTTCTTTCCTCAGCCCCAAGGGGTTATGGGAAAGTCCTGGGAGGACCATAAGAAACAGGAAGTCACTATTTGCTCAGGCCCTGGGTAACTTGGCTGGAACACAAAACAGCGTTCCCACATGCTTTCCGTGCTCCTATCCTGTGATGAGGACGTCTAAGGTTGAAATGGCCAGACCAACATCTGTGCTTCTCTGTTATCTCATCCCCAGCCAGTGAGCATCATGTCCAGTGATGGAGGGGTCCAGGGCAGGAGAGGGTACACAGTGTCAAAGCCAGCACTGGAAGCCACCTCCAAGGTAAAGAGCCACTGCTGTGTGTCCCCACTTTTCCTGTAATTAAAAAGCCAGTGATTGGTGGGTGTCCCATCCTAATGGAGACAGTCGGTTGGTCCTGGGGTGGAACAGGCAGTCCAGTCAGCCAGGATGAAGTTTGCAGGCTCCTATTGATGACAGCATCCCTATGTTTATGGGACATGTTTTGGAGCTATGACTGTGTGGCTCTTGGCAAAGCCAAGTGGAAAGTTGACCCGCCCAGTCCCAAGTGAAGGAATAAAGACAAACACTCAGCTCTGCTGTGGGCAGGGAGTTTTGAAAACATCATCTATTGGAAGAAAGAACTCCAAATGCTCCCAAACATAGGTTCAGGCTCTAACGGGCAGTGGCCATGAGAGAAGTGCTTTCCCAACATTTCTCACAGTGCTGTTTCTACAGAAAGGTCAAGGCAAAAGTCTTTCCAGAGGAGGCCTGGCTTAGCTCTGTGAAAGACCGTGGACTTCAGCGATGACCTCACTTCTGTTACTGCCAGACCATGGGCCTTGTCATTACTAAACTTTCCCAAAATGCAGAGGCCCACTACATCAAACACAAGCAGACACTGTGAAGGTAAAACCACTAAGAAGTCACTGGATTGGTGATTACCCTCTTTGAGGACTCCCTGTGGGTGCCAGTCAGCAGATATGTCTTCACCCTACACTTAGGTCAGGATGGAACACCCTTAGACCACTGAAGGTGCACACAGACCTGTAGACTGTTGTATTCAATGAGATGGTGCAGGAGGTGATGGATATTTTGTCTATCAGAAGCTTCCAGAGCCTGTGTGTGCTCTGTGTGTATATGGATATCTAGATAGGATACTGGAGACACATATGCATGTTTGATGTATGTATTATCGATCTCTACCATCTATCATCAGCCTGCCTATTTATCTGTCACTTACATCTTATACCTAACATTTTTATCATCTACCATTTTCCTATTTATCATCTACCCACTGGTTCATTTATTATTGCCTATCTTTCACCTGTGATCTATTTATCTATCATCTATCTTTTTACCTATCTAACTATATGTCTATCTTTCTGTCTATCTATATCTGTATAACTATCTCTCTCTCTCTCTCTCTCTCTCTCTCTCTCTCTCTCTCTCTCTCTCATATCAATCACCTGTCTCTCTACCTATCTATCATCTGCATATCTGCCTACTCATGTTTCTTAGTCACTGTTCAGTTGCTGTAAAGAGACACCATGACCATGGCAACTTTTATAAAGGAAAGAATTTAATTGAGGCTGGCTTACAATTTCAGAGGTTTAGTCTGTTGTCATCATGGTCAGGAGTATGGTGGCATGCAGGCTGACATGGTGCTGGAGAAGTAGCTGAGAGTTCTACATTCTGATCTGCAGACAGAGGAAAAACAGAAAGGCTGGGTCTAGCTTGATTTTTTTTTTTTTTTTTTTTTTGAGACAGGGTTTCTCTGTATAGCCCTGGCTGTCCTGGAACTCACTTTGTAGACCAGGCTGGCCTCGAACGCAGAAATCCACCTGCCTCTGCCTCCTGAGTGCTGGGATTAAAGGCATGCGCCACCACACCCAGCTTGAACTTTTTTTTTAACACCAAAGGCCACTCCCAGTGACATCCTTCCTCCACCAAGACCACACCTACTCCAACAAAGCCACACCTCCTAATCCCTCTTAAGTAGTGCCACTCCCTAATGACCAAGCACTCAAATACATACATACATATATATATATATATATATATATATATATATATATATATAATACATATATAGCCTATATTGACTATTCCTATTCAGACCACCACACCATATATTAATGGTTGAATTGAAGTAATTGGCTCATGCTTTTGTGGAATCTTGACACATCCTTAGTGGGCAGGTAGGCAGGCGGGCAGGTTGGGAAGGTTTGGTAGGTGGGCAAGTGGGCATGTGGGGCAGGTGGGCATGTGGGCAGGCAGGCAGGCAGGCAGGTGGGCAGGTGGGCAGGCAGACATGTAGGCAGGCAGGCATGTGAGCAGGCTGGAGGTCCAGAGTAGAGCTGATATCCAGGATACAGAGTTCTTTCCCATTTGGTGGCTCAATCTTTACTGAGCATTAGATTCATTGGCTAATGCTCCCTTTATGGCAAGCATCCTGCTTTACTCAAAATAAATGATCCAAACACTCCTCTTGTCTGAAAAGCACCTCCATAGAAGCCTATGGACATCTGAGCACCATGGCAGAGGATACTTAGTGTGTAAAATTCGTCACGAGACTGGGTGACCCTGGGTAAGTCCCCAGCCCACTCCTGACCTTTCTGGTCCATGAGTTTTATTTACTGTGGTGTTTTGGGTCTGTTCGCTAGCTGAAGTGAGGTCTTATTGCCCACCATGAGATTACTGGGCTCTTTCTGCCATGCTGGGGTGGAGGTGAGAGTTGGAAGTGACAGGCTGTGGTATGTGCATGATGCCAGAATGGCAATGTGCTGTGTTTAGTGGCACACCCAGAAGACCTTCAACTTCTAGGAGGTGCTTGGTCTCTGACTGACTCCCTAAGCTGTGTTGTGAGGATTGAAGTGGGGTTGCTAGGTCATGCACAGCCAGAGACACTCTCCAAAGTCAATCTCCCTGCACAGTGTCTTTAGAACACCTAAAATACCTGCAAGGGTGACAGTGCTGCCACATGTTAGAGTGTTTAGAAGTTGGGTCACTGTTTTGCTTTGTCTGTAAGAGGCTGGGTGATATACTCAACACATTCCTCTCAACAGGCGGGCAGCTCTGACACTCTGAGCAGGCAGGTCTGGGTGTCTGTCATCGATGGCATGCTCTCGACTGGAGCTTGAGGCTAAGACTCAGAGCATCTATCTTTTAGAACAATGTTTACCATTTCCATTTTAATGTGTGTGAGTGTTTTGACTGAACATCTATCTGCGTACTTATTGCCTGCAGAGGTCAGAAGAGGCGTTCAGATCCCTGGAACTGGAGTTAAAGGTAGTTGTGACCCACCAAGTGGATCCTGGGATCAAGCCTAGGTCCTCTGGAAGAGCAGCCAGTGCTCCTAACCGCGGAGGCATCTCTCAGCTCTTGAAGCATCTATCTTTAATGACTCCTTTGGTAACAAACGGAACTCAAGCAAGTACTGTGCACTGTGAAGGATGCTCAGAGCTGTGCTCTCTCCTCCACATTTAGGAAAAAATGCCCTGCAGTAAACCATGCACGGCGGCAGGAAATCTGCCGTGCTTCCACCTTTACTATCCACAACAGTGAGGAGGTTGCAGTGCTATGTGGCCATCACTGCTACCATCTCCAGAGCCTTTGTCTTTTCCCTGACTAAAGGCTGCTCCCATGAAACACTAACCCCACCTCACTCTCAGCTGTTGCTCCCCAGCTCCTGGCAATGGCTGTAGTAATTTTACTATTTTAGAGGCCCAGCTTGACTTAAAGGCTTAAATGCAAACCCCGAGCCACAGACTTGCCTCAGTTTTCCGCCTGGTCTGCCCATTTCTAAAGGTGCAACTTCCTGGCATTTTCTCAGTAAGAATGGCAACAGCATTGGTCCCCACGCAGACCCAGAGAGAAGTTGGAAAAGCTTCCTTGATTTACCATTTGCCCACAATGGTTTGTGGCCTTGTATACACACACACACACACACACACACACACACACACACACACACACTTCACCCTGAGCATCAACACTACCCTAGATCACAATAGCAAACATGCCTCTGACCTGTCCTTATCATGGAGTATGAGATCATGCAAGCAAACTTTTGAGGCGACTAACTAGTCCATATACCCAAATCCTCCAATCAGTACCTGGTATAGGGTAAGCTCTGGGGTTTCCTGTTATATTTTTGTAATGCTAGCCCCATAAACTCAGTTCCAACCACCAAACACAAGCATACACACTGGACCCTGAAGGGTTCAGAGTCAGGACCTTGGCATGCTAGCCCAGGACACAGGGCCCAGCAGGAGGAATGAATGAGTGAATGAATGAATGAATGAATGGTACCTTTTGTTGCTTCCCCTCTTGATGGGCCCCATGGGGCTGCAGATGCAGCTGGGACAAGTCCACCAGCCTTCCCTGCTGGCCCAGAGCCCTGGAGCCCCCTTCTCCTGTTGCTCACGCAGGCTGCCTCATTTGAGAAGCCGGGCTCCCTCCCTTGGGAAGCACTTTGAGTGTTTTGGCCTCTGGTCGTCCAGGAAGCCTCATAGTCAGCACACACCCAGGGCAGGAAGCAGAGAGAAAAATTTAAATCTTTGACGAGAAGCCAGGGCAGAGACCACTGCAGAAGCTGGCATAGCCCCTCCAGGTTGTTGGCACGGTGAGCGGTGCTAAGTGCAACCTCCGGGTTTTATAAACATCTTATTTGAATGGTTCCTTTCTTCCTTCAGAGGAAGGCATAGTTTTAGGGGGTGCAGTTTGCTCTGGCATAAGTAAAGGAGTCAGGAAGGGTCAAAAGATCATTGTGGAGAAGGTTTCTACTTCCAGCAGTTTCTCTTCTCAATCACCCGATGGGTATAAAATCCCAAGACTACACCGCCACTCTGAATCAGAAGAGTTGGTAGGTCAGGTCAGCATTATTTTGCCTGCTTCCGACTCCTGGCAAGAGGCTGAGGTGGTATGGACATGAAGCCCAAACTCCTCACGGTGTGGAAGTCCCTAAACTATTCTTTCTCCCTGCGGAGACCCAAGTGTATGGAAACTCTTCCAGGCCCTGGGTTCTCAGCATGAGTGTTACAAAAGTGTTTTACTGCACAGAGGACATAAAGTCCTGGGCTGGGCTGATGGCTCAGTTGACAAAAAGGGCTTATTGTAAAAGCACAAAGACCAGTGTTCAATCCCCAAAAACCGTATGGAAAAAAAGAAAAATCCAGGCACTAATGGCACATGTGTGTAACCGCAGCACCAGGGAAGCGGAGACAGGTGCATCCCTCAAGCCAGGCTTGCTGGTCAGCCAGCCTAGTCTAGTCTGAAAACCCCAGGCCAGCAAGAGACCCAGTTCCCAAAACAAAGAACCAAACAACCTCCCCCAAACCAAAATAAGTGGGTGTAGTCAGGTGGCTCAGCAGGCAAAGGCACCGCGACCTGAATCCCATCCCTAGAATCTCACATGGTGGAAAGAGAGGAATGATTCCCACAGATTCCTCTGATCTTCACACGTTCACTATGGTAGGTGATGTATTCCCTAGTGCACAAGTAAACACAGCAAACGTAAATGTAAAAACCCAAGGGAGATGGAACTGAGGAGCAATGACACCCAGGCTTGTTCTCCAACCTATGCACATGCAACACTCACACACACACACACACACACACACACACACACACACACACTTACACCACTCACATGCACACTCACATACACACATACTCACACACTCATACACATACCTCTTTCTCTCTCATATACACACACATACACACACACACACTCACACACATACCACACTCTCTCTTGGTGAGCTCTCTGTTGGGTCATTGTCCCCAAAGCTCACCATCAACACACAGAAGTATGTGCTGATGCTGAAGATGAGGGCAGACAGACAGAACAGGCACAAGCAATTACAGACGCACCTAGATCCGATGCTGCGGTTTTGCTGTATCTCTGTGAGTTCATGTGTGTGTGTAGTTGTGTGTGCGCATGGTATGAGTGTGGGGATGTGGTATGAGTGAGGACAACCTTGGGATTCAGCCTTCAGGTGCTGTCCATCTCTTGTCTTAGACAGGGTTTCTCACTAGTTTTGAACTCCAGAGATGAGCTGGCCTGGCCATCAAGCTTATGGAATCCACTTGTCTCTGCCTCCCATCTCATCTTTGCTGCAACTCCTACCAAATACACGTGGCTTTTTGGTTGGGGGTTGGGGTGGGGGCTTTGGAGATCCAAACTCAGGCTCTCATACTTGTGAGGAAAGTCTTCTGACGACCGAGCCGTCTTTCCAGGCCGATGTTATGAATTTAATATGAAACGACCTCCACAGGCTCACGCATTTGGACACTTGGTCCCCAGCCTGTGGGGCTGTTTTGGAGATTGTGAAATCTTTTGGATACAGGGACCTAGGTGGCAGGGATAGGGCCTTAGGGGTGGAGCTCTGGTCTTGTAGGGCTCTGCTTCTGGCTTCAGCTTTCTGGTTCTGGTCTATGGAGACCCAAGAGCCCCACGTGCAACTCTGCCACGCTATGCTGTCTCTACCGTAATGGATAGTAGTGCCCTCTCAAACCACGAGGCCAAGTTAGACCTCCCTCCCGTAAGTTGTTCCCATAAGATGTCTTCTCAGGGAGGAAAGTGAATGGACAGGAGAATGATGAGTCTGTAACCCAGGAAGCTGCAGAGGAGAGAGCTCGAAAGAGGAACAGGTAAATTTGATAGGTCTAAGTGGTTGCTTGGGGGAAATGAATGGCTGGTGACAGTTTTGGGGACTCTGGCAGGGAAGAAGCAGAAACTCACCAAGGAGTATGCTCTCACTGTCCTGACAGGTCTCCCAGAGAATCCCAGGTAATCCAGAACTAATGCCAGCTCCCCCACTCACTAGTGACTAGGATTCTGTGGTTATAGGATCGGATGCCCAGGGAGAGGCTATGTCAACTTTAACTCTTAGGAGAAGTTTCTTAGCCAAATGAAAGCACTTCAGCGATAGCCCCTTCTGAAGAGGAGCTGGGGAGGAATCAAGATGATGGAGAGATGGGGCAGGGAGCAGCAGCTTCAAGATTTCGTCATTGAGATCATGATGAGAGATAGATCATCAACATGCTTTGGGTTATCATTTCCCAAGCCCAGACATCAAGAAAATGTTCCCCTATTGTATAAATGAAGAATTGACTTAGGGGACTTAGCCGTGTACATGTTTACATTCACAAACACATCTGCACACATTTCCCTGTGTCCACAACACCCCTTTAAGCCTCTAAGAATCCTTATAAACCAGGCAGGAATAGAGGGGAAACATACTTCATTGGATGTTGCCTTTGGCAGTTGGGAAACTCTTTCTGCCCAGTCTGGTTCACATTGCAACTGTAGTCTTCCACAAACACATAACTCGAGGGCACCGTGGAGCTACGCTGCAAATTGTTTTAATGTAAGAATGAGCAATTCAGATCTTGCAGGGTTATAAGTTCCAAACTATAAAAATACCTCCAGGGGAGTTTTGCAATGCCAAGAAATGCAGACACCCACAGTGGGAGCAATTTATAAACCCTCTGTTGACTGAACACACACACACACACAACACACCAGGATGTGCAGTAAAATTGTGCTTTGAAATGCTGAGTTTTTAATCACCAGGGATAACTGCCCGTGCAAGGGAGAGGAGTCTCAATCACAGGGCTGCCCGTGCGAGCCCTGCCTTATCTCGGCGAGTCACAAACAGCCTGATCGTTTTCTCTTTTTGTAAGGCACAAGGCTGCCAAGCAGAATGACTCAAACTGTAACGCCAGCAGACAGTATTTACTCTAGGCAAACCAGACTTAAGTTTTAAATGAAATAGGCTTAACATAAACGATAACAAGATCTGATCTGGGGGACCCTTAAAAAAATAATAATGGTTTGGCACAGAAGACACCCTGCTCCAGGGGACAACATTAGCTTCCACGGTGAGATCAAGTTACAGAAAATCAAGCATTACAGTCCTAGGCATGGTGAGCCACAAAGGCAAGAGTAGCCCGTGGATCTGGCTTCCTGTTCTAGTCAGTAGAACAAGTGCTCAGGAGATGGCAGTTTGCAAATAAAAGACACAGAAGGGGAGCCTTCCTCAGCATCTGTCCTTGAAGCTGGAGAGCAATGGGGGGGGGGGGGAGAGGAAGCATAGGCCTAGTTTCCCCTCTCATTTACAAAGGGATTCTTAAACAATGCCTGCCCTGCCCTGCCATTTATAAATAAAGTCCAGGAGGTTTGGGTCGGGGACAGTGATGGATTTTATTGTATGAAGTAGTTTATGTTTTGCATAGAGTTATGCCCCACAAAACTTTATCAGCTGTGAGGAAAGAAGGACAGACTGTGGACCAGCTTCGTCTGGAGCACAGCTAGAGTCAAGTTCAGACTTTGTCTCCTGGGGGACTGATGGTCCCCAGCACATGTAGGTTGTAGAAAAGGAAGGGTCTTTCTTCAGAACGATTCATAGAGATGTTGCTAGTACCATGTGACCATGAAGACTTGTGGCTGAGGTTTCTGGAGGACACTACTGTCAGCTGTCCTTGAAAGACCAGAGGTGACAGAAGTCGGTACCACTCACCAACTAGGTCCCGTTCCATTCCTGGAGACTTCTGGGTTGAACGGGAGCCTCTTGGGCCATTGGGGGAAGCCCCAATTCCAGTAAAACTGAAGAGAAGTCAGTCCACAAGGGAGGCATCTAGAGCAGGGTAGGTAACATAGCAGCAGGCAATGAGGACTTGGAGCCCCAAGAGAAGGAATACCTGGAGCCAGAAGCTAGAACATGCCAGAAGTTGCACGGCACAGATTCTCCCACAGGTTCCTTAGAGGGACTAGTGAGGTGAGCATCTTGGCTTCGGACTTCTGGTCTCCTAAGGAGCAAAAATAAACTAGTGTTCCTCCTCTGCCTCTTCCTCCTCTTCTTTTCTTTAAGACAGGGTTTCTCGGTGTGGCCCTGGCTGTTCTAGAACTCACTCTGTAGACCAGGCTGGTCTTTAACTCAGAGATCTGCCTGCCTCTGTCTTCTAAGTGCTGGGATTTCCGTTCTTTCAAGCCATTGACTTCGCAGAGATTAATTAATTAAATGATCTTAACGGCATTAAGGAGCAGCCATTTAACTCCAAGAGCCTCCTTTTCTTCATCTGAAAACACGGGTACAATTGCACCACCTCCCTTGTGTGCCACAGGAACTAGAGCAGTAACACACGTCTTATGAAATCGGGGCAATGTTTGAAAGACTTTTCAAAGTGAAAATACCATTATGTTTTTTTTTTTTTTACTAATTGTTAACATAAGAAAAACCACTTAGAGGAGAAAATGTAAAAGCTGAATTTATTTATAACTCTCAAAACAGTCACTCTTCCATTCCTTTCAGCAAATCTGATAGACACATTTGATTTTAGAATTTGAATATTTTTTCCCCCTTAGACTTTGATGTAAGCTTAGACTTCTAATGCTATATTCTTCCTCCATCTGGGCGATGAGGGTACATGCCTGCCAGGGCCATCATGAGGGTTTGGGGGGCATCTCATGGGAAGCAATTAAGACTCAGAGTCTAGCACACCCTGTATAAGTGAGAGAAGGAGGAGGAGAGAGGAGGAAGAGGAAGATAAAGAGGAAAGTGGTTGCTGCGTTGAGCATCCCACCATGATTTGGCAGAGTTTGGCACACCGTGCCCAATAAAACAACTATTCTTTTTGACTACTCTTGAAGGAACCTTTCTCTCTTGACTGTGGGAACTGAACAGGTAACTCTCCATCCCCTACCCCCATCTGCTGATTCTCTTTGCCCTTCCATGCCTACTGAAGACCCCTCTCTCCCAAGAAGCCTTCACGGATGCCATGTGTGGTTTGATGTCTCCCCTTGACCCTTACAGACCCAGGATCACTTCATGTCACCACCAAAGCTTCCCACACTCCGGTATGAAATCATACCTCATCTTAGTCAACTGCATTTCTAGTTCCTGATCCATTAGAAGTCTTAGCAAACACTGTCTGAACAATGCCGAGAGGAGAGGGAGCAGATGTTCAAGGTCTGTCTCTCTGGTCTGCCTCGAAGGGGCAGACAAATGGCTTTGCTATCACCAAGGATCCCTGGATCCTTTCTGACTGCAAAATCACAGAGACAGTCTTTGCTGGCACAGCTATTACTTTCAAATGCATATTAGCCAAGTATTCTGTGATAATGCTTCAAAACATGCGGCCTTCTATCACAGCCTCTAAGAGCTCCTCCCTCTCTTGCCTGAGCTAGGAGGCAGCAGCTGCCCACATAGCAACTCACGGTCCAAGGCAACAGCACACACTTATGCCATGCTCACTATCAAGCCCCTTATTCCCCATCATGAGCCCCGAGAACGTAGATGTGCCATTAGTCCCATTGCTCAAATGGAGGGACCGAGGCCAGAAGAGATTGTATGATTTCTTCAAGTTCATCCCCTAGAATGGGGTAAAGACTTGGCATTGTCTGAATGTCTCCCACTGACTCTTGGGGTGTTTCCTGTGTTCTGCATTCGGCCCTGCTGGATCTGATGTAGCTTGGCCACACCACGGAAGCTCTTTGGTCCAAGGAAGAACAAGTGTGCTTGTCTTTATTAATCTCCCATCAGGCACTCTTGCTTCTTTTATGCATATTACAGAAACCTGGGTATCACGCCATACCACAGAGGAGAACCCCAGGACTGGCACACAAACATCAGGTGTGTGTAGTCTTCTAGATGAGACCAACTGGATGAGAAGCAGTTAAGTCAGTCAGGGGAGGGTGGAGCCGACTCCTTTTCCTCCCCCTCCTCCCTGTGGAGTCTGGAAAATTATGTTAGTCAAAAAGGACATGGTGGGGTGGAGGGCAGAAGGAAAGGAATAGGTTTAGGAAGACCCAAAACGGAGCCTTTGCTTTCCACCACCTAGTTCGCACAGTGACTCCCATTGCCCAGCAGGTGGCAGGATGTGGCCAGAGATGCCTCGTCCCTGGAAAGTCCCGGCCAGCAGCCCGCGCTGCCAGGTAATGTCTGCCTCATGGGGAGTTCGTGCCGCCCACTCTGGCCTCTGCAAGCCTAGGGTCCTTAGGCATCCTGGTCTCTGAAGAGACAACTCCCGTCCCTCCGCCCGCCCCCTCAAGTACGTCCCAGCTGCGGCAGAAGCCCAGACCCAGATGAGAACCCTGCCCCTAAATCAGCCGCCGAAGCTTCACAGTGTAGGGGATTCCCGAGGACCCAGACAGGCAATTTCCAAAAAACGTACTTTTTATTCTTTTTTTTTTCTTTCTTTTTTTAAAAAAAAAACATAAACGGCAGCCTCATAGGCCTCAGTTTCTCAACGTACAACGAGAGAGGTTACATTAGACCTCTATTGTCTGGGGCCCTCCTTTCACTCATTTAAACATCCCGGAAAACAAAGAAGCCTGTGGCCGAGCCAGTGGGTGAGCGCAGTTCTGAGTCGACACGAACTGTCAAACGCTGCGGGTGGGGAGTCCCGGGGACCCAGCGGCTCCAGGGAGGCCCCTTCCCTCGGAGTCCCCGCCTACCCGACTGTGAAGTGGGGGGCGGTGGCTTCTAACTCTTGGCTGAGATCCGGGTCCACGCCCCCTCCTCCCGCTGCACGCCCTCCCACCCTCCTTTCTCGCCTCTTCCTCCTCCTTTTTCCTCACCACCGTTGTGAGCAGAGCTGCACGGTGGTCTGGGCTCAGGGAGTCCCCGGGTTTCCATCCGTGTATTGTGCGTCATGGAGAGAATCGGGTGAGGGCTCAGGGGGTGCGGTGATTGCAGCGAGGGGACACCCTGGAGGAGGGGTGAGCACACGGTCCCCATCCCTGCGCTGCAATCGGCCCCGTCCACACACGCTACAACCCTGGCTGGCTGCTCTCACCCAGGCTGCATCCCAGGGCTCTCATCCAGCACACTGCATCCCAAGAGCATCCTGCATCCCGTATCGCTGTGAGAATCCTGCATCTGACATCCCGAAAGGAAAGGCCGGGCATGTAGTAGCGGCAGTCGAGGCGGAATATGGGCGGGAACCACTCCCACAAGCCCCCAGTGTTTGATGAGAACGAAGAAGGTAAGAGCCTCCCTAACACGAGCCGCCACTCCCCACATCCCCTGGGCTTCCCTTCCTTCTGCTATCCTTCACTGAGCGCCTGCTGAGTGTAGCGCCAGGATGGACACCTGGGTCTCAGCACAGCCTTGTCACCTCGCACTGGCTGTGCACCGGCCCAGTGCTAGGCATAGAGCTTCTACTTGGCCACTTCTTAGGCTCTAGTGCTCTTTGGAAGCTCAGATCATGCTGAACCTAGAGTTCGGACAGAAGACTGGGAGAGGAAAAGGGGACTCAAGGTATCACTTGGGGGAGGGGGCGGCTCAGGGAAGACCTTGCTTCACAGTAGAGCAGGGGGCGTTGCTTCTGCTCAGCATCCTGGGACTCCAAGGTGGCCTTCAGAACTTGAGGTTAACACAGAAGTGGCCTACTGGGTGAAAGTGCACAGTGTGTGTGTGTGTGTGTGTGTGTTCGCCCGCGCGTGTGCGTGTGCGTGTGTGTGTGTGTGAGAGAGAGAGA
>NC_034602.1:31034182-31050649 GCF_900095145.1 Mus pahari | reverse complement strand
ACACACACACACACACACACACAGAGAGAGAGAGAGAGAGAGAGAGAGAGAGAGAGAGAGAGAGAGAGAGAGAGAGAGCGAGCTGGTTCTGAGCTCATCTTCTGTACAGGGTACACGAGGTTTCTAGAACCTTCAAGGCTGGCTCTCTCAAAATGATGAGACCCCACTTAGGTGAAGACACCTGATGAACCAGCCAGGTGGTCCTTCCTTGCAGGAGGCCATGTCTGGTAGGTCTGAATGAACATCCTTGGTGATAGGCAAGGAGGGTTCAGTATGGCTACAGGCTGTTGGCAGCCCGGATCTTCTTGGTCTTCAGACTGGAGTGGGCTAGTAGGAGCCAGAGACGGTAGAGGCTCTGTATGTGCCAGAGGGAGTTAGGACTCCCATGTAGCTTTGCCCCTGTTTAGGAGTTCATGGGTATAGCCGGGGATAAGGTCACACTGATCGTTTTCTTAACATTTCTGTTTTTTAAAAACAGGTTGAGTTTTACATGTATACATCAGGTTTTCATCAACAGTTATTTCATCTAACATAATCCTGATATTAGTTCTCTCCCTTGAAACGCGCCTCTACATAGAACACTAGCAGTTCTTAACAATTAGCACTCTAAAATCTTATCTAGTTTCTTCTCTGCCCCAGAGAAATTTAAACTCACCTTAATCAAATACCCCAAAGTATTATATAGTAATAGTTCATTTGTGTGGCAGATTATAGACTTCTAAAGGAAGTAACTCTCTAAATTAAATGAAAGAGTTTCTCATACCCTTAGCCTATAACTATATTTTTATAATTATTCTTGTTTGATGTCACCATTTATTATTCCCACCTTACAAAAATACCAAATATGGTCGGTAAGATGCCCCCCCCATATGTAATGTCTGTGCACTTTATTTTTTTCAGAAAAGCACCCCTTTCTTTCATGCTTAACTCTCAGAAGGGACTTGCCACCTCCGTGGCAATGACCCCATTCATGCTTTCTTAGCTCTGTCATCAATGTTTTGGTTTTCCTGTCTTGGTTTCCCATCCAGATTCTGTTGAACCTGGGTCAGCCATCTGTTTTAGTGCAGGTTGAAGTACAAGTCTGGGACGCTCCAGTCCAGCAGAGCATGAACGAACACACGTGACTCACAGCCATCCCCACGTATTTCCTGTGCACGTGTGGAGTACAGTCTGCCAGTTCATGTATTCCATATGCATTTACACATAATCTTTCCCACTATTACTCCATGCTGGATGCCAGGAGTGGAGCCATGGCAGAGGGGTCCTTACCCTGGGAGGGCAAACTCTTCTCTACACTGAAGTCTTGCAGAAGTGTCAAGCCTTAAGGTACCATCAAAAGCCCCTGAATGCCAGGCCAGCCTCAAAGGGCCCAGGGTTATTTGGATGTGTGGAGTTGATCTTTCAGGAATTCTGGAGGTACTGAAGGGTTTTAGTCAGGGGGTAATGGGGTCAGTGAACCAGCATGCTTCCCCAAATGGTGAGGTGCTAGCTCCTGAACACACCTAATATTAAAGACTTGAATGGATAAACCACAGCCGGAAGTTTGCCAGTGTATAACTGTTCTCCGTTCTCAGTGGGGGTGGACATGGAACTTACTGTGTTCTGATAACAGTTGTCATGCTATGCCGTCAGCAAGAAGCTCTGCAGAGCATGTTCGTGTCCCAGGAAGAATGGCTGTGTCAAGGTATCATCGGCAGTGTTTCTCTCTTAGTGGCGCGTGAAATAGTAGTGTGCTTACTATAATGGCATCTGAGGTAAGGTGGAAGATGGCGCTTTCCCCACCTGAACCTCTTTGAGCAAATGATATAAAACCAACAGGACGTGCTTTTGCTGGACCTCACTGGCTTGGGCCACTTGGCCCCTTCCGTATCTGCTTCAAGCCCTGGTTCTGGCTAGCATGTAGATTACCAGCATGGCCTCCACGCTGCCCTCCTGCCTTGTCATCTGGGTGCAGCAGCCAGGCCATCCTGCATCAGGTCTCTGTTCAGTTCCCCTCTGTCTCGCTCTGTCTTAGTCAGGGTTTTACTGCTGTGAACAGACACCATGACCAAGGTGAGTCTTATAAAAAAGCAACATTCAATTGGGGCTGGCTTACAGGTTCAGAGGTTCAGTCCATTATCATCAAGGTAGGAGCATGGCAGCATCCAGGCGGGCATGGCACAGGCAGAGCTGAAAGTTCTACGTCTTCAATGAACAATGAGGGGTGGTCAGAGAGGCGGCACAGGGGTTTTATAGTAGAGAGTAGGAACCAGTGTGGCTGCACCTTTATCAGGTCCCATCTCCCAAAGTTTTCACCTGCCCTTGGTGGCATAGGTGGGTAGGTAACCACGTCTTTAGCAGATGGGCCTCTGGAGCTCTTTGGCTTCCAAATCACAGTGCAATGGGTCTTCTACATCACTGCAAAGGCAATAAGGAGGAAACCAAAGGGTAGGCTCATGAAAGGTTGGAGCTCTGTTGGGATGGGAACTTCATGAGAATTCCAGTGTCTCGAGGCCTAAAAGAACACTCAGAGTAGAACTGAGATGCTAATAAACTCTGCGCACGTGAGTGAGTGCCAATCTCTTCAGCCATAGCTTAGTTGGGCTTCTCCAGTAGTCTCTGGAACCTTCCCTCACACGTCTTCTGCTTTCCTCTGCATGTCTTGTGCTAGGGCAGACTTTCTTCTCATGGAACCCACCAGCCAGCCCCGAGACTCCAAGTGGAGGAGAGAGCTCGTAGTCCTCGGATCACTGCAGGGTCACCGATGACTGGTTCCTGTTAAGACTTGAACCATTCTGTAGGCAGGGAGATCTGACGCGCTCAGCAGCCAGCCCAAATGTTTAGGCCTTGCTTGGACACTAGGTAGAGTCACCTCTACTTGAGACACTCTGGTACATGTGGGGAAAAAAAAATCTGAGGAAGACCAGAATGCCAACAGAAGGAGGGCAAGTGGATGTTGCAGTGAGTCCAAATACTGTTCAAACAGTAATGACACCAACAACCATGACCGAACTCAAACCACTGTCTCCAGCTCTGTAACCAGGGAAGGGCACAATGGTTTGGGATTCTGCAACTTAGGCAATGGTTAAATCTCATGTTAGTCAACTCTCCACTAGATAACAACGTATCTGAGGTAATAGGTTTGTAAAAGACGGTTTATTTTGACGCATAGTTCTGCAAGTTTCTACCCTTGATCAATCAGCCCCCTGCTGTTTTAGATGTGTAGTGAGGACGGGCGCATGTTTCATGTGGTGGAGGAAAACTTTCTGCTATGAAGCAAAAGCGAACAGCAGAACCAAGGTAGAACTCTCCCCGAGGGCAAGGCCCCAGTAGCTGGCAGATGTCCCACTTAGGGACCTCTATCTTGATCGCCTCCCGCTATGCTGGGGAGTGTGAGCCTTTGGGCAGTGTTCAGCATCCAAAGAGCAGCACAGGCCATGTTCTAAATGAGACTGCAACCTCTTTGAAGAGTGGCAATGGCTTGCTTCCCCCCCCCCCCCGCCTTTGCACCTGCCAGGCCCAGGATAGAGTCACTGAAGAACATTGGGAAGCTATACCTGAGTGTCGGCTGAAGGTGGTCTCTCTCTCTGTCTCTCTGTCTCTCTGTCTCTCTGTCTCTCTGTCTCTCTGTCTCTCTGTCTCTCTGTCTCTCTCTCTCTCTCTCTCTCTCTCTCTGTGGGTGTGTGTGTGTGTGTGTGTGTGTGTGAGTTTTCTGTGTCCCTCTGGGTTCTGAAGCTATCGAGGAGTGAACACAGACATCCCAGTTTTATTTTATAAGTGGCGTTTGTGTGGACTTTAGAGTGGAATGGGCTTCCTGATTCTGTTCTCAGGTTTCTACTTTGGAACAAACAAGCCGGGAATTGAGTGTGCAGAATGGATGGTATGCTGCAATCAGCTTGGCAGCTCCCAGTCCCAGTATTCAGGGAGCCCAGGAGACAGCCCCATGCAGCAAAAAACCGAGGTGTGTGCACCAGGCAGTCTGTAGTGTTAAAACATTGTTTGCATGCAGTGACTTCAGATATCAATTTCCTTTCTGTTGAAAGAGGCACAGGGCTCTCCCTCCTCCCCCGCCGCCGCTGCTGGGTAAGACACAATTCTTGCTTTAGGGGACAGCAGAAAAGAGTGGTTCTTTCCAGGGAGTGGATTGTGTGAAGATAGAGGCAGCATTGATCCCCAGGTTGAGGAAAGGTTTAAATGCATCGAGAGGAAAATGAATGGCGTTAGAGGAGGATGAGTTGTCGTCAGCTAGCACTGAGGCTGCCGTGTTCCTCTGAGAACTGGAAAGAGCAAGATGCTAAGTGTTATATGGGTGCTTAAAATTGAGGCTTTGAGTCCTGGAAGGTGGAGATGGAGAAATTGCTTCTCAGAGGGATCTCAGGGTCCCCCACTTCACAGGGTGCACTAGTTACCATGGTAGTGAGGGAAAGTTTAAAACAGCAGAGGAGAATCAGCTACCTAAACTACCAATGAAGGGAAGCCGGGGTCATTTTCAGGCAGAGTCATCCCAGCCAAGGAAAACATGAAGTCAATGCCATCATCAACTTGGGAATCTTTCTCCTTCCAGCACTTGGCTTTTTGATCTCCCCGAGTGTCCTAACTCATTGGAGATTTTGCCTTCTGGCTCATTTTACCAAGATACCCTACCATTGAAGATACCAAAGTAAATGGTTTACCTTCCCAGGGTGGGTTGGTAGTGCCAGCACAGCATTTCTTCTGCTTAAAATACAGAACAAAACAGAAATCTCACTTTATTTCTAATTATGTATGTATGCATCTCTCTCTCTCTCTCTCTCTCTCTCTCTCTCTCTCTCTCTCCTCACTCACAGTTGTCCTGTGAGTGTGATGTCAGTGGAGGCCAGCAGAGGGTGTCAGATCTCCTGGAGCTGGAGTTACAGGTAGTTACCCTGGTGTGGGTGCTGGTATTCTGGAAGAGCAGCAAGTACTCTTAACCAGGGAGCTGTCTCTCAAGTACCCCTTTCTTGGGAAAACTTCAAAGATCCCGGTTTCCTCTGAGATTGTGAGGGACATGTGAATGACGCTTATCCCAATGAGCAGCATTGATCTGCATCTTATCTCAGGTAAAATATTTACCAGCTGGTAGGTGCCACTTCATGTCTGTCTATCTTAAGACAAGCAGACTTATCCAAAAGGCAGAGCTTTACTTCTGCCTGGCTCAAAGGGTGTGAGAAAAGTGTGGACCAGTGGCCACACCCTTTACTCAGTGAAAGTACAACTTCTAAAAAAACTACAGGAGGATCTAAATATCAGGGCAGTTCTATAGTTCTATGCCCACTGAGTCTTTCTAAGCAGACAAGTCTAAGTCTAGTTGCTTAGTAGGCATACTTTCCTAGATATGAGAGAGAGCAATCTTCCAAAAAGTCTCCAGAGAATGGGTGCAAAGACTATCTTAAAAAAAAACAAACAAACAACTTTTTGTTAATTAACATGTATGTGTAGCTTGCGTGAATTTATTTGCACTGAGTGCATGCAGTACCTATGGAGGCCCAAAGAGGGCAGCAGAGCCTCTGCAACTGGAGTTACAGCAGGTTGTGCGTCTCCATGTCCAGGCTAGTAACTGAAGCTAGGTCTTCTGCAAAACTAGCAGGTATTCTTAATCACGGCACCACCTCCCCAGCCCCAAGAGTATCTTTCTGATGGCTTCAGTATCATTTTAATGACTTAAAACTGGTGCCATTAGCAGAACTGTAGATGGACATTGCTATCCTCTGGAAGGATTTGTGAAGGACTGCTACAATGTGTAAATTTCAAGTTACAGACACAGTGTTGCTCACAACATCCCTAGTGTCTGTAGCATCTGTAGTAAGGGCTCCTTTTTCAATTCTGGTTTGACAGTTTGCACTTCCTTCCCCAATTATTTTTCTTGATTTATCTTTGGTTTATCAGCTGTTGGCTTTAATATGTATTTGTTTGGTTCCTATTTGATTTCTTTGTTTAACTGTTTTTTTTTTTCCTTTTGAGACAGTTCTATTTCTGGTTCACCCCACTCTTATTTCTTATTTTGTATTTCATTTAAGTGTTACCACTAAAATTATTTTCTCTTGACTGAGTTATTCCTTTGGCATTCCTCCTAATGTCTGACTACTACTGAAAAGTCTCCCCAGTTGCTATGTGTCTTAAAATGTCTGGATGTATATGCCTGAGTATTTTATGGCTGTCATGTTCCATATTGCTATCTTCTCCTTCAGCAGTTTGAAGTAGATCCCGTTGTCTTCTGTCCTCCATCATTCCAACTGCGAGGTGGCAGCTGGTACTGCCTTTGTTCCGTTCAAGTTTATTTTCCTTGTCTGCCTGTCTTAAGGGTTTAGTTGTTTTTTTTGTTTTTGTTTTTGTTTTTTAATTTTCTTGTTTTTAGGAGTGCAGCACAATGTATCCCCCTGTGAGGTTCTGGCTGTTTCCACATGTGCAGAGGGCTTCCTGCATCTACTTTCACGTGTCTTAGCTTTGAAGGATTCTTCTTTGCCCCTGGATACTGTCCCTAATGCTGACTGCCCCCATATCATCACATGAAGAGTACAGGGGCATGAGACTTTCCACAGAGACTCTGTGTCCAGAGTTTTATGGCTCAAGCCATCTCTTTGCTTGAGTCTGAACATTTTCTTTTGGACTATTTATTTTAATCACTTCAAGTCTGTCTTGCTGTTAAGAGCAACCATCACGCTCCTTGTGTTAACTCTTGAGTTTCCACCTCAGAAATTTCTGACTTCATCTTTTCTATGGCTTTCACTTCTCTGAACTTGCCTTGCAATTTCTTCAGCATACCAATAGGTAATTTCATTTTTTTTGAGCAACCCCATGGATCTTCCATATCCTATTGCTTGATTTTGTCTTTCTTTTTATGTGATTAATATGTTTTACACAGTGGTGTGTACTAATAAACTATATAGTGTGTAACTACAGATAGTTTTATGAATTACTTGAAAAGTTACAGAGGTAATGCTAGGCTCCAGAGAATGTTCCCTTCACAGCAGTGACCTCCATGAGGCAAGCAGTCAGTCATGTTTCATGTGAATTCTCACAGAGAATGGACTGGGGATATTGTAATCCCATGAGGAGAGTCTTGCTACCTTTGCTCCTAGAATGTAGCCTTGGATATGCCTGAGCTATGTCTGGGGTATTGGGCAAGTCTCCCCATTGGCAGGCTTTCACTTTTAGTATTGGCCCTGCCCACCGTCTCTGAGGGCATCCAGCTCTAGTGGTCTTTCAGTGTCTCAGAATTTTCAGCTTTGACAGAACTTCTTGTGGAGAAGCAGCCCTTCTTTGAACTGGCCTTTTTCCTGCACATTTGACCTGAATCCCTTTTCTCCACTGTGAATGCTGTCATTCCTCCAGATGGATTTTCCAAAGATAAATTGTGTGTGGTCATTATAGCTTCTCTTCAGCCACTGAGTTACTGGCCAAAATGACCCAGACTGCTAGAAGTTGCTTTCCTCCTTGGTGTTTATCAGTGTGCAAGAGCTGCTTGCAGATAGACACCTGTGCCTCCCGACTTTCTCCCACCTTAGCCTTCCTCACTCCCACAGCCTCAGCCTCAGCCTCCCTTCCTCTCCCTGCCATGTTTCCAGCCTCTCTGCGCAACTCCTCAAGCTGCTGTATCTTGAATCCTGGCATCACCCTAGTGAAATGGCGTTTTTGAGTGCCTTCATGACCTGTCGGTTCTTCAAAACAGCAGATTCCTGCAACACACTTCTTTCTTGGACACAAAATCAAACCACCCCTGAACTTACAGGAGAAACACAGCATGCCAAGTTCTGTTGATACTCCCTGGACATTTCTTCCTCCCTTTTCCAAACATTCTTGTCCCTAGACAAAAGTGTTTAGTTTGTATTGTGTTCAGGAATCATTAAAAATTGGTCAGATGTTTTAGGCATTCTTTTGTGATTTGTTGCTCTCACTGAAGACCAAGTCTCTAAGATTCACCCATGGGGTTATGGATACCAGGAGTCTGTTCATTTTTGTTGATGTATAATGTTTTATTGTGTGACCTTTATTCATTGCTCCCCTCCGGAAATATTTGTACAGTTTCTGTTTTTGTTTTTTTTTTTTGTCTTTGGTGAGCAACTCTGCTGTTCATAACTCTGATGCTTCCCCCGACGCACAGGAGCAGGAACCTTTTCAGAAATGTGCTAAAGGAGAACTTCTGGCAGACAATAGGTGCGTGTGCAGCTTTCTAAGATTCCTGACAAATGCTTTCCAGAGCAAAGTATCATCAGGAAACTGAGCACAGTCACTTCCCAGTCTCTCCATGAGCACTGTGCTGTCGAAACAGGGCTTAGTCAACATGTCCCAGCCTTGCATGCTTCGCCATCTTCTTTTAGTCTCACTTGATTCTGCTTCCATGGGGACGGTGATTATATCAGTCTGTTTAACAACATCTAACCAAATATCACCACTGCCGATTGACACTAAGCTTTTGTGATTGAGTGTGCATGATCTGTTTAAGGCACATCTTAAATTGAGCCAGACATTTAAAGTGTTTGAAAGCTTTGGGGGACAGATACAGGCTTGGTGACACATTGTTGTGGTTTGAATAAGAATAGCCCCCATAGGCTCATAATATTTGAATACTTAAATCATCAGGGAGTGGCACTGAATGGATCAGAAGGATTAGGAGTTGTGGCCTTGTTGGAGGGGGTGTGTCACTGGGGATGGGCTTTGATGGTTCAAAAGCCACACCAGTCCTAGGCTTTCTGCCTGCAGATGAGGATGCGGGACTCCCCCCTAAGTCTCTCACCACATCTGCCTGTGTGCTGCCATGCTCCATGATGATAATGGAATAAATTAAATAAATAAAATAAATTAAATAAATTAAATAAATTCTGAAATGGTAAGAAATCCCCCAATTGAGTTCTTTCTCTTACAAATGCTGCCTTTGTTGTGGTGCCTCTTCACAGCAATACAACAGTGACCAAGCCATGCCTGTAGCACAAGTACCTCAGAGTCAGAGGCTGAAGGATTTTAAACTTGAGGGCTGCCTGGTATACACAGCAAGATCCAGTCAGTTGGAACTGCATAGCTAGTGGCGACCACACAGGACAGTCCATCCTGGCTTTGCAACCATTCTGTGCTACTGAGCTTTTCACGTTGTCGGTCATTCGAGCATGCAGCTGCCCGGCATTTCAGCTTCAATGTGTTCTCTCCTTAAGGAATCTGAGGTTGTTTCATTAATTTAGCTCTTCCTTGCTTTCCTGCTTCTGCCAAGGGCCACCTTACAGAGTCTTCCTTCTTTCCTGGTGGAAGTGTGTGCTTTTGTTTACAGAGGTTTGCTGCAGTCCTCCCTGACATTGTGAGTTGCATGCATTTGCTCTGCCTTCCGCTGGCCCTTTCTTGTCCTTCGTGAGGTCTTCATTTTAAGGTGGTTATACTCACTGAACTTACTTTCCTTATGGCCTGTGGCATGTTTTCTTCCTTGATGACGACTGTGGGAGGTCTCAGCTCACCACTGGTAGTGCCACTTCTGGGCTGACATTATCTCAATTGCAATTCCCTCTTCCCAAATTACTCTAGCCTGTGTCAAGCTGACAGAAAACTAGCCAGTGTAACACCACTGGTTATCTGGTTCAAGCACCGCACATCGTTTGAACTCCAGAGACCTCCCTCCTCCAGACATTTCTACTTAAGGGCATAGCTTTCACAGAGAGCAGCCAGAATTGCTAATTCACTACAACTATGCCAGTTCCTGGCTTAACACCCTTCAGTGTCCCTCACTGGTCTATTAGCTAAAGATGAGCATTGCAATGGGTCTTGGAGGCCATTGGTAATCCAGAACCTGTTCAGCTCTCTCAGTTCATCTTTACTGAGTTGTTAGTAACTGGACTTAAATTCCTTGCCCAAGCACTGACCCAGGGTAGCTGTGTTAGTTTCTTTTCCTGTTACTGTGATAAGATACTCAAACACAACTTTAGGGAGAAAGGACCGATTCTAACTCACAATTCCAGGTTACAGTGCATCATGGCAGGGAAGACACAGTGGCAGGAGCATGAGGCAGCAGGTCACACTAGATTTGCCATCTGAAGACAGATGTGGGAGCATGCCTCCTCACTAAGCTTCCTTCACTTTCTCTACACTTAGGTATCCCAGAATCCCCTGCTTAGTGAACAGAGCTAGCCACAGTAGGTAGATCTTCTCACTTCAATTAATGTAATCAATAAAAACCCCATAGACCTGCCCAGAGGCCATGGCCCAGGTGATTCTAGATTTGACAAGCTGACAATTCAGGTACCCAGCAAGTGTCCCATGAAGCCAGCACAGGCTTCTTTACCATGTCTGTCACAGCTGCAATTCTAGTTATTCTGAAAATTAACGTATGGTCTTCCTCCTCTCTCACCTTAGGTTCTCCTGTGAGTCTTACCAGCCCAGATAGTCACTGCATTGCATTTAACTTTTCATGACTATGAGTCAGAATAGGCAAGCAAAAGCCATGTAATCTTTCAGAAGTTACTCGCATCTTCTTTGAACATAGCTCAAGGAGGTAGCTCGTCAGGGTTTGAGGAGCAGGTAAGGGAACCATGCCTAGTGCTTCCAGAAGCATTTAAAATACACAGTTTGGGATGGATTATGATGGCCAATTAAAAGGAAGCATCACTGTATAGCTTTGCTATGGCTTAATGACAGAAAGAGCCAGAAGAACACAGCTTCTTAGAGAGGTGCAGCACAGAGAAGATACACTGAAGGTTAATGTTGTCAGTGTAGAGACTTGGGGGAAGCAATTAGCTCAGTTTGGAAATATATTCAACATTTTACAACAGTCCATTGGCTCTGGAGATAGCATCAAGGGAAAGCTGCTTCCTCGAAAGGCTTTCATATAAAAGTACAGAAATATCAATTTCAATAGATACACGTGTCTACCATAGAAATGCAGAAGACATTAAACAGCGAGGCAATGTGGCTTCTCCAAGTGTTTATGATTCTCCTGCAACCAACTCCAAATATGCTGAAGGGGATGAAATAACAGACAAGAACTCAAAATAATGATTCAAAACATCAATGAGTTTTAAAAAGAACAACAACAACAAAAAAAACTTGACACATCCAGGAAGATAGCAAGAGATGTGATGAGAAGTCTGGGAGAGGGAGGGGATTGATTTTGAAAAAGAAACAAAAAATAAAAAAATAAAAATCTCAGTGAAAATAAGAAGTTCGGTGTCCCAGTTATCTTTAGCTGATAACTTGACACAGCCTAAGATCATCTGGGGAGCCAGTTTCAGTTGAGTGATTGCCCAGATCAGGTCAGCCCATAGACATGTCTGTGAGGAATTGGCTGTTTTTTTTTTTTTTTTTTTAAGATTTATTTATTTCATGTATATGAGTACACTGTAGCTGTCTTCAGACACACCAGAAGAGGGTGTCCATTACAGATGGTTGTGAGCCACCATGTGGTTGCTGGGAATCAAACTCAGATAGTTAATTGATACAAGAGGGCTCATCCTACTATGGGCGGCACCATTCCCCAGGAAGGTGATCTTGAGCCTTTTCAAAGAGGTAGCGATGCATGAGCCTGAGTGAGCTGTAAAGCAGTATTGAGCTTCAGTTTCTGCTTGAATTCCTGCCATGGTTTCTGTCAGTGATGGACTGTGACCTGAAATAAACCTCTTCTTTCCTCAAGGTGCTTAGGATGAGATTACAGCAGCAGTAAGGACACTCAAACACTTAGTAGTAGTAACAACAACAACAACAACAACAACAACAGTGAAAAGTCTTACCAACAGATTATACCAAGCAGAGGGAAGAATTTCCAGGGTTTGAAGGTAGAGCTGATGAATTATAATATCGGAAAGTAAGATGCAAGGATAACAGGAATGAAGAAAGCACATGAAACTTTTAAACCTGGGATGGGACTAAAAGACTAAACTTATCTATTTGGGGGAGGGCAGTAAAAGGTACTGAGGCAAAAGTTAAAGGCACCCCCCCCAAAACCAAAACCCTACTGAATGATAATAATGGAAACTTCCCAAATCTTGGGAAAACTATAGACAATCAGGTATAGGGTACATTTAGAATCCCAAACAGAGGAGTCCAGAAAAGAACCTCTCTGTACCACCTTAGAATTAAGACTCCAAGTGAACAGCACAAAGATAGAGGATTGCAAACGGTGATACTTAAGTCACTTCCAGAGGCAAACCTGTCAGAACAGCAGCAAAGAACTCAAGCGAAACACACCAGCCAGGAGCTCAGGGGACGGCGTGCTCCAACCCCTGAAAGACGCTGGGCCAGAGTTCCAACTCTACTCAGCAGAGCTGTCTTTTAGGGTTAAAGGATAAATAAAGACCTTCTAGGATGGACATTAGCTAAAGGACTTTATGATCACTAACCTGACATTAAAGAAGATATTTAGAGGAATTCTACATGCCCACAAGAAGAAGGTGACACAGTAACAAGAGGATAGAAGCAAACCAGTCTTAGCAGAAGCATAGATAACCAAATCAGAAAAGAATCAAACATTGGAAAAAACAATAAGATTATGACCCTGGATGTAAACGGTCTTAGTTACTCAAATTAAAAGATGCAGACAGGATGGGTGGCTTTAAAAGCAAGATCCCACTTGCTTCCGGCAAGAACCATACCTCACTCACAAATGCCTAGATACAATGGGAGAATAATGAAAATGGTGTTCTTAATACACAGAACATGGAAGCAAACAGGAGTTATGTCTGGAAAAGCAAATTTCAGGCCAAATAATTTTTCAGCCACTTATCTGACAGAGGATTAATACACAGGAAGTGCAAAGATCTCAAGTTCAGCGTTGCTGTGTGAGTGAGGTAAGGACCTCTGGCCTTGTAGGACTGGTTGTGTGTGAAACTACATAGGAGCTTGTGAATACACAAAACTTCTTTTGTTCAAATCTCTAAAATAGAAGTGTAGATACTATACCAAACAGATGAGAACCAACAATAGGAACAACCCCTCCCAAATCAACCAAACAAAAATAACCAGGCATGGCTAAAACAGAACCAGGTATTGGGAAACTGGGAGAGGGGAGTGAGAGCCGGCTCAGTGGGTAAAGGGTTTGTAGGCAAGGGTGAGGACTCACTGCCCTTATAAAGCCTGGAGGAGTGGCTTGCATCTGTAAACTCAATGTTCCATGGTGAGATGAGAGACAGGGATGGAAGAGCTTCTAGAAGCTCACACGCCATTAGGGCTTCTGAAGTAGTGTATTAGGGAACAACAAGGACCCAGTCTCCAATAAAAAAGGACTGACAGCCGAGGCTGTTCCATGCCAAGCACACATGCACCGTGGCGTGGCTATGTCCACACACACACACACACACACACACACACACACACACACACACACACACACACACTACAGGAAGGGCCACTGCAAGGTGCATAGGCAGAAAGCTGATTCACAGGCTGAGAATGAACTAAGTCAAGCAATGTTTCAGCAAAACCTTGTGAGCCGTTGGGACACACTCCCGCCAGCTGGGAAATGGCCAAGACCATTAGGTATCTTTGGTTGGTTGATGTGAAACTGATGTAACAAAATGTTCTGTTAAAAAGAGAACTAGAATGTGAACATCAAAAAAACCTGGAGACAATCAGCAGAGAAGCATAAACAGATACTTTTCCAACCACCCACAAACTGCCAATAAACGCACGGAACATAAAGGTCAGCTTTTACAGCTGCCACTGTAATGCCAATGAAGACCACAGAGAAATTCCTGCCAGCCCTGGTCAGAATGGCTTCCACATAGGCAATTATAGTGGGACTGGGAGTGTAGCTCAGGGTTAGAGCAACTACCCAGCATGCACCAGGCTCTGGGTTCATCCCCAGTGCTGCCAAAACCACAAAGAACAAATTCTGTAGGGTGAGGGAGATAAGGAACCTTACACAGGCTTGGTAGGAATGCAAATTAGTCTAGCCACTACAAAAGTCGGTGTGCGGCTTCAAAAACCTAAAAATAGAAGTGCCATGTGACCCAGATCCAACTCCTGGCCACATCCCCGAAGGAATCAAAGTCAGCGTACAGCAGCGACACCTGCTCATGTTTATCACTGCTCTGCTTGTGACAGCCCAGGCATGACGTCAGCCCAGACTCCTGTCAGGGAGCGGAAGCCAAAAGGAAGTGTGCACTGCACGCACTGTAAAGAATTATTAAGCCACAAAGGAGAAACAAACCGTATCATTTGCAGGAAAATGGATTAAATGTATCATTAATAATGTCAAATAAGTTGGACTTAAGACTAATTTCTCACAGTTTCAAAGGATCTGGGTGGTGGTGGGGAAGCATGGAAGTAGAAGGAAGAACAGGAAGGGACCAAGAAAGTGAGCCGGGAAGAGATTAACCAAAGATCAAGTGAAGACTATCAACGTAGTACCATGTCCTGATGACCAAGCATGCAAGTCTATGAGCCTATGGGAGCCATTTTCCTTCAAACCACCATGGTTAATGGTTAATCACACTCCCCTTTGGATAAGCTTTAACTTGGAGTTCACTGACTGAGCAGGCTCAGGAATCCCCAAGGAGTCTCCTGCCCCTGTCTCCCTTGCTCTAGAGTAAGAAGTGTAACAAAGGTATATCCCACCAAACCTGAGGATTTTGTTTTTAAATATGGGTTCTGGAATCTAAACCAGGCGTTCATGCTTGTGTGGCAAACGCTTCACCAGCTTGTCAGTCTCCTCCTCCAATGACGGTAAACGCCTTGGTCCACCTTGGTTGATAATGTACTTGGTGGACATCTTTTGAGGAGAACCGTAAGTAAATAAACCACAGCAGAGCAGGGCGGTGGCTGGCGGTGGCTGAGTGGGGCTGGCACACTGGAGAGGTTATCAGAGTGTAACCCGTTTAGCCATTTACCTGTGACCTTAAATGGCAGGTCTCTGAAGAAAGGTGACCTCCGACATTTTCCCCAACACTACCACTGTGGGTCTTGTAATCAGCTTTTTTTTTTTTTTTTTTTTTTTTTTTTTTTTTTTTTTTTTTTTTTTTTTTTTTTTTTTTTGGTTTTTGGTTTTTCGAGGCAGGGTTTCTCTGTATAGCCCTGGCTGTCCTGGAACTCACTCTGTAGACCAGGCTGGCCTCGAACTCAGAAATCCGCCTGCCTCTGCCTCCCGAGTGCTAGGATTAAAGGCGTGCGCCACCACGCCCGGCTTGTAATTAGCTTTTAAAAACACAGTTTAGAAATGGCCAATAGGCCTTGAGTTTTTGTGCATCTGAGATGTGCCAAAACTCTTGCCCAAAACTCTTGTCTTTCATGGAACATCCCAGTGGGCATGCTTGCTATGCAGAGACCCTGGATCCCGGTGTCTGGGCCTGACATCTGTTGGCTGGGTAATCCTGAGTGCTTTTTTACCTTTCTGACCTACAGCTTCCTCATTAGTGACATGGGGGGTGGGAGTGGGACGTTGTCAATGGTACTTTGTGAATTGTGAGTGCTAAGTGAGTCAGGCATATCTGATAGTCCTATAGCAGGGAAGAGTATGTTGTGTAAAGTTTACTTAGATTAAGTTTGTGACTAAAAGTCATGCCAGAGAGGAGAAGAACAGATTTCGGTCTGGACTCAAATCTTGTTTTGCTATGTATTAGCTGAGTCACTTGGGTCGCCCGTATACGTATACTGTCCCCGAGCCTCACTTTCTTCCTCTGGAAAATGTGGATGAAGTGAGAATGTATTGGGTGCTTCCTGGCTGAAGCCAGGAGTTCAAGCAGCAAGTGTCAGGTGAGGTGGTGGCTTTGCCCTGCCCCCAACTCAGCTACTGCCACTCCCTGCCACAGGATGGTATAGGACACCCCCCCACCCCCCCGCAGCTGCTGCTGATCCCTTCCATAGAATGATAGACCCTCATTTCCATATCCTAGGAGACACGTGCAGGAGATTCTGCCCTCTGACTGCTGTAAGGGGTCCGCATCACACTGGTCAGCAGGGCCAAGCTGTGTTCAGGGAAGCCAGTGACAGGGACCATCCTCCAGGTGGACCCCTCTGATGTCCATCCAGCCAAGCTCAGAGCATCCCGGAGTCCTGCTGTTGCTAAATTCCTTATCAGATCCTGGCAGGTGGGGGGGCCATAGGGGAGGCTTTAAGGAGGATTAGACAAAGAGCTTGAGGGTAAAAGAGGAGTCTGGCTAGCCAGAGTAATAGGCTGCATGCATCCTGTGAGTAAGCTTCGCCAAGCACTTGCCCTCTTAATTCAGAACGTGACCCTGTTTGCTGACACAGAGGAGTGCCAGTGAACATAGGGACATTAGTTTGACCCCTAATCCAGGCTAACTTTCCTGTGACCCAAACAAGAAAGGATGCGATAGTGTTCCTTGGCCATTCCATGCCTGCTAACACCACGGTTTCTTCCTATTCGCAAATCAAAAGGCATCATTTAGCAATGGCACACTCCATTACCCAGGTGTTTAGCCAAGCCTGAGTTTTGCCAAGACTGCACATAGTGTGTGTATGTGTGTTTGTGTGTATGTGTGAGTGTGTGTGTTGTGTGTATGTGTGTGTGTATGTGTGTGTGTGTGTGTGTGTGTGTGTGTG
>NC_034602.1:31032347-31034167 GCF_900095145.1 Mus pahari | reverse complement strand
TGTGTGTGTGTGTGTGTGTGTGTGTGAGAGAGAGAGAGAGAGAGAGAGAGAGAGAGAGAGAGAGAGAGAGAGGAAGAGAGAGAGAACTCTGCGTTTCAAGCGTCATACCTGTCCATATTCCTACAGGGATCCACTGTATCTCCAGGTGGCTCCTAAGCAGGTGCTATGATAATATTTTCCAAGCAAAATTTCAGAGGTAAGAGCAGCAGTGGAGTGGGAAGCCGAGTCGTGGATATTGTGCAGGCTGCACACCCACACAGCTGGCTCTGATCGCAGAAGAGGCAATACCATAGTTTTAATCTGGGGACTGTCGCTAGGCTTCTGTGCTGGCTGCAGGTTGCAGGGTGGGATGATGGGAAGCAACTGATGACCAGAAGACATGAAAATGTGGCATACGTGGAGGAGAGTTATGTGTTAGTCAGGGTTTTCTCTAGGGAAGCTGACGGTATGACTAGGAGGGTCTAGAGATAAGGAGCACTTGCTATGTAATCATGAGGACCAGGGGTTTAGACCAAGCACCCACATAACAAGCCACCATTCCCTACACAGTCACAACTCTACCTCCAAGGGATCCAAAATCCTCTTCTGGCCACCATGAATGCAAATGTACATTCGTGCACACCTACACACACACACACACACACACACACACACACACACACACACACACACACCTTAAAGAGGAAGTTATTAGGTTTGCTTGTACAATATACAGTTAGTCCAGTAAGGACCATCTGCACACTGGAGAGGTTGAGAACTTCTCTCACAAGGCTGGATATCTCAGCAGTTCAATCTGGTGTTGAGAACCTGGAGGATTTCTAGAAAGCCTTTCATCTTCAGTCTACAGTGGAAGGCCAAAGAAGCTGTGTTCTGAAACCAGAAAAGGACCACAGTTGAAGCAGCAGCAGCAGCAGTGAGGTAGATGAACTTGCTAGCAAGATGGAGGAAAAGCAAGTAGAAAGAACTAAGCTTTTCCCTCGAGTCTTCTTTTATCTGGGCTGTCCCAGGAATTTAGGATGGGGCTTTCCAACTTCAGTTACCCAGGTCAAGAAAGTCCCTCACAGGTGTGCCCAGAGGCTTGTCTCTTAGTTGATTCCAGACACAGTCAAGTTGACAACCAAGGTGAACCTGCGCAGAAGTGTTCACGGTTGTAACAGGTACCTTTCTTCCTCCCATCCCGCACCCATCCGTTCCTCTTTCTGCTTTTGAGGCAGGGTCTTAGAGGCCAGGCTGGCCTGAAACTCTCTACATAGTCCAGGTTGGTCTCAAACTCACAATCCTCCTGCCTCACTTCTGTGATTGCTGATATTCCAGGTGTGGGTTGCCACAAGAAGACATCTGCAGGTTTTTTACATGGCTTCTAGCCCCCTGGTCTAGTGGGAGATGCTATAAAGCTTGCACTTGTGGGCAGCTCATTTTATTAAACCCAGCCAGCTCTCTGCTGATCACTTTAGTTTGTACCATATCTATAAATTCCATTTAGACTGCAATTATTTTAAAGCACACTCTTCAAGCAGAATCGAAAAGTCACTTCATGGCATATTTAATAAGCTCCAACATAGCTTCTTAAGTGTCCTCTCTGGAGTCTAATTACTCCTCAGTCTTCAGGAGAATTGGCAGAGTCTTCCAGCACACACTTCTCCGGCCTTTGCTCTCCGTGGATTTGCATTTGAAAGAGATGTGCTCTGTTATTTTGTTTCCCAGTCGTTCTGAAGCCCGCCTCCAAGGCTCCAAGGTCCGCTGTCAATCACTGTAATATGGGCTTCTGCTTCTTCTTCTTCTTCTTCTTCTTCTTCTTCTTCTTCTTCTTCTTCTTCTTC
>NC_034602.1:31019636-31032255 GCF_900095145.1 Mus pahari | reverse complement strand
AGACAGGGTTTCTCTGTGTAGCCCTGGCTGTCCTGGAACTCACTCTGTAGACCAGGCTGGCCTCTAACACAGAAATCCACCTGCCTCTGCCTCCCAAGTGCTTTCTGTACTATGAGAGGGTTGGGAGCAAATTAAGACAGCAATTTGCCATGGAGTCCTCCTTGGCCACAGAGTCAGATCCCAGTTTGGGCCCTCTATGGATCTGGAAAACGTTTTGTTTCTTGGCTTCTGCCTCTCAGTGACTTCTACAGGACATTCTGACAAATTTCTTTTAGCCACCTTTATGATATTCTAAAGATGCCATTCTGGGGCTGGAGAAGTGGCTCAGTGTTTTAAGAACACCGGTTTTTGCAAAGGTCCCAGATCACACCTATCTGTTAACTCTGGTTCCAGGGGACCCAACTCCCTCTTCTGGCCTGTGAGGGGACCAGGCACACATGTGTACAGATACGTATGCAGACAGGACATCCATGCACAGAAAAAGTAAAGTCAAGGAGAAGACCCCATTGTTCTTTCTGAATAGTAGCCCCTGCTTCTATTCAACCACCCTGTTCTCCGGAGTGTGCATCCTTGCATCCCAGCTGCTTCCAGACCTTGACTGTAGCACTGGCTTTTATGCATTTGTCTGTGACGTGTGCAGATATGCTCCCCCTCCCCCCCTTTTTTTTTTTTGCCACGTATGGCTTGGGAAGCTTCCTAGGTTGTGGATTGATGGTTTAAATCAAATTTGGAAGAATTTTGGTTGGTATTTTCCTTTCTATTTTATTTCACACTACTTTTATCTCCTTTCCCCTCCTTGTAGCAGAAGTGACATGTGTACCACACCTCTCGGAAGCATTTTGCAGATCCTGTGCATGTGTGGATGGTGTGTGTGAGTGTGTGTATATGTGTGTGTGTGTGTGTGTGTGTGTGTGTGAGAGAGAGAGAGAGAGAGAGAGAGAGAGAGAGAGAGAGAGAGAGAGAGAGATTCTTACACTTGCTTACATTTTTATAAACACTTCTATGGAACCATCTTCAAGCTCACGGATCCTGCCTTTTGATGGCTTTCTAGGAAGTGAAGTTTAAGTTTTAAGATTTTTCATTCTTCCACTCTAGTTTCTTCATTTTCGTAAATCTCCCTATCTCCCCTGAAGTTTCCCCGTGCCTTTGTCCACTGCGTTCAGTATTCCCCGCAGATGTCCCATGACTCTGCTGATCTTCGGGGCCTTGTCACGTTGAGCTGGTCACTATCTTCCATAGTGCCTCGTTTCTTCACAGCTGCAGGAGTTCCTCTGCACACCAGCATCTGCAGCTGCTGCGCGGTAGATGCCACGTGAAAAGCACTGAAGGCAGCTGGCATAGCAAGCGCCAGCAGGTGTTCATTGTCTTGGAATGGTTTCTCGGGTTGGACACTCTAGCCAATGAGCTCTTAACTTCAGACTTCTGTTCTTATATGGTCCCTTGATGGTTACAGTCCTAGAACCAGTGTTGAGTTTTGTTCTAGTGGCTGGGCCACTAGCTAAGGCTGGCCATCAGTTTTTATCTTTTAGGCTTTGTTTCAGATTCTGGTAGGATGGGTTGCTTTTGTTTATTATTTTAAAATTAAAATATAGTTATATCACCTCACCCGCTCCCTTTCCTTCCTCTGTCCTCTCCCCTGTCTTCTCTCCCTAGCATCCCCCATGGCCCACTCACTTCTTCTCAAATTGGTGGTTTCTTTTTCCTTGATTATTATTGTGTACATATATATGTTTAATGTATAAACATACAAATACAATATGATGAGTGTATTTAGTATTGTTGTGTTTATATGATTTTGACGCTGAGCACTTTGGAGAACCAATCTCATACCTGGAAGGGACTGTTTTTCCCTCTCTTGGCAGTCATTGCTTATCTCTTGTTCTTTTCTGGAGGTGGGACTCCATTATATTTTCCTCTTCCTAGGGAACATATCTTTGCTCAGGTCTTGTTCAGGCAGCTATCTTATTGAGGTATCATTACTGTGGCTTCCCTGTCCTTCCCAGGAGACCAAAATCTCACAACATACTTCTTGCTGCTGTCCTCTGTCTTTTGCAGCCTTTCTGCCTCCTCTTCCATGATGTCCCTTGAGCTTTACTGTTGATGCATCTTTGGTGGTTGAGCACCCCCTGGTCAGATGGTCTTTGCATTATGACCAGCTGTGGTTTTCTGTGACGAATGACTTCCATTTGCTGTAAAGATAAGCATTTGATGCAGGGTTGCTGCAGACGGACCTCACTTGGGTCCCCGATCTATGGGCAAAACTTGGGTTCGGTTGCAGGTGAGCGAGGATTCGGCGAATGACAGACCGACACGAGAGAGTGTGTAATATCTGAATGTAATTTGTCAAGTGGAGCATTAAACTTTTATACAGAATAAAATAGGGAACTTAGGTGACACATCAGCAAGATACAAATGAGGTTACCGGATGCTTAATGACTCTTACACAAAACAGAAGAATGTAAACACAAAGACTGGCAGNAACTGGGCAATAAAACAACTGAGACAAAGTCAGCTCTATCTAAGGTCAGCTGTAGTCTTAGAAGCCAGGTGTGAGGTCTTTACATTCCCGGGGCAAGGGCTTTCACACCCAAGTCGTGGTTCTAATTAGGGAGTTCCGTTCTAGCTAATAGTACAATACTCTAAAACCACAGCCCTTCTACTTCCTAAACCATTGTAAATTCCTGTACATGGGAGCGACTTGGCTTTTATTCTAAGTGATAGTGTGGGGGGACTTTCTACTAATAAGTAATGTAGTCTGCCATACATAACTATACTAAGAATTCTAAACTTACTTTGCTAAGCTTNCCNTGAGATTTCTNNNTNTATGTAGTAGATANTAANGCCTGATTTNTTTCANTNTCTCTCTTANAATANTAGAGGCAATTCTGAATGTCACTGAATAGGCANCATTCTTACTGAATTCCAAGCCCGGGGTCGGCTCAAGGACTACCTAGGGCATTGGTGAAGGCCAGGAAGCAAAGTTCAGTTTTTCTTAGGTATTTGGCAAGTCATTGTTTGGAGGCACCTATAACAAAACAATACTGAAGGGAAGCACACAGATGCTATGGGATGCCACAGTTCCAGGAGACTAAGTTTCCATAAACTTTTTTGCCTCGGGGCAGCGCCCAGGTTTCTGGGGCCTGTCGCGCTTGTCACTACTGGAGTGGATGTAGCACGGGGTGAGGGTTACTCTTCTTCACGGGCATAGGGACACATTTTAGAACGCAGTTGGGAAATATGTTCTTCTTGCAAAGTGTTGGTAGCAGATCCTCCTCTAAGGATCACCTCTTTGGTTTTGCTTTTTATTCTCAGAAATGCCCATTACTTTTGGAACTTGGTCCTCACCCCCACTGGGCACAGTTTACTCCAGGTTTTGTGCCTTGAAACCCTGCAGCCGTCCTACTTTCTGCCCAGGTGTACTCATTTCCCACCATGCTCCAGCATGCTCCATGGAGCCTCATGTCTTTCACCCAGGTCTCACTAGGCAGCCGAAGGTCTGGAGTCTATGTGCACATGCAATGAGTCCCAGTGCCCTGTTACATTTTTCTTCAGTGTCAGTCCCAGCATGGTGACTTTTGGAATGCAGAGAGTGAATGCTTTCATAATTTGTCCAAGACAGTCACCGGTGTTTCAAAAACATGTGCTCTAAGGTTTGTTGTCACCAGAAAAGCACAAGTCTAGACACTGTAACACATTGTGGTCTTTCTGGAGAGCCAGACGTGTTGTTTGTTTTCTGATTTATTCATGTAATAGACTAGAAATGGAAAGGGAGGGTTTTGTTATGAATGTGCACTGATTCCCAGATATAATAGCGTCTGCTCTCACTTTCATACAACCTCAGTGAACACTGCTTTGTAAACGCCACCCTTTTGTTTTTCTGTTAAGCACCCAGGTTCTTGATATCAGCTACTGACACCTGTGTTTTACATTGTATCAAGCTGAAGTTACATGGCTTTCTAGCAAGCTGAAGTTACATGGCCAGGCAACCAGAGTCAAGGACTCATGAGGTCCACGTATTCACAGGAATACGTCATACAGTTGTTGGGAAGGAACAAATAGTCCAGTGTATACAGTGGTGCATACTATTTTCGTGGTAACAACGGACTTCTATCCCACTGAAAGCATACCTTCTTATCTTGCTCCTTATTGGGGCATTTGGTGTATTCCCATTTTTTTTCCTTATAAATGATGTTAATGATCACCTCTGTTTCTAACTCTTTAAGCTCTGAATTCAGAATCATTTTCATACACCCAGTATGGAATCATGGGGATAAACCCCGTTACACAACCCAGGGACACAGTGCCACTTTAGAGTGCTGACAAGCCTCCCTGCTCATGCTGGCATTTGTTGACTATTAAGTGCTGAATATTCATGCAGTTGATCTGTGGTGACATCATAAGTGTTTTGTATTTTGCCAGCTAACACTGTGGCAAGTGTCCTCAAAGGATTCCATGTTGTAAGCTGCTGAGCTGTAGTCAAGGTGATTACAGGTTACGAGATAGGAACGATGATAAACTCTGTAGGTATTCATCACGGTTACATGGCCACCGTTATGAGACATAAGGTACGTGGACTCTTGTTGGTGTCTGGCTCATTACATTCTGGCCAGCAAAGAAAATGTTTGTTTAAGTTGGGTTTGCTGTTCCTTATTTAGTTAGAGGGCTTTACATGTAGCTTTATTATACACATAGAACTGAATTTTTAAAAACGGCTTTTAAGAGCTAGCCTTGATGTGTTGCTTTGGACATCGTGGTATTTTTTACACAGCCTAGGGTACCCTTGAACTCATGGACATATTCCTGCCTCAGTCTTCCAGGTGCTGGGATTACATGCAGCACTGTGCCTACCTTATGTTTGAACTCTTCATATTCACCTATAATCAGGTCTCTCTTCCTGCTGTGGAAACTCTGTCCAGATGTCCAGCTTAGAATTCTGCGCTTTCCTCGACTCAGTTCTCACCTAGACGACAGAGAAGCCCATGGTGCGACTGCACCATTGCCACCAGACTAAGGCTCTCAGAGTTCTCCCCGAGTGGTTTCCCCATGGCTGGATCTCAGCCTAGCAGTACACTAAATCCTAGCAGACTGCTCCAGGGGATAGACTTGTCTCCCTACTCCAAGCACAAGCCAGAGGGTGCCCTGATACAGAGGGAGAGAGGGCCTCAGGGCACGAACAGAAAGAGATATGGGGTCCCGGATCATTCATAGAGAGGGGTATAGGGTTCTGCTGTACTCACAGAGATGAATGTGGGCATCAGGACACTGATGGAGATGCATGTGAGGCTCTGGGGTACACATGGCTGGTAGGACGATCTGCTGGTACAGTGTCCCACACTTGCCCAAGCTTGTGAGAGGACCTGCTGATTAAGGCAGCATAGAAATTCTTACCTTTAGTGAGGAAGTGCCCGAGACTTGATGGAGCTCTTGGACTACCTCATTCATTCCTGTATCCCTAGCGTATAGTGCCAGCATGGAGGCAGTTCTCAGTGACTGCGCATCACTTACCTGACAGCGGATGTGCATGGGTGCTTCTTTCAAAGTGACTGTCCACACAGATCCTTTTGTGTTTTCTATGATCATTAACATTTTTTTCTGTTATAAAATGATACACATTGATGCATACAAATGATACAAGTAAACACTTGTAAAAACTCCCAAATCACAAGGCAAAAAGCCAAACAAATAAACAAGCCAAAAGAGCCCTAACACCAAGCCATCAGTACTGTGAAACCAGTGTTAAACTTCGTTTAATTTCTCAAAAGACAGTTTTCTGTGCATAGGTGCCCTTTGTTGTTTGGTACAGTTTTATACTTGACTTTCTAACCTCTCACTGTGATGGATAGTGTGTGTGTGTGTGTGTGTGTGTGTGTGTGTGTGTGTGTTAGATACTTTTCTGTTACTGTGATAAAATACCAAGACAAAAAGCAAGGTAGAGAAGAAAGGCTTTATTTTGGCGTATGGTTCCAGGAGACTAGAGTCCAGCATGGCAGGGCAGGTATGACATGGCAGCAGTAGCAGGAAGTTAGCTGATTACATTTTACCACAAACAGGAAGCAGAGCAAGGCTATAAAGGCTCAAAGCCCACCCACCCCCAGCGACTAACTTCCTTCACCAAGGCCCCACCTCCTGAAAGTTCTGTAACTTCCTCAACTAACATCATTGGCTCAGTTACTTTTGTATTTCTGAGTCATTGTGGCCAAGGCAACTTATAGAAGATAGAGTTTACTGTGGCTTACAGTGTCAGAGGGTGAGCTCATGACCATCATAGATGGGAGCATGGCAGGCGGGAGGGCAGGCAGGCATGGTGCTAAAACAGTAGCTGAGAGTTTATATCTATCTGATCCATATTGTTCCTTGAAAGAGGGAGGGAGAGGGAGAGTGGGAGAGAAAGTAAGAGGGAGGGAAGGAGGGAGAGAGAGAGAGAGACAGAGAAAGAGAGAAAGACAGAGAGGGGGAAGGGAGGGATACGGAGGGAGGGAGGGAGGGAGGGAGAGAGATATAGAGAGAGAGAGAGAGAGAGAGAGAGAGAGAGAGAGAGAGAGAGAGAGAGAGAGAGCCCACTAGTAATAGTGTGGACTTTGGAAATCTCAAAGCCCATCCTGCATTGATATGCTTCCTTCAACGGAGGCCAAACCTCCTAATGTTCCACCAACTAGGGCCAAACAAGTATTCAGATTTATGAACCTATTTGGACCATTCTCACTCAAACCATCATAGCCACAAACTAGAGATCAAGTGTCCAAGCATATGAGCCTACAGGGGACATGTTTCATCCAAACTCGTGTATTCTTTTCATGTATTGGTTACATGTTTAGTAAAACTCCCAATGGTTTGAATGCTAAGTGGGACATCTCTGTCTGACCTTCATTTTTACTGTGGTCTATTTGAGTTGGTTCCATTTCCCTTTCGTTCAAATGACGCTATGATGAAACTCTGTGAGCATTTTTCTCTTGGTACCCTCTTCTTCCCAGTATGTATTCACTCTACACAGCACTGGGTCACAGAAGGACGTTTCCCTGCATGTATATATAGCACGGTGTGCGCATCCCCATGTCCTTTCCCTCCCCACTCCCTTTTATTCCTCTTCATTCTCTTACACTGCTCATGTCTACTTCCCTTTATGGACATTTTAAGCCTAGAACACTTGCCAGCTCTAACACAGTCCTCAGAGAGGCCTGAAAATGCCTTAAAATCCATCTTCAATCCATCATTCCCCTGAATTCTCGTCTTGAGTGTCCTGAGAGATGTTTCCATCCCACTTTGTAGAGTGTGTTGAAAGCTGCCACTTGATACCAGGAAAAAGACGGGCTCTTGGCAGGGTTCAGGCCTCGACACCTGTTGCTGGTTGTCTGGGGACAAGTTACTGTTTTTGAGCCCCATAACCTTCATTCCCTAGTTGCCTAGATTAAAGGGTCAATGAGATGGCACTCATATACCTCTTTCTCAGAGACTAACAGTACCATGTGTTCCATAAATGCACTGAACACCAATGCTTTAGAGTGCAGAAGACTAGAATTACTGCCAGTGCTCACTTCAGACAGAAATAATAATTGAGCAACTATTTATTCATCTGCATTTAAATCTCAAAAGAACAAATTGCCCCTGTGCTGCTTTCTCTGGTATGGGCTCCTCTTTGATACCTTTTCTTGGTCCCCTGTTTCTGTGACTCTTCTCACTGGGATATCTTCCCCTCCAACCTCCGTGGCTGCCTTGGCCGTCTCTTACTTTACTCTCTCTGGTGAACGTGTTAATGTTTCTCAACTCTCCCATGCACCGTGTTCACCCACGTCAACTCCACTTCTCTGTGCTGGAGAAGTGGCTGTCACACGTGGCTTTGTCACTTGGCATTGCACTGAGCCCCAGCTGCCTGGACTAACTTACTGAAATGCAGTCTGTGACCCCCCCAGAGATGTTTGACACGACAGCACGTTTATAACAGTGAAAGTATTAACAGTCTAAACAGTCAGTGTGGGCCAAAGAGGCCCTGACTATACTGCATCCCTGTAGCGAATCTCCTGACGGCACAAAGGGAAGGTGCTTATGAGTTTTCAATGGCATCAAAATAATTCTAATAAGAATTAAATGCATGGCAGGATTCTAAGAAAGGAGACAGGAAAATACTTAAAATGGTGGAGAAAAATAGTGAACGAATCGTCTCCAAACCTATGGTGTGAAGTTTTTTACCCCTTTTCTCCTTGATGTAATTCTATTTGTTTTTCTCTTCCCTGGGAAGAAATGTGTTGGAGAAATTGTGTGTAATTGGGGAAAATAACTCTGTGAGCTCATCTCTCTCCACTTCAGCCTTCCTCCGTCCTACAAACTGACGTCATACCGTTGACTTTAGCTCCAGGGTACAATCTCCTGAATTTTTTTTTTTTCTTAAGCACAGTCATTAATGCCTACACCAGAGGGAGCATCACAATCTGTATTGAAAAATCTATAGGCTGAAGATGCGTGTTCTCTTCTTCAGTCAATATTTAATGTTGTAGCCGGGGTCCCTGTCATGATTTATGTCAGGAAAAAGTGTTGAGCACAGCACACATCAGCGCCTCGGTTATTAACTGGGCTTTAGCTCAGCATTTTCCAGAATGCTCTCTGAGATATAGCTCAGAGAACAGATGCGGAAGAGTCTGTCGACAGTCTTTCTGTGGCCAACTCTTCAGGAGTATCCTGCAGGGGAAGGTACTGGCTGGAAATGACCTTAAATGTTCTGGCACTTCAAATTACTCGTTGGAAAAAATGTGCTTGAATACCTTGTGCTTCTGTCTCTTTACCTACGCAATAGTAACTAGGTGGTTTGGGTCAATGGGAACAGGAAGTCAGATAATAGACACGCGTCGTGCTGTCTGCAGTGCCTGCTATACAGGATCCCAGCTGGAGTCACTCGAACACATTGCTCTCCTCTGGAAGTTGCAAGGAACCAACAAGAGAGCCCAGTGTGACCATCAAGGAGGCATGCAGTCACATGTGACTAAGCCTCATCTCCAAACGTCAGCCATGGCACTATTATGCCAGTGTTCTTTCTGTGGAGAGCATGCATTACACACGGCTGAGATGACACTCTAAAATCAGACAAAATGTTGACAGGTCCAGAGCCAAGTATGACCCAATGGGAGCAACAGTGGCGAATGTCACTCCTACAGGAGTGCACAAACGTGATGGGACCTCTCAGAAACAGCCCTGGTAATGAGAGCAGAGGCTGAGACAACCCAAGGAGGCTGCCTACTTGAGAAAGGCACTGAACCCACAGTATAAACTTTTGCTATCTTTTTAACTGAGTGGTCTTCACTTTCTAGTTCCTCAACAGCCCTGAAACAGCGGCTGACAACCCTGTACTAGAGGGTACAGAATGTGGCCTGTTCACAATGGGTTGCAACCATCTGGCCTTTTTGGCTAGCTCGTGGGAGATGCCTGGCCTGCAGGGTTAGTCTTATTTCACCTTGGAGGTTTTTCCTTCTTAATTCAGTCCCAGGCTTCAGTCCCCAGGATGATGTCAACCACATTCATGATGCATCGAGCCTGCACAGTAGACAGGAGAGGATGCTTGTTAAAGACTACAGGGGGAAGGCTTTAGCCACTGCTCCATGAGGTGGTAAGGAATGTGGATTCCAGCAATAGACCACAAAGATTTAGCAGACATGCCTGGGAATGGGAGAGATGGTGGGAAATTGGGCCTTTTATATTATATTATATTTATTTTTTTAGAGATATGTTTTATTTAGCATTTTTGAAAATTGGGTACAATGGCTTATTTTCTTGAATAAGCCATTCCAATGCTTTGTTTTAATTTAATTTTTCTAGTTTTCTTCTTTTTTATTATTTAGTTATTCTATTTATTTACATCCTAAATGTTGCCTCCCCTCCTGCTTCACTTCAGACTTCTCCCCATCTCTCCCCCTCTTTGCCTCTGATAGGGTAACCCCTCCTCGGCATCCCCCATCCCTGGGGCATCAGGATGGCTCAGAGGTTAAGAGCACTGACTTCTCTTCCAGAGGTCCTGAGTTCAATTCCTAGCAACCACACGGTGGCTCACAATCATCTGTAATGGGATCTGATGCCCCCTTCTGGTGTGTTTGAAGACAGTGACAGTGTGCTCACATTCATGAAATGGGGCCTTTAAAAGCTCCTATCTGTTTCTAGAAATCTGTGTGTATTTTTAGGGCCATTTACAAGTTCACAGATGCTTTGGGAGGGCTGTGTGCCCTTAGCTTTGGCTGGGTTAGAGGATTTCTGTTTACGTAGGCAAAGACAAACAGGGATGTCACCTACCTGCATGAATATTGGCAGTTCACTCTAAAACACACATGTAGGAATGTGTGTGCATGCATACGTGTGTGCATGCGTGTGCATGCATACACCTTCTTTTGGGAAAGATACCCTGGCTTTGGATGGACATTCTGCAGTCGTCAAGCACAAGGCCCTGCTGGCTCCTTGGCAGACCCTTAGGTCTGCCACAGTATCCTCTTGTCTCATCTCTGTGTTCTTCACCTCGTCCTGGCTTCTGAACTCTCTAGTGAAACCCAAAGGCCTGGGCATAGGGGTCATGAGACTCTTAGTCTCTTATGGGAGTGGCTTCTGCACATTGGTTTCAGAGCAGTCATTCGTACATTTTTTATAAATTGACACATAATGATTTTACATGTTACATGTTGATGGGGCATGGTATGACATTTTAATTTAAGTGTGTAGTGTGTCATTAGCAAATCCACAACCTCAAACATTAAACATTTATTTGTATTGAAACACTCAACATTCTTTATTTAGCCACCGTGAGGTAGATAGACATCACTGTTGACCACAGATTGTAGTGGTCGAGCACTAGATGCCTTCTTCTTGACTAAATGAGATTTGAACCTTTTTTGAGGTGCTGTGCATTGAGCTCAGGACTTTGTGCATGCTAGGCAAATGCCCCACTATTTAGCTGAACCCCCAACCCCTGGACTTTTGTATTCTGTGGCAAACCCTCCTTATATTCCTGTGGTGCCTTCCCAGTCTCCAGCAACCACCCTCCACTCTTTATTACTGCTGTGTTAGTTCCTACATATGGGAACCATGTAGCATTTGGCTTCTTGGATCTGACTCATGGACACTTGTAGCCCTCCAGCAGACAGGCTGCATTAAAGTGTCATCCTTGCTTTATTCCCTCTTCCAGTTGATACCATACCCTGGCTATCAGGGTTGCAGTTGATGGTGGGCAAGTGTCTCAACATAGCACTTTCATTTCCTTAGCGTGTGTACTCAGGGATGCTGTGAGACACGAGGAAACCTGTTTACCCAAGTTAGAACACTACCTGGACCAAAGAATGATGGACCAAAGAAACCAGTCCACCCAAGTCTAGTTTAGTGAATCAGTGATTTCGTCCATGGTACTTACAGGAGCATGGGTGACTCAAAGACAATTAACACCACCAGAAAGCCCATCCCTGAATGGATAGTGCCTAAAGAAAGCTGCTCTGGTGCTCAGCTTGCAGGCAGCTCCTCTTGAGAATCTGCTTCCCACTAATGATTACATAGCTTTTATAACCCAGGGGAGGGGCTTTATGAATCTTGTAAGTTTCATGAACTTTCTGACCCTCGTCAGTTTCTCTAGCATATTATGAGCTTCCTCTTTTCTTTTGGAAAGAGTGTTTCAACTTGAAGGAGATAGCTACCCTGTTGTCCGAACTGTACCAAATGCTATTTCTATTTCTAGATTATGTGTGGGATATCTACACTCTTTTCCATAATGGTTGTGCTAATTTATGCACTCATTAAAGTGTTTGAGTGCTTCGTTAATGGTTTTCATTTGTTACTTTTTGACTTCCATACCCAAACAAGTCTATATATGTGTGCATATTCTTGAGACAGATTTCAATTAAGCTACCCAGGCAGGCTTTGAGAGTAAAATCTTCCTTCTTTTTTTTTTTTTTTTTAATAATAACAATTTATTTATAAAATAAAATTAATCTAGTCTATGAAATTTACTGATATCAAACACAGAAAATGTAGAAGACTTCACATTATTTGGTTTAGTAGTATGTGCGTATGGGATGGTTTGTGCATAGATGTCAGAACACTCATAGAACATTCACAGAAGTCAGAAATATTAGCAATGACTACTCAATAACTGTGTTTATATGTATGTATGCATGTGGAAGTTCTAATTCCTTAATGTATAAAATTCTTTACAAACTCAAAAGACCACCATGAACTCCAAAAAATGTCATAAGAAATTGTTCATTTAAAACTTTCTTTGGCTAAAGAAACACAAAATATTTAATTTAATACATGACAGAGAGACCACATGCACACCATCCTCTATACCTTATAACTCTCTGTGATTTCACCATGGCCTACTTATTTTTAAATGTATTCAAATGCAAACAATTCAATGTGTTGGAACTAAATTTAAAACAACTGTATGTTGCCAATCATATTCCATATCCTTTAATAGATTCTGTGACGACAATAACAAAAACCAATAGGTTATTAATATTTTAATATTCCAATTGAGTTAAAGAGAATATGGGCTTCATGGCAAAAAGTTACAAAACCATATTTATAATCCAAATTGTATTCTTTTTTAAATTTTCTTTATTTACATTTTAAATGCTATCCCGAAAGTTCCCCATACCCTCCC
>NC_034602.1:31004762-31018496 GCF_900095145.1 Mus pahari | reverse complement strand
TTGAGGCTTTTCCCCACTTTCTCCTCTATCAGTTTCAGTGTCTCTGGTTTTATGTGGAGGCCTTTGATCCACTTAGACCTGAGCTTTGTACAAGGAGATAAGAATGNNTCAATTCTCATTCTTCTACATGATAACCACCAGTTGTGCCAGCACCATTTGTTGAAAATGCTGTCTTTTTTCCAAGATGTTAACCAAGACAGAGGAGAGGAATGTGAGGACGCTATAAAGCCTCAGTGATCTCCTCCACTGGTTCACTTCTTCCAGCAAAGTTTCACCTTCTAAAGAGTCTATAACTTTATCAAGTAGCATCAACATAGGGACTAAGAGTCCAAACACATGAGCCTGTGGGGGACATTTCTCATTCCATCACCATAGCTTTCTTCCTGCAGGCTCGAGGTTTGGTGTCTTATGTTTAAGCATTTAGTCATTTGGGTTGGCTTTTGTACATGGTGAGTTACAGGGCTTTGTTCTATTTTTCTGTCTAAAGTCACATAGCTCTCTATCATCCACCTAAGAGATTGCCTTTTTTTTCTTATGTATTGTACTGGCTAGTTTTGTGTCAACTTGACACAGCTGGAGTTACCACAGAGAAAGGAGCTTCAGTTGGGGGAAATGCCTCCATGAGATCCAGCTGTCAGGCATTTTCTCAATTAGTGATTAAGGGGGGAGGTCCCCTTGTGGGTGGTGCCATCTCTAGGCTGGTAGTCTTGGGTTCTATAAGAGAGCAGGCTGAGCAAGTCAGGGGAAGGAAGCCAGTAAGTAACATCCCTCCATGGCTTCTGCATCAGCTCCTGCTTCCTGACCTGCTTGAGTTCCAGTCCTGACTTCCTTCAGTGATGAACAGCAATGTATAAATGTAAGCTGAATAAACCCTTTCCTTCCCAACTTGCTTCTTGGTTATGATGTTTGTGCAGGAATAGAAACCCTGACTAAGACATATATATTCTTGGTGCCTTTGTTGCAGATTGCTGCACTCAACTGCATTTATTTCTGGGTTCTTCATTCTGTTCTCTGGCCTGTGTGTCTGTGTGTTTGTGCTAGTGCCATGCTGTTTGGTTAGCACAGCTTTGTAGAATATTTTAAACTCAGTTAATATACTGCCTCCAGGTTTGCCCTTGTTGTTTAGGTTTGCTTTCATGATTTGGAGTCTTTTGTGCATAGATGTAAATTTTTTAATTGCCTTTCTGCTTCTGTGAAGAATGTTAATTGACACTGTACTTTATGAATGATTTAAATCTAATATTCAAAGTGGGCCTCTCATCATCTACCCATTAGTCATAGTCATTTGCAATTTAGATGTTTCTTCAGCCACTAAATAGGGAACACCATGCATTAGTAAGCTATTGCTGCTATAGCAAGGCACCCAAGCCCAGAAACATAGAACACAGCTGGGCAGCCTGATCATTCGGGCTCATCTTAGGCCTTGGAGGCATCTGTGGAGCACTGCGGGATTGAAGGGAGGGAGGTCAGCAAATCCTGGCTAGTCTGGGATGGCTTTGGATAGGGTGACTCCTTTCTGTTCCATGTCACTTGCTGTCGTCATTTCATCTATAACAAGGCACCGAGAACATGCTTTTAGAAAGGATGGTCTCTTCAGTAAATGACACAGGGAAAACATGCGTCTACACGCATAGGAACAGAGGTAGATGTCTGAGTCTTATGTGTACAAAGGTCAATGCAAACCAAACACTTGGATGTAATCCCCTGAGCCAGGAAAAGAAAGCACAAGATAATTTCTTCAAAGCCACTGGTATGATAAAATATATTTTTGAATGTGACCCCAAAGGCACAGATGTTCAAAGGAATAATACACAAATGGCTAGCCCACTCTTGGTCAGTGTGGTATTTTGAATAGGAACAGTCCCATAGGATGATGTATTTGGATGGTTGGTCGTTAGGGAGTCATGGCTACTTGATAGGAATTGAGGGGTGTCATCTTGTTGGAGTAGGTTGTGGACTTGTTGGAGGAAGTATGTCACTAGGGTCAGCTTTGAGGTTTCAAATGCTCAAGCCAGGCCCAGTGTGTCTGTTTGCCTGGTGCCAGTGAATCCAGATGCAGAACTCTCAGCTCCTTCTCCAGCATCATGTCTGCATACACACTACCATGCTTCCCACTATGACAGTAATGACAAAATCTCTAATCTCTACACCAGGCCCAATTACATGTTTTCCTTTGTAAGAGCTGCCGTGGTCATGGTGTCTCTTCACAGCAATAGAACAGTGGCTAAGACAGTCAGGGACCCTCTTGAAACCTCAGCTTGGATCTGATAGCAGTACTCTTATACAAATGTTTAACTACATCAAGTGTCTAAGACTGCCCAGATCCAAGAAACAAAGAAACAGATTCCATCCTTAGCATCAGGAACTGAGCGACAACCCTGCAGAGTGCTGCATGGAAAGCCATAACAAAGCTGGGGCAGCCTGTGACTTGGAATAGAGAGTCACATTCACAGTGGGGCAGGGGAGGAAGAGGGAGCAAGGGTCTGCAAGCATCATTTGTACTTGCAACAGAAGATGCTGGGGATGAGTATGTACCCAGGCCCACATATGGCCTATAATCAGAACTATTTCTCTGGTTACAAAACCTACTGTCAGCAGCAGCGAGTGGGTAGAAATGCTCTCCTGGGAGTTTCCCATACTAAGAGAGTCTAACAGCCACCTATGTGACTGTGACTGTGGCTTCTTAGCAGCCCTGGAACCAGGTGCTTCTGGCTCATTTACAGGCAAGGACTCTATGCTCCTTCAAAGTGAAACATCTTAAGGTCACCATCGCTACCAGAGAGTAGGCCAGGCTCTAGACCCCATGGCATCGTCCTTTTAGTTTTTTTCCCTGTCACAGGCCAGATTCCCATTGACAGGGTGTTTGTGTGAACAGTGACTCACTCTGTCATGGTGCACATCAATCAATTCTGGTTTTGTGGGGCCATTGTTGTGTATTGCAGTTCTGAGGGTCAAAAGTCTACAATGGCCTCTACCAGGGTAAATGAAAATGCCAGGACGGTTACTTCCTCCTGGAAGATGTGGGCCATGGTCCATTCCCTTCCCTTTCCTGCTTCTAGAGGCTGCCTGCATCCCTTGGATCTTAGCCTCTTCGAACCCAGAAGAGGCTAGTGGAGCCTTTAAATCCCCTCACTTTGATGCAGAGTCCTGTTTTATCCTTGGGCTCCTCCCAGACTCCCCCACCTAGCCTCTCACCACCAGTTTGCTGGAACAGCAGCCTCAGTTTTGTTTGTAACTTATGCCTCATTTTCTTAGTTAGGGTTTCTTTTGCTGTGAAGAGACACCATGACCATGTCAACTCTCATAAAGGGAAACATTTACTTGGAGATGGCTTATAGCATCAGAGGTTTAGTCCATGATCATCACAGTGAGAAGCCTGGTAGCAGGAAGGCAGACATGGTACTGGAGAAGGAGCTGAGAGTTCCACATCTTGATCCACAGGTAATGGGGGACTGTAAGCCAAACAGGGCATAGCATAAGAGACCTCAAAGCGCATCCCAACCGTGATACACTTCCTCCAACAAAGCCACCTTCCTGCAATAAGGCTACACCTCCTAATAGGGCCAACACTTATGAATGCTTGGCCAAGCATTCAAAATATGAGTCTGTGGGAGCTATTCTTATTTTAATCACCACAGTCCACTCCCTGCCCCCATAGTCTCGTTGCCATAACATAATGCAGAAATGCATTCAGTCTAGCTTCAAAAGTCCCCTCAGTCTATAAGAATCTCAAACTTGTTTTAAAAGTCCAAAATTCAAAGTCTCTTCTCAGAGTCATGCAGTCTCTTAATTATAATTACCCTATAAAATCGGAATTAAAAAAAATCAGATGCCATACTTTCAACATATAATGGCACAGGATATACAATTACCGTTCCAAAAGGGAAGAAAGAGAACACCGTGAGGAAATACTAGACCAAAACAAGACAGAAAACCAGCTGGGCAAGCCCTAAACTCTGCATCTCTAAGTCTGATGTCAAAGTGTTCTTCAGATCTCCAACTTCTCTCAGCTTTGTTGACCACAGCAGGCTTTTCTCTTTTGAGCTGGTTCCACCTCCTGTAAGTAGTGCTCCTTGGCAGGTGTCCCACAGTTCTGGCATCTCCAACATCCTGATGTCTTCAAGGCAATCCAGGCTTTGCCTTCATAGCTTCACACAATGGCTTTTCTAAGTCTCTGTGAAGGGACACCCCTGCTCTACACATCTGGCCTCAGCGGCTTTCCTTAGCCTCAGAGAGAGAGAGAGAGAGAGATATTTCATAAGCCCTGTCTTTTATCCTTGACTCAAAAGCCATAACCATGTGGCCAAGGCTTCTGTTGCTTGCTGGGACTGGAACATGGGATCCCTGTTCAACTCCAACTTCACCAGCTTTCTGTTTTTGATGGTTTCCTTCACTGCCTAATATTGGATGTTCTGGATCTCACTCTGTGGACCAGACTGGCCTCAAACTCAGAGATCCATCAGCCTCTGCATCCTGAGTGCAGGGATCAAAGGTATGTGCCCCAACACTTGGCTCTAAGCTTTTCTTTAATTTTTGTCCCACAAGTTGGAAGCTTAGCTGGGTGGGGTCTTGCCCTGAGACCACCACTCCTTTCATTCCATTTACCATAGGCTTTTCTTTAATCTGTTTATCTCCTTGAACACAGGACTTAGCTCCATTCTGTTTCCTGGTGTTCCCTTTCTCCCCAAACTGTACATTTTGTATTTTTCTCACTCAGCTTGACCCCCTGCATTATAAATTTGCATAAGGGGGAACACTAATAACTACACAACAGAGTCCATACTAGGCTGTTTTGAGATTTCCTCTGCCAAAAGAATTAATCTAAAAACCCTTCACTTTAGCCTCAGTCAGACTTTTAGGCTACATTCTTATCCTAAATATCAGAATAACAATTTCTAGGCCATATATTAAAATTCTTCTCTAAAACTTCTTGATCTTGGCCCCCACAGTTCAAATCACCCTCACGCTCCTACTAGTATGGTCCATTAAGCCATATATATATATATATATATATATATATATATATATATTCCAATTTTTATTAGGTATTTACTTCATTTACATTTTAAATGCTATTCCCAAAGTCCCCTATCCCCCACCCCGCCCCTGCTCCCCTACCCACCCACTCCCCCTTCTTGGCCCTGGCCTTCCCCTGTACTAGGGCTTATAAAGTTTGCAAGACCAAGGGGCCTCTCTTCCCAATGATGGCTGACTAGACCATCTTCTGCTACATATGCAGCTAGAGACTCGAGCTCTGGGGGTGCTGGTTAGTTCATATTGTTGCTCCACCTATAGGGTTGCAGCCCCTTTCAGCTCCTTGGGTACTTTCTCTAGCTCCTCTATTGGGGGCCCTGTGTTCCATCCGATAGCTGACTGTGAGCATCCACTTCTGTCTCCCACTTATATTTTTTAACTGCTTTTCTAATCCAAAGTATCGGAGTCCACATTCTTCCAAACAGAAGCATGGTTAGCCCTATCACAGGAATACTTGTTTCCTGGTACCAACTTCTGTCTTAGGGTTTCCATTGCTGTGAAGAGACACCATGACCATGGCAATGCTCATAAAGGAAAACATTTAATTGGGGCTTACAGTTTCAGAGGTTCAGTCCATTATCATCATGGCGGGAAGCATGGCAGCGTGCAGGCAGACCTGGTGCTGGAGAAGGAGCCAAGAGTTATCTTGATTCATAGGAGGCCTCAAAACCTGTCCCCCACAGTGACACACTTTCTCCAATAACACCACACCTCCTGCAATATGGCCACACCTCCTAATAGTCCCACTCCCTAGTCAAGAATATTCAAACTACCACACTCTTTTGTTTTTTTCCAATAATATTGCATCCTTCAAGTCCAAGATGCAGGATTTGGGTATTAGGCTAGGTGGGGCATTATTCTTGTCTACTCTAGAGAGAACGTTTCCTATTGGGGCACATTAATGAGTTAGGGTCTCTACTCTGTGAACTGGCATGTGAATGTGTATGCCTCTGTTTGTGTGGTACCTATATACTTTATATCTATGTATATGTGCATGCATATCTCAGTGTGTGTGTGTGTGTGTGTGTGTGTGTGTTTACAAGTAAGTGTGGAAAAAGGCTAGCCATGGAAAGCACTGAGACATAGTTATAGCTGGTGCTCAGAGGGAGTCAGATGAGGAACCTGGTTTCCCTTAGGGATAGAGATGCTGAGAGAGGCTTGCGATAGTCATTATGTGACTATGGCTTTAAAGGATGAATAGGATTTCTGAGTAAATCTGTGCAGGAGAATATTCTAGTCAAAGGGAAGTGCCAAGAAATCCAGAGTCTATAAGAGGGATGGATGAGTATGGTGTTGGAATAGTGTGTCATAACCATAACAGGTTGGCTCCTTCCACTCATGAACTCCCGGGTTTCCATCGAGGGCTACCCCAGAGAGAGTGGGTAGCTACTACCAGCTCTAGCAGACCCTGTGGTAGGAGTGACCAGATGACTAGATTCTGATATCAGAAATCTGGATATTTGTGTGAAATGTTAGGTTCTTAAAGCCTGTGTCTAACTCAGTTCATTAAAGGAATTTACAGACTAGGCCGAGTAGCAAGCAGTGGGCCTCCACTTGTCACCTCTGAAGTGATAGAAAAGGTTGAGTAGCTTGTCATGGTCATAATAGCTGAGAAGTAGCAAGGCCAGCAGTGTCAACAATCCCAGGTTCTTGACACCATGCTGAAGATGGCATGGCCAAAACAGACAGCAATAGAAGAGATCTCACCTGAGTGGGCAGAGCAGGCATTCTGGGAGTGTTGGTGCAGGGGACAGACCTCAGCTCACCTAAGGTACAGCATGGCCAGGGCACAGCTCACAGCTGCACAGGAGAATCAGCACTGGGTGGCGGCACCATGTCTACTGTTCCAATGCAGGCACTCAGGCACTCAGGCACTGCAGTTGCTCTCCTGAGAGAGAATCAAGGAACGAAAGAACAGAGGAAGTGAAAGAGAAGGAGAAGCAGAAAAACAAAGAAAAACTGAAATTGCTCCTTTTGTCAATGCTAGAACAGCCATTTGTCTCACAATGAGGAGATGGGCAATTATGACGGCCATTGATACAGGAGTTCGTTAGAAATACTGTCTGTTTTTCTCAAGAATGGACCGATAGGAGTTATTATCCCTTTATCTTTATCTTGATACAATAGGGATTTTATTCTATCTTGTACCCCAATTATGACTATAATGACTTAGGCTTCTGAAAGACTTATTTTTAAAAAATTCAAAACATCTCTTTAATTTGCATTTCCATTCTCTGGGGGGGGTGGTGGTGGAATAGTGGGCCATCCAATAATAAAATCAAAAACCCAGATTTCTGTAAGACAAGATTGCTGATTTCCATCTGGAGCGTGCTCTTCTAGCACTGATATCTTCTAGTAAAAGCGATGTGAGGTCTACAGGCAGGAAGACCATCATCTCTTGTTGAGCACTTACCCAAACCCTCTTGTTTGCCCAGCATCTGCCTGAGTCAGCATTTTCTTCCCCTGGACTATAAGGTTGCTTCTGTGTCTGCTGGGAGCTTGCTCTTGACCAGAGAGAGCGAGCAAGGAGGCAGACCTTGCTCTGTTGCTTTCTCTTGCTGCTCGTAGTTTGAGGATGAGGAAGGCATGGGGGCAGACAGACTCTTCGCTGGCCATAAGATTCTTCCCTCTCTGGCGTCTCTGTTCCATAGGAAACAGAGACCCAACAGAAAGTGAGAAGGCTCACCCTCAGGAAACCCCTTTGCTATAGCTAGCTCCCACCTCCCTAAATAATGTCACCAAGCATTCAAATGTTCGAGTGTGTGAGGATAATTCAGATTCAGACTGGAGGCACCTGCCCTTTCCTGACTGAGCTACCTCACAGCTTTAGGACCAGGAGAAGTTACTCCATACCACCATAGCTCCGTTTCCTTGTCTATCAAATGCACACCATCATATCTGCCTGACAGAGTTACTATGAGCATCGGATGGCCCGGCCCATGCAAAGCATGCAAGGAAATATGAGGTACAGAGAGCTGGCTCAGTGTCAATTTTGGGTGTTCATGCTACGGAGGCTCAGTCTTCCACTTAACGTTATGTAATCCCAGTAACAAGTTCTATTTTTAAACATCATGATGGAGTTAGATCGTTCCGCATCTTGTTTTTCTCCCTTGCTATCATTTTTCATGTTTACGCTCAGGCTGTGGCTCATTCCGCTGGGCCGCTCTGCAGCAACCCCTCTGATTAAGCCATGATTTATCGACTCACTTGCCTGCTGATGAGGGATGTGAGCATCCTCATTTGGGCTTCCTAATGTACATCAGAGGAGTCTCTGTGAGGCAAGTACCAAAGGACACCCACCGAGAAGTGGTGGGACAGCTGAGTCACTGAGTTTGCACATCTCAGAACTGACAAGCTACCAGAGAGTTACACCCCAGGGGGGTCATTGCATCAGCCCCTGCAAGTCTGGCTTGTGCTCGTCTGTCCATTCCTAGAGAACACCAGCTCTCACCAGGCCTCTCACTGTTTTTCCAGGATGACAAAATAGGATCCCACTATCTATATATATTAGAGTTTTAGAGTTTACGGGTCTCTTTTAAAATTATTATTATTTTACTTATTCACTGTACATCCCACTCACTGCCCCCCTTCCTGTCAACTCCTTCCACAATCTTTCCCCTTCCCTCCCCTTCTCCTCTGAGTAGGTGGGGGCACCACTGAGTATCCCTCAGCCCTGGTATTCTAAGTCTCTTTGAGGCTAACTAGGCACCTCTTCTCCCATTGAGGCCAGATAAAGCAGCCAGGCTTGAAGAACTTATCTCAAGTACAGGCAACAGGCTTTTAGGATAGCCTCTGTTCCAGTTGTTCAGAACCCACATGAAGACCAAGCTGCACATCTTCTATATATACAGGGAAAGTTCTAGGTTCAGTCTGTGCATGTTTTTTATTGGTGGTTCAGTCTCTGAGAGTCTCAAGGGTCCAAGTTAGTTGACTCTGTTGGTCTTCCTGTGGAGTTCTTATTCCCTTCAGGGCCTACAATCCTTCCTTCTATTCTTCTATAAGTGTCCCCAAGCTCCATCCACTGTTTGGCTGCGGGTGTCTACATCTGTCTGAGTCAGCTGCTGGGTAGAGCCTCTCAGAGGACAGCCATGCTAGGTTCCTGTCTGTAAGCACAACAGTGTCATTAATAGTGTCAGGGATTGGTGCTTCCCCATGGGATTGGGTCTCATGCTGGGTCAGTTATTGGTTGGCCATTCCCTCAGCCTGTTTCATCCCTCATGCCTGCATTTCTTGTAGACAGGATACATTTTGGGTTGAAGGTTTTGTGGGTGGGTTGGTGTCTCTATAGCTCCTCCAATGGGGTTCCTGCCTTGGCTACAGGAGGTGACCTCTTCAGGTTCCATATCCCCAATGCTGTGAGTCACAGCTAAGGTCACCCCCATTGATTCTTGGACACCTCCAAAACTCAAGAGATAGCACATGCTGTTGAGGATATGGAGCAAGGGGAGCACACCTCCATTGCTGGTGGGAATGCAAACTTGTACAACCACGTTGGAAATCAATTTGGCAGTTTCTCAGAAAACTTGGATTAGTTCTACTTCAAGAACAACCCAAAAGATGCTCCACCATCCCACAAGGACAATGTCTCAACTATGTTCATAACAACTTTATTCATAATAGCCAGAAACTGGGAACAACCTAAATGTCCCTCCACTGAAGAATGGATAAAGAAAATGTGGTACATATACGCAATGGAATACTGTTCAGCTATTAAAAACAAAGACATCATGAATTTTGCAGGCAATGGATGGAACTTGAAAGTATCGTCTTAAGTAAGGTAAGCCAGTCTCAAAAGGACAATGCGTGGCATGTACTCACTTATAAGTGGATATTAGCCATAAAATACAGGATACCCATGCTATACTCCGTGACTCAAAGAAGCTAAACAAGAAGGAAGGTACAAGCAAGGCTGTTTGAATCTCAGTTAGAATGAGGAGTAAAATAGTCATAAGAGGCAGATGGAGGGAGGCACCTAGGAAGGAGCAGGTATGGGGAGGGAAACGGGGCTGGTTCAGAATCAGGTGTGGGGAGGGACAAGAGAAATGGACAGATGGCCATGAGAATTAATAGAATTAATAGAAATCTGCAACTGACAGGGGTGGAGAGGTGGGGGGTCATCTCCAGGATGAGAAAGAGACCTGGGATAAGGGAAGCACCTAAAAATATGTTTTAAAAAAAGATTTAATTTTTTAAAAATACATGTATGTGTGGATATGCACACAAGAGTGTAGTGCATGTGGAGACCAGAAGAGGGCATTGGATGCCCTGGATCTAGAGTTATAGGCAGTTGTCAATGCCCCTCCTATAGGTGCTGGAAACCAAACTTGGGTCCTCTGCAAGATCATAGCTCTTAGCCAGTCTCGACCTCACCATGTGTTCTTTGTGCATCGTCTACTGTCTGTAAGACCAAGACTTTTGAAATACTTATCACCCACAGAGTTTTTCTCAAAGGCCAAGATCCTTTCAGCTTTTTGCCCATTTTATGCAATGGTCCAGGATATTAGGCAGTGTCAGCAACAGGAGATGCCTTAGCCACACTGCATTCCTTGGCCACAGTGCTTCTGAAGTTTGCACAGTAAGAATGCTTGATTTCACAGGTTTTCCACTTTGCCAAGGGGTCTATAGTACAGTAAGCACATACATAAAATTATAGAGGGCACATGTTTTCAGGAAGTCAACTTATTCATGTTAAACATTAAGCCAACAGAACATAGCAGCTACCAGAAGTTCTATCATGGCCCTAAGCTGCTGCGTCTTTTTGTCCAATATCATTCTCTTTGTGAGTTATCAGACTGTAGGTCTTTCATTATGCTCAGTGCGTGACTGTACATCATTACATGTTTAATGCTGATCTTGATGCACATTTGTGCAGTGACTTAGCTCTCATTGTCAGGCCGTGTCATGGTAGGTGGTAGATTGTAGCATGCGCCTTGCTCACTCATTGTGTACTGAGAATTCAGAGCAGTTTTGATTGGACTTCTCATGGCCATTGATGTTCAATTCCTTTCAGTCAGATTAATTGGTTTAGATATCTTGCTGTGACTTCCTGTTCAAGCCCCCCTGGTCAGCTTTTCTGCAAAGTGCAGCTCATTCCTGTCAGTACACACAGGGGCTCTCTCTGTACTTAGGTATGATCTATGCCATAGAGACCGTGGCTTTGTGACACCCACATCTTCTGTGACATATGGCACATTCCATTCTTCCACTGATGTCTCAGGGAGTGTCTCATCTTTTCCTTTCTGGTTGCTTTGCTTCCTCCAAGATTGTGAAGAAGCCCAGAGAATAAAAGCTTAAAGCTTAGCCCGTTCCTGGTCTTTCCCTATCTTCTCCATAGGCGGAGTTTAATTTACAATTGAGTGGAAATTCGTCTCCTGCCCTCAGCTGATTGCTTCTGAAATCATGGAGAAGATGGAGAGTTTGTTTAAAGCGTTGGCTTAGCTATTGTCACATCTGGTAAGATTTTCATAGCACCAGCTTTCCTCTAGAACATATGTTTTTGCCAGTCACCCAAGATCCTCAACCTCCTGGAATAGCAATTTGAAGTACCACATGTCATTTGGGTATGGAATGAAATACAGGTCTTCTGTCTTGCCACACCTGATAATAATTACTTAATGCTAGCCACCCCAATTCATACTTCCTCTACTGTCTAAAGTATGTCTTCCAATAGATTGCTGACTGAAATTACATTGTGCCTTAGATGTTGGACCTTTTAACACTCATTGCTTTTAGTCAGAGTTGTTTCTCTTTAAAAAAACTACTTTTGATGCTGGATCAGAGGTCAAAAGCACTGGCTTCTCTTTCAGAGGTCTTGGGCTTAGTTTCCAATGTGCACATGGTAGCTTTGGCTGTGTATGCCTCCAATCCCAGGGGATCCAGTACCTTCGTATGATCTCCCCAGGTACCAGGTGAACATGTGTTACACACATACGTATTCAGGCCAAACACTCATACACATAAAATAAATAAATCTGGTAATAATAGTTTCATGTCATTTACTTGTGAAAAATAACTCATTTTCTTGAGAACTGTTTCATGTGCTGTATTTTACTATTTTTAATCTGTTCCCCTGGGCTTCATATATCTTCAATAATATATTCAATATTCAATATATCCAGTAGGCTTATTTAAATTGAGTAACTTGCAGCGTGAAGTCTTCATCAGTGGCTGTCTTTTGGATTTAGTATTTGGCCAGATGTCTAGTAATGCTGGGCCACTCAGTGGTTCAGGCGATGGCAACATGTCCCCACTTCTTGTAACATCCTTCATCCACCCTCTATCTGGGTATTTCCCTATCTAGCACTAGCTGTTGCCATAATAGTCAGATGTTAACCAAAGAACCACAGAATGGTGCAACCAGAGCCTGCCTGTCCCTCCTGATGGATTTACTGATAGAGAGAACACTTTCCTCCTCTGTTTGGTTTCTTTAAGGTTAAACTCATTACAGTGTAGGAGATGAAGACTCCATTTTTTCCCTTCCCTCTTTGACTTTTGGAGAAGTTGGCCTCTTTGCAAATTCTGGAGTTCTTTTTTTTTTTTTTCAAGGTGTTCCATGTGGGAGAGGTTTATTATGCGGGAATGGGGGTCAGCGAAGTGGGTAGAAGGGTAGAGAAGAGCAGAGAGAGAGAGAGAGAGAGAGAGAGAGAGAGGAGGGGTTGGCTTCCTCTCTTATACACACCAGTAAGGGCAGGAACTGAGCCAAGTGGATTGTGGGATAGAAGGTCGTTGTCCTGGCAACGCAGGTCAAGGATCACATGGTTAGGCGGGGCTTGCAGTATTCTGGTGCTAACATTCCTCCCTTCTTGTTATTGTTATTATAAAAGAAGGGGAGAAAAAGAGAGGGGATACCGATGGTGAAGAGGGAATAGGGGCGTCGTGTCTCTTAAGCTACTTCCTGCTGTTTAGGGGCATAGTCAGGGTATATCTGGTCTTCACCATTTGAGTCTGTTTTGGTGATCATCTATGGGCAGAGGCTGATAGTCCTGTAACAGGAGCTGGTTAACAATTTGGTTAGAAATTTTTTGTACTTGTCTCTGAAGGTAGGTAGATATAAGATTGATAAAACAAGGAGCGAATAATAATGGCAGGAAAATGACCAAGAAAGGTGTTAAGAGTGGAAGGATCCACTTCCATATGGGGTTTTCAAAGGTACCAGAACCAGATGTCTCACAGTTGCTGAAGTCTCTTATGTCTGCCTGTAGCTCCTGGAGTTTATTTTTTACTATCCCGGATTGGTTGACGTAGAAGCAGCATTCTTCTTGTAGGAATAGGCAAAGGTCACCTTCTTTAGCTGTCAGGAGGTTTAGTCCTTGCCGGTTTTGAAGTACCATGGCTGCCAAAGAATCAATCTGCTTTTGGATAGTAAGCACGGTTTACACCAAAGGGAGGAACAGAGGTGAGGTACGGGGTCATAGCAGCACTGGAGTTAGGGCAGCTAACGAAGGGTGAGGTAAGGTTACTTGGTAGCATCACCAGAGAAGATGTAACTGACACTTGCAAACTAGTTCTGGGAGGTACGCATAGCCAGCAATCTTTAAAGCGCCTAGGTCTGGTAACATTAAGGAGCTGGTAGGCTGAAGTCAAGGTCTGAAGCAACAGGCGGAATGACAAGTTAGTATTATTCATCAGGGGTGAAGTCAGGGAAGTAAGAACCTTGGAGGAATGCTTGATTATCTCTCCTACCTTTTCTATGTCTAGAGG
>NC_034602.1:30965785-31002254 GCF_900095145.1 Mus pahari | reverse complement strand
CCCCCGTTTTGTGTAACATGGGGGCAATCAACAGCCCAATGTCCCTCTTGATGGCACCTAGGGCATGGCACCCTCAGCTTTGGAGGATTAGGGCAAGCTTTGGCTCAATGACCTTGTCGACCGCACCTGTAACAGGTGCCCAGTGGTCTCTGGGTAGAGGACCATGAGCTCGGGGTGGCAGTTGGGGCTGGTTGGACAGCCTTTGGCGGCATAGTGTACTTCTGCTTGCGAACCCTCTCATCTCTCCCATGGTACACTTTGAAGGCCAGCACCAGGACTTCTGCCTGTAGAGTCAGGGGTCCCCTCTCCAATTTTTTAAGTTTAGCCTTTATGTCAGGGTAGCTCTGGGAAAAGTGAATCATTAAGAGCTGTTTACCCTCTGTGTTCTCAGGGTCCACATTGGTATACTGGAATAAAGCACCTTTAAGGCATACTAAAAACTGAGATGGATTTTCCTGTTTATCTTGGATAACCTCTTGAAGTTTTTCAAAATTTACCGTCTTTAAAGCTGCTTTTCTCAGACCCGCCAAAAGGCATGTAACAAACCTGTCCCTGGCTAGAGTACCACCTGGGGAATTATAATTCCATTGAGGATCCAGGTCAGGCACTGTCTCTGCTCCGATTGGATGTGCTCTATCTGTTTGGTGAATCTCGTCTGCATGCACTCTCGCTTGTTCCCAAACTTGCTTACGTGCCTCGAGAAGCAAATTGTTAGTAAGTATCATGTGTATATCATGAAAAGTCAAGCTGTATGACTGAGTGATATACTGGAATTCTTTGATAAAGGAACAGGGATTAGAAGTATAGGAGCCCAATCTCTTCTCTACCTGAGAGAGTTCACTCAGTGAGAAGGGGACGTGCACTCTGACCAGACCATCTACCCCCGCAACCTCCCTTAAGGGAAGGACAGTTGCTGGGTCAGGTTCTTCTGGGGGTGGAAAGCTTGGGGGTTTGGTCATGGCCTGAGAGTGAGTAACATTTGGTGCAGAAGGAGGGGGAGAGCTGGAGGTGACAGGCCCTGGAGAGTCTCAGTGGGGGGAAGTCGAGGTAGCAGTTTGGGTTCTAAACGGAGCAGAAGCAGGCCTATGGTGGAAGGGAGGTGGTTTGTAAGCTGGGTCCAGTACCATCATGGCTAACAGGAGTTGAGTTGGAGAGCANGAAGAACACATAGCAGGATTGGAANGAAGATAGATGAAAGATTTTGCATAGGTAACCTCTTCCCATTTACCNGTTTGCTGGCAGTATGTATTAAGATCCCTTAAAACAACTGGGTCTAAGGTGCCATTGAGGACCATTATCTAGTAAGTACTGAGTCTAGACTTTATTGCAAAGAGATATCAATTTTGATGCCTTTAAAGGAGGCGTGAACTTTAATGACTCAAGGTTTTCTCTGAAGACACATGGTTGCCCATGCTCTGGAGGTTCCTGATGTTCTTACTGGATTCCCAGAGAACAACTCAGAAACCAAAAAGGAAATCAGCCAGGCTAGAGTACCCAAGTCGTCACGAGGACCTCTAGTGGCTACCCAGTAAGTCCTGGACTTACTGTGCGAAGTGCTCCACCCTAGCCAGGGATTTCAACCGACCCTCTGGGGGCCCGACCCTCTTGGGGCCTGTATGGAGATCATGGGCGGTGTCTCTGCTATGTCAGCTGGGTCTAGCCTCTTAGTCCTTGGGCAGAGCTGGCCAGGTTCTGTTCCATGAACTGGAGGCTACTTCCCGCTGACAGGCCCTGCTGATAGTATGCCGATGTCTGCATGAGAGTTTTTAGTGAACTGGTAAAATGGGAGCTCGGAAGCCCGGCCTATAAGGCACGTAGGAATGGCACAGCTGACTTAATTTAAAGTTTCTGTACCCCGGGACAGCGGCAGGTCACATGATAGAAATGGCAGACAGTTGCTCTCCTTCCCCCTGACCTTTGCATGAGCCCTGGTCAGGTCTTTTCTCAAGCAACTGCTTAGGTGCTAGAATGTGGGGCAGCCAAGAGTTCTGGCTCAGAAAGGGGAAGGGGAAGTTGAGCCGCTGAGCCGCTGAGCCGCTGGAGCAGAGCCACTGGAGCCGAGCTGTGTGCAGGCTACAAGACAAGGCAGTGGGGATCTTACCGTGGATGCCGTGTTCGGTACCTGCTGCTGTGTCCACTGCGTGCCCCTCGGGCACACCAGGCTGCTGTTTTTTTTCTGCTTGATCAATCATTCCCGGGTTTCCAGCACCAATTTTATATTTTGGGCGGATAAACCAGCCAGCAAACCAGGCCAAGGTATTCCACGTGGGAGAGGTTTATTATGTGGGAATGGGGGGAGCGGCGAAGTGGATAGAAGGGTAGAGAAGAGCAGAGAGCTCTGAAGTTCTTAATGATGCCATTCTGTCTCCTTTGTCTTGTCAACCCTCACTGTGGCTTTGTGAAAACTCCATCATTTTAGCAAACTGCAGAAAGCACTTTCTAGAAGCGTTGCAATAGAAGTGACTGCACAGATCGCTGGTACACAGTGAATGGTGTCTTGCAAGGCGAGTACACCTGTGCGACTGCTGCTCACATCACTGTGCTCAGGATGGTCATCCGTGCCCTCCTCTGCACTCCTACTCCCAAGTATGACAGTGACCCTAATTTCTTACTAGCATTTACCTTGTTCCTTTCTGTAACTTTATGTGACTAAAACTCTGAGGCCCGTCTTCCTTTGTGACTGATTTCCAGGGGGTCATCTATACTGTTCCCTGCACTCACCTATATATATATACCATCCTAGAGCCTGGGTACACTGAATATACTCTTGGGACTTACGGTGCTTCCACCCTGAGGCTGGAACAAGTCCTCTACGCATCCCACGCTTGTGCTTTGGTGTGCCTGTGAAGTTTGAGACGTGCCTTTGGAGTGGTCCTATGTATGTGCTCAGTCTTGGTTGGTATGTCCAGAGAGTTTCCCCGAGGGTCCCATGGCTTCTGTGTCAGGGCTGTTCCAAGGCTCTTCTTTTTTGTTCTCTGAAGAGCATATGCAGCCCCAGCACTGTCCATTCTTCAGTGAAAGCGTCCAGACCAGGCCTCCAGGTCTGAAGATCATTTGTGGCACTGGGGTCAATTCCAGATTCAGTTTCCTGATAGATGAAGGACTCTGTTGGTCACTTTTCTTATTGCCTAGACCAAAGCAACATAAGGAAAGCAGGGTGTATTTCCAGTTACAGTTCAAGGGTGCAGGTCATCCTGCAGGGGGAAGTCATAGCAGCAGGGAGCAGAGGGGATGGGCGCTGGTGCTCACTGAATTTCTCCCTTTTATTCAGTCCAAGGTGACACCCACATTTCAAATGGTTTTTCCTACCTCTTCCTGATCTACATAACCCCTCACAGGGGATAGCCAGAACCCATTTCTTTGATACAAGACCCCTTTAAGTTGACAACTGATGTTAATCAATTTCAAGGATTATTCGGATTTTCTATTTACTCTCTCCTCTGTCAGTTGTTGAAGGGACCTGCAGGGTAGGCGTTCTGTCAGGTGTTGAGGTGACCTGCAGGGTGGGCGTTCCAGTCCCTGTTCCACTGCACACCTCCACACGCCCTGGGCTCATCTATCAATGTGGATGTCTGATGACTTCACAAAGAAGTCGATTTCCCATTTCCTGGAATCATAAGTAGAAGCCCTGAGGAAAACCAGGAGAGTAGCTAAAAAATAATTAGGGAAGAAGAGTTATATGTAAGTGTGGGGCACTCATTAGTCTCTAAGAACAGGAACCTTTAAAGGCCATTTCCATGTAGACACCTGACTGGAGCTGCACCATGCTACATCCCATTAACAGTCCATCAAAGGCTCCACGAAGGAGGCTGTTCCTGTCTCTGCTTTTTCCCCTCCTAATAGCCGTGCAGTCCTGGCATCCATGCCCAATTAAAGCTGACCAGAGCCACATTCACATTCAGAACCTTGTCATGTACTAACACTGTGCCCCTTCTCACCTGCCAGCCCTGGCATCTCAAACTCAGATCATAAAGCTGGAAGCCACTTTGTGGCACCGAGCACTTACTTTCCTAATGAGGCAGCAAATACGGGGAAGGAGAGGGCTATGTCCAGGATTGGCTTCTCTACCATTAGTCACTCAACTGACTCTGGGCAGGGCCCAGAGAACACAAGGAAACCAGTGACCTTGTTACAGATAGACACAAGCTGATACACAAACCCACTAACAACCATAGACTGTGTGCCAAGAGGGAGGTACCCAGGGTGTTGCGATGCAAAGGAAAGAGAATTTATCTATATGAGTTCAGATGGCCCTGGAACACAGACTTAGGGTACCCAAATTCCATGCTGCAATGTGGTAAGCATTTGATGAAGTTTTTAAAGTAATGTAACACAGAAAGTCACAAGTCAGCCACACTGTTCGGGTATTGGGAAGGTAGGTTAAAGTGAAGGGGGCAGCATCTCTCAGCTATGAACTTCAGGTGTTATCTGATGCTACTCTTAGCTTATTGGTTGGCAGAAGCTAAGGTTTCATTCTAAAAGGGTTTTACCTGTTAGTTACAGGACATTAAGTCAGACACAGAGGTAAGCAAGGAATGGCTATTTAAGAGGCTAATGCTAGCCCAAGATAAACTGGAATCAGGCTTTGGATCTGCAACATTCCAATCTCTCTATAATCATTGATGTTCTAGTCGTGTAATCAGCCTTCTAGAATGTTCAGTGGGAGGCTTAGCTGTTTCTGAAACCTATTCTTCGCATTACTTGTGAACTCTTTGATGGCAGCGTCTTAGTGTGGATTTTTCTAGGAAAAGATCTGAGAAAGATCCAGCTATAAGTGGTGTCATTCCAATGTGGTCTTTGGGCACTTGTGTGGAGGGGAAATGAGGCAGGAAGGAACAAGCAGCCACTCCAGGCTGTGTCTTCATGCAGGTTACCATGGGAACACAAGGTGCTGTGGAATTTGAAGAACATTGAAGACAACTCTTTAGAGTCATTCTACCCTGTGTTACAAGGACCCAGGATGCTAACCACTCATGCCCACTGGTCACTGGATAAGAACTGCTGCCAGGACACTAAATTCTGGCTTTCCCATCTGGTACGCACCCCTCAGCAGCTTTCTGCCATGAGAGGATATCTTCGAGTGAAGAGATGCAGACGCTGTAGTTGTAACATAAGGACAGGTGGGAAGAAGGTAAGGTACAGACAGTGTTTGCCGAGAGATGCCATTAGAACTTTCCAGAGAGACAGAACCAATGGGATGTAGGTTCGCAGAGAGTTTTCTTATAAAGAACTGACTCACATGAATACAGAGAAGTTACCAGAACTACAGTTGACAGGTTGAGGAGAGCCAATGGCGAGACTTCAGTCTAATATGCTGCAAGGTCGTGACCTGCAAGCACCTGGTAGCTCAGCTCAAAGAATGGCAGCAGCTGGAACAGGAGGGTCAGTATCTCAGTTCTATCCGGACCTTCCATGGACAGGAAGGGGTCCACCCAGGTTAGAGAGGCCTATCAGCTTTTCCTGGTTGCTCATGGAAATGGCATTTTCCTATCACATACCTGAATAGCTTCATCTGAAATAATCTGAACCACTGGGACCACCCTGGGTGCCAGTCAACTTGACCCATGGGGGGAAAAAAAAGTCACAAAAATGGTCGGAGAAAGCACCTCTGTCAGGGAAAGATCTAAGCAGAGGCTGGAAAAAGAATCATGGCTGGGCCCACAAACACAGGAGTGGTCCAGGGGAGAGATAGGCAGAGCAAGGCTGGCGCTTGGTGTCAACATGAGAGTCAAATCAGCAGAATGTATTTATTTCTTGGGTGTTCGTGAACATATACGCTGTGCCAGGCACTAGGGGTAGGAGATGAACAAACTAGATGCCATCATCTGATGAGTGAGATGTTTAATAACAATGACAGCAGTACAAAGGTGAGATATGGCCTTTGACAGACTGTGTCTCTACGTACTGTGGTCTAGATGTTTGTGCCTATGGTGGTTAGTATTGATAGCCACATGACAAGATCTCAAATCTTCTGGGAAAGAAGCCTGAGGGCTTGCTGTGAGGGATTATTTAGATTAGCATAAACAAGTAGGAAGATTCACCTTAACTAGGAATACACCATCCATGGGCTTGCGTCTGGGTTATAATAAGAGGAAAACACATTGAGAACTGAATCCATCCATCCATCCCTGCTTCCTGACCACAGATGACTGACCAGCTGCCTCACACTCCTGCCGCCATGCCTTCCCCACCATGATGGAGCCTGGAACTGTGAGGCAGAATAAGTCCTTTAAATATTGTATTATTTCCAACAACAGCAAGACCAATGCAGCAGCCCATCCATCAATCAGACTCTGAAACCCCTGTGATGGTGTTAGAAAATAGGCCTTGGGGAGGTGAAGAGCCAGGAGTGGGGCCTCTCTCAGATGAGACTATGCCCTTATGAAAGGCCTCAGAGAGACACCCCTCATCTGAGGAGGTCAAAAGATAGTGGTGGCCAAAGACCACCTTGCCCCTGTACATCCCAGCTTCTGAATCATGAGACATGCCTTGTCTATTAGTACTCCACCTTGGTTACAGCAGCTCCAACAGCCTAAGGCACTGAATGAATGCAGAAAGCTGGCTGGTCTGTGTGGGCATGTGCTACCAATGAAACAGTAAGTCGTTATTGTTATAAGATGTTAAGAGCTGAGGTACTTTTGTTACACCACACAGCAGACACGCAGATTGATAAGCTTGTTAGGTGGAGAGACTGATCATACCACGCCATCTGCTTGTGCCTTCCTCTCTCCCTCTTTCCCTCACATCTTTATCATCTCTCTTTCTTCCTTTCCCTCTTCTCTCCTCATCCCTCTCCTGTTCCTTTTCTCATACCTTTCTCCCTCTCTTATCTCCTTTCTTTCTCCTGGACCACCCCCTGCCAGGTTTCCCATTGGTCCTCTAGATAAAGACGCCATTTTCATCTCTGTCCTCATGGGTGGCCAGGCCCTTTCCTACCTGTTCAGCACTTTCTATCCTGGCCCCGACTCTCTCCAGGAGTAACCACTGTTGAACACATATATCTCAAGTCTGAATTTTCTGTTGGCTGTGCTTGGACCCTCATCTCTCAGACCCTACCTAGACAGATTCCCATCCTTCTGGCAGAGCCATTCTCCTGGAACTGTCCAGCTCCTGTAATTATCCTGTCTCTAATGTTCACTTCTCTAAGGAGCCACCTGGCCCCAGGCACGGCCCTCCCCATGAGACTTCTTTCCAGTACACTGGGTTAGAGACCTCATCAGTGTGAACTAGATGTGAGGGTCCCAAAAGGAGGGATGATACTTGTCTCATGCCTTCTGGTGTCTTCAGTACAGAATACCTATGACAAAAATGAGCTTCAGGTAAATATGTCCCACGAATCCACAGAAGATCTGTATGACACTTCCTCACTAGAGTGCTTTTTATCAAATGCTAGATTCTCTTTAAACAGGAGAGAGCAGTATAGACACAAAGCTCACTTTTGTTCTGTTCAAAACTTCTGAGACAATTACCTTCTGTCTCCTAATAAAAGCAAGAGAAACGGAGACCTAAGTGGCCACCTCCCCAGAACACACCATTCAGTGGTAAGATGTATGGTGCTCTCACTAGAAGCAGTGTGGGGTGGTCATTCTATGGGGCAGTTGTATGATGTGCATGTTGCAGATTAGAGGTTGTCCTTCTTTAAAATTGCTAGACACACCCACCCAAGAAAAGGATCAAAGCCCAGTAGAGTGCCTGACATCATTCCTGGGAACCTGTAGCATGGACAACCTCTGATGGACACAGTCATCGAGACATTCCCAGAATTTTCTCAACCAGTTTTTTGGGTAGCATTGAAACCAGTATTTCGATGGTTGGAAAAAATCTAAGATTTGGGGAAGTCTCCATGGTTGTCACATTTTAGTGAGTCATTGCTATTCTTGATTGGCTTTGCTATGCCCAAATGTGATTGTGACAGGGATGGTTCCTGCTCCTTGGGATCCCCATCACTGCCATCAATGCTTAACTGGGCCAAACCCAGGCCAGTGCCAGCCCCTACATAAGCATACTTCCCAAAAGCCTCCTGTCTGAAAGAGACTGAAGTGTGTGGAGGAGACATGCATTTGTAAACTTATAACCCTAGACCTACCAGTTACAAGCGGTCTCCAAAATATTCTACAGCACCCCCTAAACAGTGCCTGAGTGGGGGACCAGTGTTCAAACTGTTGAGCCCGAGGGGGAATTCCACACGCAGATCTCAGCAATGACTCAAGCACTGGAAATCTAGCAGTGCATTGGCCCCAACTCTGATCATTTTATTCCGAGTTGTTTGTGCTCCGTAAGATCTATATGATTTATGTGATTCCATAGGAATTTCAGTTTTTTTTCTATGTCTATAAAAAATGCCTTTAAAATGTGGATAGCGATGACATCAGTTATGCAGCCTTTTCTGGGTGGTGTGGGCCATTTCACAGACTTTGTTCCCAGAGCTAGAGTTCCCTGTGAAGCTAGATTTCCCGCAGGAAGGCAGTTAGAGGGTAGAAGCTAGATGAGCTTCCTTTAACTCCTCCCTTCATATGCTAGTATGCAGAATTTTCATCTCTTTGAGAAATGTATACTAAATATTTATTGTCTGATGCTATTACTAATAATGTAGTTTTCCTTTTCATGTAACTTATTGGAAGCTTATGGGATCTTAATCTTTCCTTGTGCATATTTACCTAAGCAAGTCATCACTTTTGAGGATTTTGAAGACCCTTCAGTGTTTCAGGATCTATATAAGATCGGGCCACTTGTAGAGATTAATTCTTTAAGACTAGAACCCCGCCCCTCATAGAGTGGGTGTTATTGTATTGCCTTGTCTGGCCTGGCACTCTTTTGTGAGGGTCAACTTTGAATTCATAACAATCCTCCTGTTTCAGCTTCCTGAGTCCTGGATTACAGACACAAGCCTTCACCGCCAACTTGAAAAAGTCTTTTCTTTCTCTTCCTTGACTAATTGCCCTCCGTAAGGAGCAGTGTAGACCACGGTGAGCTGGCACGCCATGCCCCCGTCTTACAGGAAAGCTCTCAGTGTTTCATTCTTGACTATGAAGCTGGCATTGCTGCACCAGAAATCACATTTTTTTATTATGCTGAACTGGATTCCTTTGTCACAAACTTGTATAATGAAGATATATAGGATTATATCCATTTATTTATTGATTTTTCTTTTTTAAAAATTCATTCATATTTACTTTTGAAGCAGAATGTGACTCCTGTACCACATTTCCATCTACAGGCATTGCTGAATAATTTTTCAAGCAGTTTGACAGGTGCTAGGCGAGCGTAGCCCACTGTACCTCAGCACTTCACATTATAAACCAAGGCCTGCGGGGAAGTCTTCCCTTCAAGCAGGCTAGCCGAAGGCTTCTATTCTAGAGGACCGTGTGCAGTCTGAATGACAGGGGATGGCAAGTCTGCAAAGTGGATTCTGGATGACACTCACATGGTCCCCATTGGTTTAGATGGACCTGTGGCTTCTGTCTTTCATCTGTGTGGTGTGTGGTGGTGAGGTTTGAGTGTCCAGAGTCTTCCTTTCAGTGGGCTGTTGGTGTGTTCTGTTAGCACCGGCTGAGGACTTTTGCTGTCCCTTCCTCAGGGAGAAGGCTTTGGTTTTGTTTCCTTGTAGTCGGTGTCTCGATTCAGTGTCAGGATAAGGCTTGCCTCATGAAATGAATCTGAGGGTCTCTCTGCCTCTGAGTTCTTATGCAAGGGAACGGCTGACATTTGTTGCTAGAGCTTGAGAAAGATCGACAGCTCTTTGTTTAGTTCAATTTTCCTGTGAGGCTGTCTGGCCCCTGGCTTTTCTTTCGGGAAGGTTTTTCCTCACTAATTGAATCTTCCTGCTCCATACTGGTGTGTTCGTGGTGGCCGTTTCTTCACATCTTGGTAGGTTGTGCGTTTGTAGGACTCTATCCATTTATTCTACGTTATTCCGGTTGCCAGCACAGATGGTTCCTAGAGGTCCCTCTGCTTATGTAGTTAGAGGGCTGCATCGCTCACTAAAGTGCTCAGACCCTTGGTCCTGCCCAGGGCTTGTGCATGCACTGTTCCTCAAGCCAAGAATGAATGCATGCTTTCCTTGTCCAGGCAGGACAGGAACTTTCTCCATCTATTCTTGTCACTGAGGCCACTTACTTTAAGATTCCAACATGGTCAGTGGAGTCCTCTGCCCTGGGGACCTATGGAGCCCTCTCCTGCTTATGACTGCTCACAGTGGTCCTCACTGGCTCTCATTCGCCACCTTCTCTTACAGGAGGTTGCGCCCAGTCTCTACTGGGCACTGGTCCTTCCTAGGCACCTGTCCCCTGTCTGACACAGGTCTGTATCACAGTAAGTTTTTGTCCCTGTTTGCTTAGTGTGACATTCACAGTTCTGAAAAGGCGAGGACTGGGAATTGGGTTTGAGCCTTAACTTCGCACACCGCTGCTTCTCAGCCAGTCACCGATTCTCACCCCACTCCCATGCAAGGAGGCTGTGGTATATTGTTCTTTCCTCGTTACCTTGCTGCTTCCCACCACGGAGGTCTGAATCCACAGGTGTTCTGCGTGTCTGTTTATATAAACCAAGTGTGTTTGAGTTCTGCCTGTGAGAACCTGGGGCAATGTCCCCATGTATCCCTTGTGTGAAGATGACAAAATCAGGACCTAGGAAAGGCTGGCAGGCTGCATCATTTCTGCCACTCAGGGAAGAAAAGCACGATGCACCCAGTGGGGCTCTGAAAGTATGTAAGGACTGGCTGGGCAAAAGATTTTTCACTCCTATGAGCAGAAGAGGGAAAGACTTGTGACTTCATGAAAATGTGCGCTTCAGTAGGCTGCTCAGCCGCGGGGAGCCTGGGAGCCACGGGAGACTTTCTTCACCGCTGCTTCATCTCAGATACTGTCATTTTCTTCCGACTTCTGTTGGCGTGTTTCACCTTCTTCCCAGAAGCTGACAAAACCCAACCATGTGTTCGGCAATTTGTGTTGTGACTAAAGCCTTCTTGCAAGAGCCTTTGTTTTCACACAGTCTGCTTAACTCCTTGATCATCTCCAGTGGTGGATGAAACACACCGAGCTGTTAAGTGGGTGGAACATCTCCCACTGTGGACGAAGCTTCCACTGCTCGGATGGTGTGTTTTGCGTTCTGAGTCCGACATGGAGATAGAATTCCTCAAAGCTGCTATTCTACCCAGGCTCCATCATTTCCTTCAGGTTTTAACAGTTCCCCCTCCTCTGAATTCATTTGTCTCCAAATCTAACTACCGTGCCGACCATAATTTACCTGTGGCCTTCGCCTTCCTGGTGGAGTTGCTGGTGGCTTTCTAGAGAGCTAAAGTTTTTATTATAACTTTGCAAGGCAATATTAGCGATTCCTTTTACAGTCATGGTCGCAAAGCTTCAGATTGGCGGGTAGACTGGTGATATGTGCTCAGTCTTGATGTCCGAGCTGAGGCCACTTCTCACAGTGACAGGCAGGGGACTGTCAGTCCGTTCAGGGAATATGTCCAGGGTGTATTCAAGCAGCCAGCCACACTTTTGTGGCTTAAAAATGCTGTCATTCCCGCGTCCTCGAGCGGTCCTCCCTCTGTGTCTTTTATCAGGACATCCAGCAGGTGTTTTAGGATCCCCCAGTGAATGGTAGTGAACAGAGAGAGCTTGTTTCTGATTGGTGAGAAATCATTATGCATCTGCATAGGAGCATCTGCTCAACTTCTCAGCTTCTGTCCCTGCTCATGAGGACCAGAGCAGTTCCCTGTGCAGCAGGCAACAGAGTAGACATCTTCCTCCTTGTCACCTGTCACCCTTCCCTTTCTGCTACTCGGCAACTGAGTCAAAGAGCGTCACTCAGTGGGTGCTCCAGTCATGCTAGGCCCTGAAGCCTACACTGTTCTTCCTCTAAACAAGGCAGGTGGTCAGCAGTCATTCGGCAGTAATGTCTGTGGCTTAAGAATCTGGGAAGCTTCCCCTTGAATCATTGTCCTGAGATCTAGGACCTTTTGGGGGCATGACTTTGTGGCCGTGTGTTGAAATCAAAGCTCTGGCTCAACTCTATCATGCTGAAGAGCAGAAGGTTCAAGTTCTATTCCTAAAACTGCATGTCTATGACTCTGGCAACTGCAGATGTGTACATCAGTGTGGAACAAAAGGTACCTGAAGTGTGAGCTTGAGCTTTCGGTCACCTACTTGACTTTCCTTGACTGGATATTTGTGTGTCCAGGGCTCCCGTGGGCACACCATTCGTGTGTCCAGGGCTCCCGTGGGCACACCATTCATGTGTCAAGGGCTCCCGTGGGCACACCAAACTGAGCATCTCTTCTTCCCGCCAGTACACACCTACCTGGACCTTGAAAATGGGGCCAGTTTTGGAAATAGGTCATTGTTCGTACAACTGAAGATCTTAGGTTGAAAGCAGCCTGGATTTTAGGGTAAGCCTCAAATGTAGTGGCTGAGTTAGAAGAAAATAGACACATGGGGAGAAGCCCTGAGATGGCAGAGGAATGGGTCAGAGTGACGCAGGGACAGGATTCAGAGTACCAAGGACTGGTGACAGGGTTAGGGAAGGACCCTCAGGTGCTTCATGAATGGCACAGACCTGCTGGCACTTTGCCTCTGACCTTTTGGCCTCTTGAACTGTGGGATAATGAATTCCTGTTGCTTTAAGCTCCTTCATGACAATTTGCCAGCATGATCCTAGGAAAGAAATTCATAAAGGTAGTTTTGATTTTTAACTTATCACAATGTAGAATGCCCTGGGAAGGGAGTCTCTGCAAGGAATGGCTGGATTCAGTTGGCTTGTGGACATATCGGTGCGGGATTGTCTTGACTATACTACATTAACTGAGATTGGAAGATGTCCTCACTATGGGCCGGGCTATAGTCTCCAGACCATGAGCTGAGCACCAGCAAGCAAGCGTGCGTTAACCCATTGCAGTCTGCTCTTGCCTGCTGCCCTGACTTCCCTGCAATGGTAGACCCTAACCTGGAGTTGTGGACCATATAAACTCCTTCTCCTTGACGTTGCCTTTGCATGCATATTTTATGACAGCATGGAGAAAGAAAATGAGGACATCAGGCACACGGGGAGGAAGGACAGATTGACAGTTCAGTTCTCAAGCTCACTTGACATCTTGTCTTATGAATTTCCCACCAGCTCTAAATTAATTTATGTCCTAAAGTAGTTGCCGCACTCCACTCATATGAATTAGGTATGCAAATCCCTGACTGCTTACAGAGTCAGTGCATTTTTCTGATAAGAGCATAGAGTGTTAGGGTAAAAAAAAAAAAGGCTCGGGGTGTGATTAAACACATTTATCAACAAGGAAACAAAGCGGTTTTTAATGATGCTGAAAGCAGTGTTGCCACTCCGTGAAGCCAATCCCAGTGAAGCAGGCAGCAGAGCCGGACCATGTGGAATGTCTGCACCAAATGCCTAGCATGGACTTCCCACATCAGCCCTGCCAGTCGGCACGGACCCTGGCCAGGAACAGACTCTTGGGTGGAATTTCTCAGTCCTGGGCATGGATGTGAAAATGACTGGTACCATCTTACGAGCCAAGGATGAAAGAAGGCCATTTTCAGGGCCAGAGCCCACAGAGCTATAGATCCACCGGGATTGGAGAATGTTTACAGTTTCCAAGGTATATTTTGTAGCTTCTAGCATTTGGACGAAGCACACTGTGCATGGTGATCTTGGGGGATCATTTCCAGGAACCCCTCACATACCAGCATCCTCAAATACTTGGTTTTATTCTACAAAACTGAACATACCTTCTCCTGTTTGTTTTAAACCAGGAATGTCCAACCTATACCCCATATACCTCATGTAGCCAAGGATACTCACAGATGCAGCCGAACACAAAATTCTAACTTTATTTAAAGCATTCAGGTTTTTTTTTTGGGGGGGGGGCAGGTGTAACTCAATTGTCTGGTTTTGGGGCATGAACTTTGTAGATAGTAATATCACATTGCAGTGTCCCACAAAATAAACATGTTAAGTGCTCTCACAACCGATGAGTCACAGGTTGGACAACCTGCTACCTTCAGTTAACTAAGAATGGATGCTGTTGAAGAGCTTTCTGCACTATACTTTTAGGGAATCATGACAAGAAAATACTCTGTGGATGTTTAGTAAAGACACATTGTCTTTGTGTTTCCCCTATGTAATGGCCAGCTTTAACTTTCCACTTGATACAATCTAGGATCACCTGGGTAGAGACTCTCAATAAATGAGTGTCTACATCAGTGTTTCTTCACCCCCTTTGGGGTCTAACAACCCTTACACAGTGGTCACATGTCAGATATCCTGCATCACAGATATGTACATTATGTTCAGAACATACTGTTTATAACAGTAGCAATATCACAGCCATGGAATAGCAACAAAAATAACTTTATAGTTGGGAAATAATACAGTTCCTTACACCATGAGAAACTGTCTTAAAGGTTGCAGCATTGGGAAGGCTGAAAACCACTGGCCTAGATCAAGTTTGCCCTATGAGCATGTTTATATGAGGTTAGCTCAATTAATTAGAGGCCTTCCCACTTTGGGGCAGGGGAGCAATCCCCTAGGTGACAGGTTCTGAACTCTATAAGGGTGGAAACATCCAGCTGAATGAAAGTGAGCAAGCAAGCAAGCATGCATTCATCTCTCTTTCATGCAGAAGTCACATGACTAGCTGTCTCAAGTTCCTGCCTCCTTGACTTTTCTCTTGTGATGAACCATAACCAGGGATTCTAAAGTAAGATAATCCCTTTCTTAAAAAAACAAAACCAAAAACAAATTAGAATGTTTTGTCAAGGCCACATGAATGAAACTAAAGCACCCCAGTTCTCTAAGTCCCCGGTTGGACCATGTGTGCATAGTACTGAGTGCTCTGGTTCTCCCTAATGGAGATCTAGCGGGTCTAGAGTGGGTGAAGACCTTAAATCTATGACTTTGAACTAAGCCAAAGACTTGCTGAGAGACACAGTCAACACCAAATGTCACCCCTAGGCATCATGGCTGGGGATGTACAGTGAAGGCCTTCCATGTCTGGAACTGAGAGTTACAGTTTTAATACCATAATCTGTGACCCTCGTCTACCCAATAGTGGACCCTGGGCTCTAATGGGAGGGAGGGGAGGCTTGGAGCCCTGGGTTCCATTTCCAGTGTCACATAACTGAATGTGGCAGCACATGCCTATAATCTGAACACTCAAAGGATCAGAAATTCAGGGGCATCCTTGACTAAGCTGGGCTACCTGCAACTGTCTTGAAAGGGGAGATGCAAGGAAGGAAAAGAAGAGGCACTGAATGGACCGAATGCCTTTCCATATAACTTGGAATGTCAGCTAGGTTTGCTCCCGTGGACTTCTCCCTTCCCCATCGGATTATGGCCAGTTAACCTTCAAAGCCATGTCTTTTTCTGTCTATATTTTCCTGAGTCTCTGTGGTTATCACCCCAACTTGGTTTCCCAGGAGAGTACACACCAGCAGGAGTTGTGTCTGATGGATCACCATAGGGAATCTACAGCTAAGGTAGATGGTGAAGGGAGAAGACATCTGAGGATAGGAAAGCAGCCCAGATGGAGCCTCAAGGGTTAAGTCCTGAGGGCAGATGGAACCAGGCAGGCCTTCAGGGAGTCTTGACTGTAGACAGGCAAGGAGTCTCCTGGGGCTGCACCTTCAGAGGACATTGGAAATACTGATGAACGTGAAGCTGTTCATCTACAGTGGCAGACTGCTGAAGAAGCTAATGGTCTTGGATGCTCAGCTCCAGTGAAGCAGGGAAGAGAGACAGGGGAGCCTGATGGTGTCAGACTTGTGACAAGTTCACTGCAAGGATCCAGTGGATCACAGCCAGGTCTAAATGACACTTTTCCAAACTGTGTTATGCCTGAGAGGCTGGACCTGTCACCAGAAAGCAGTAGGTTAACAGGGGGGCCGATGTCTGGAGCCAAGGGATAAAGATGTGGCCAACCAGGTGTGCAGTGGTTGTTTATTAAATGATGTCAGAAAGCTGTGTGTGTGTGTGTGTGTGTGTGTGTGTAATTTCCTGATTTATATGCATTGTAACTTATTCAAAATAGCTTTAGTCAATGGGACATTCTGGCTAAACACATGTGAACATCAGGGTCCCCGCAGGGGTCCAGCCCACTGTGGGCGGTACCATCCCTAGGTACTCCTGGGTTTATAAGAAAACAGGCTGAGCAGGCCAGAAGAAGCAAGTAAGTAAGCAGTGTTCCCCCATGACCTCTGCATCAGCTCCTGCCTCCAGGTTCCTTGAGCTTATGTTCTGACTTCACTTCATGATATACTGTGATAAGGACATGTAAACTGAAATAAATTCTCTTTCCCCCAACTTGCTTTTGGTTGTTTTCATCATAGTCATAGCAAGAAAACTACCATACCCTCTCAGGTTCATGTGTTTGAATACTTGGTCCTCAAGTGGTGGTGATGTTTTGGGCAATTGTTTAGTCTTTGAGATAGAAAGCTTATTTGTTGGACATAGGCCACAGGGTGTTGGCCTGGACAGTAACAGCTTGGTCTAGCTTACAGTTTCATTCCAGATTCCTTGTTTGGCACCATGTGAGAGGCTGCAAGCTCTCCATACTTTAGACGAGTCTATTCCAGATACCATACCTTCCCCACAGTGACAGACTGTTCCCTCTAAATTTATGAACCAATGTTAACTCTCCTTAGGTTGTTTCTGTTAGGTATTTGACACACTATTGAGAAAAGGAAGTGTTTTGTCATACCTAGCATTAAGAGGGAGATCGGAGCAGAGTTTAAGCGATAGCTCTGACATCACACAGTTGCTGAGTGGTGGGATTCAAATCTAGGTAACCTGGCCTCTATATTGATGGCATGAATGACAATCCTTTTGCTCCACAATAAGATCACAACGGAGCTAAAAAAAAAAAAAAAAAAAAAAAAAAAAAAAAAAAAAAAAAAAAAAAAAAAAAAAAAAGATAAAATAGGATTCACACACCTTTTCCATGTGCTTGGTTTCTTTTTCTTTTTTTTATCGAAAAGGAATCTTTTGACAGTAGCTAGCCTCACCCACTAAACAAGGGCATTGGTTTGTTTTGGGGTTTTGCTTTTGTTATTGTTTTTCTAATAAGGATAAGAATATGTCTCCCACTCAGGGACTCCGAATCTGAGTCCTGGTAGTTTTTAGTCATGCCTCTAGAGAGCTGGCTATGGTGTCTGGGGCAGGTGGCAGAGACCCATAGAGGCGGTTGCTTTCCAAACCATGATTCTTGTTAGGATATGCACATGTCCCAGCACGTGACAGTCACCTGAGCTGTGGCCCAAGTCCATTGCTTTCTTCGCCAACCTGTAGGGAGTGGAGAGAGGTGAAGTAAGGAATTTCTGGTTCCAGTAAGTTATTCTGAAAGTAAACAGAGCTGGGTTAAAGAGCGGGAGTTTTGCTAGTTAACGGTTAACGCAGCTACTCCATTCTAAGCACGTCAGGTATTTGACAGCTCACTGGAGTCTGACTTGGGCTTGGCATAGTTTAATATACAAGGAACCATTTGTGCTTCATAACTGAAGCCCACACCCTGGCTTCAGTTATGCATGAGCTGATCAATTCCCTTCATCTTGGTAAATAACATGTCTTTCCTAGTTATTGAGAACTGGCTGCAATTCAGTCAACGCAAAAATATTTACCAAAGACTTATTATGCACTTGGCACCATGAATATGGAGATTAGCTCACTCAATCATCCCTTCAGTTAATGAGTGGTTACGGAGTGCCTCAGTGTGCTAGCAAGGTCGGGGTGCTAAGGGAGTCACAGCAAATAGGATAATGGTGACATTTGACACCCCCCACCCCACTAACTCAGAATATAGTCAGGAAAAATGATCAAATCCTGTAGAGAATTTCAGAATGATGTATTTAGTGGAAATTACTGCGTGCTTAGTTGGAAGTTAGGCCCAATCAACTCTCGGGACACAGAAGGACAAAGCAGGGTGACAAGGGGATGCTGGGAGAAGAGCAAAGGATGGATTTGAAACAGTTGTACTAGGAAGGGAGGGACCTGTGTCTGAAGCATGCAGGTAGGTTTCGGAGGCATGGGGTGACAGGACAGGAGCAGAACAGGGACCGTGCAATTCTGGAAGGAGTATGTTCTCCATGAATAAGACAGAGGGGTCAGGGCAGGGTAGTAAGCAGGGGACAGACATGATTGCCGTCCTTATCACATGTGCCCCAAGGGAAGGTCAGAGGGGGAGGTTGAGAGGCCACTGTAGAGGTCAGGTGACAGAAGAAGGTGGAAACCAAAGGGGCCTCAGGAAGGACAGATGAAAGAACAGAGGAGGAAACACTGACCCACCCTGAGAAAGGACTAAAGGTGGGATCTGGAAGGAAAGGGGACAGAGATGAATCCTTGGCTTTGAGCAAAGATTAGTGCCACCCAGCCTGGGGTCTTCTGGATGCACTGAAATGTGTGGTCAGGGGAAAGTAGACACCACTCTGGGGTCTGCGGCATCCATGGAGTTCAAGGTATCTTTGAATCTTTTCAAGAGTACTCTGGAGCAGGCACCAGTTCAAACTACCCAAAGGTCAGAGATACTTTGTCAGGCTCTGGCATGCCACTGCACACTCTGGGGGCCAGGGGAGTAGTTGTGTGACAGGCAGCTAGCTGACAGATTCCACTGTCCCTTCCGTGGAGATTGGGTCGGGGAAAAGACTGAGCATGTGGGAATTGTTGAAGGGGGCATTCAGGAGAAGGCTCTTCCCTAGAGGTTAAGTAGGTGTTTTTGAAAGGAGAGAAGGAACCTGGGGCGTGGCTCAGTTGGCAGAGCACTTGCCTAGTATGCGTGCAGTCCTTGGTTCAATACTGAGCACCGCATAAACTTAGCACTATGCAGGTCTAGACTCTCAACACTCCAAGGACACAAGGAGAGGGAACAGAAGCTCAAGGTCAGCCTGGGCTACATGAGATCCCGTCTTAAAGGAAAGGGGGCTCAGGGACCCTGGAAGATGTTCATGACAATCAGCAGTACGGCCGTACATTGCTGATGTACTTCAGTGCATAGTTTGGTAGGTGCCGGTTGGTGAGGACTGGAGGGTACAGCTGCAGAGGGAGCTAAACGGAGACAGGATGGTGGGATTCAGGGTGACAGCAGGTGGGTGGTATGGGTTAGTGTGCTTGGCCTGCAGTAACCTCATTGCCAGGATTGGACAGACGGTGTGGAAGGATCAGAGAGAGAATGCAACAGCAGACCTAAGTAAGCTGTGTCTGACCTCAAGAGTGCTGGGTGCACCAGGGGGCCCTCAGTGGGGACAGCCACTTGTTGGAGAAGGGAAAAGCACACATGAGAATGTGAAATCCAAAGAGCTGGGCTTTCCTGTTGTCACCTCCTTTGGCCCCTGCTGTGGTTTTGACTGTGTTTGGGGGAAAATGAATGTCCTTCATCTGGCAGCGCCTCAGTGATCAGGTGGTAATACCAGGTGGATATCACTGGTGGGCAGAAGCCAGCAGAGCAAGTGGGTAGGTAGTACACGGACACAACGTCCACAACTGAACTGATTGTCCTCTTCTCCTTTTTTACAGTCAACTTTGACCACTTCCAGATCCTGCGGGCCATTGGTAAAGGAAGCTTTGGAAAGGTGAGAAAAATGTACTTTTAACAACAACAACAACAATGAAAGAAATATGAAAGTCTTGATGCTTAGGCTTGAGCATGTGTGTGTCCTGTGGGTCTGATTTTATGCTGGGTGTTGGACGTTTTCGGCTGACAGACTATTTCAGTTTGGTAAATCTGAGCCATGAAAGGAAGCCTCAGTGGTTTCCTTGGACTCTGTTCTATTTTACTCTGGAAACGGAACAGAGTCTGTGCTTAGGCGATTTATGGTGGCAGTTGCTTCAATGTTGCTAATGCCAGGTCTTCTTTGAGAATGTAAATGATCAGAGTGGACCCCCCTTCTCCAAACTTAACCCGAACTGGTTCTTTCTAGCTCTTGGACATTTGGTGTTTTAGAAAATTCACATTAGTAATTCTTGACTATGTGGGGATAAAGGATGTAAAATTAGGAGAAGGTAAAGGGTTTTAGTGGGGGGAAGGTTCACTGCACAAGAGGAACTTCTCTTGGCAATAATTGTCCCAAGGACCTTTGAAACACCACTCTGCTATTCTCAAGTGCTATGATTTACTTTTTATTAGATGAAATGACTTAGACTCAAAAAGTTAAAACGAGTACCTAGTAATTGTACACAACTTTTCTTATAGCTGAGACAGGATGCCTGATATAAAAAACCTTGAAGAAAAAAAAAGATTTATCTTGGCTCATGGTTTCCAGAGGCTCAGCTCATTGTCATGTGGTGGCAGGGGCAGGTGGTGAAGGTTTTCCTCATTGATGGATAAGCACGGCCCCTGAAACACTGCTCCTTAAACAGCTAGTTGTGAAAGTTGGTTTGTAGCTTCCAGATTTTATCAGAAAATCTTCTATCTGCGTGGAACTGCTTAGTGTTTGTCAACTTGACACAAACTAGAATCACCCGAGAAGAGGGAGCCTCGACTGAGGAATTGCCTCCATCAGATTGGTCGATGAGCATTATCTTGATTGACACGATAGGTTCCAGCACATTGTGGACAGTTTGCCCTCCCACCTACCCACCCCAGCAGGTGGTCCTGGGTTGTATCCGGGAGCAAGCCAGTAAGCAGCATTCCTTTATGATCTGCCTCAGTTCCTGCCTCCTGGTTCCTGCTCTAGTTCCTTCCTTGATGTCTCTGAATGATGGACTAAGTCTTTTCCTTTCCTAGTTGGCTTTGGTCAGTGTTTCATAACAGAAAAAGAGAGCTAGGGCAGGTAATTTTACCTATATTCCCCATCTTGTGCTTTTAGGGTTAAACTTTCAGTTATGGACTGAGAAGTCATGAGGATGGAAGCTCTGTTTTAAGTCTGGAGGATTTTCTTTGCTCGTGTATGTGTGTGTGTGTGTGTGTGTGTGTGTGTGTGTGTGTGTGTGTGTGTGTGTTATATGCATGTGTGTGCAGGTGTGTGTATGTGTGGTCTACGTGCATGCATGGGCATGTATGTGCTGGTGTGTGCATGTATATGTGTGTCCATGTGGTTGGGATAAGAGTCTTCATCAATCACTGGACCTTATTCACAGGGGCAGGGTCTCTAAATTGAACCCAGAGCTCACAGATATAAGGCGAATGTGACAGCTAGCTGGCTTTGGGGATCCCGTGTCTGTACCTTCTGAGTGCTGAAAACACTGGTGGATTGCCTTGCCCACCCATCTTTTTTGAGGCTTCTGGGGATCCCAGCGGCAACCCTCATGCAAGTTCTCTGTGATGCTGTACCTGCCAAGCCCCTTCCCTTCCCTGACTTTGTTCCTGAGCTGAGAGGAGAGCAAGTTGCCATTTCACTGTGAAGAAAAGTTCTCTCTAAGTTTTCCTGGGGCTTCCTCTCCTAGATCAAGAATTCCCCTTCTTGTCACGGCACAGTGCTGTGACAGGCCCAAGTCACGTGGGCTGTTAGTGAGTTCATCAAAGACCAGACTGGTGGAAAAGAAGGGTTTGATGCGAGCCACTAGGAAGGCAGATGTAGCCAGTTCTCAGAGAAAGGATGGTACCCTGGAGGCTGGGAAACTTTTCTTGTAGATTGTAGAAGGGAGGTAGGTAGTCAGAGCTCATCAGAGGAGCTTCCGCGAGGATGTTTGTTTAGGGGAATGGTTATCTGTGTGAACATTTGCCTTTAGGCGGTCAGAGTTTTCTAATTAAGGAGTTTTTTTCAGTAGCATGTCACTGCCCCAAGTCAGATCAGTGTGCTATGCCGACTCTTCCCATGGATATAATAATCCTTTTTGGAGGAGGCAGGAGCCTTGCCCTGACCCCAGTCTTCTATGAGGCCAAACAGCCTTGTTCGGAGGCTACAACTTCTCAGTATAGCCATCCACTGCAGGCCAGTGTTCACAGTTTAAAGCGCCATGGTAGTGTTTGTCATGTCTACTTGTTGAATGGTCACGTGCTTTTCTTGGGTCCATTGATACAGCTACTGTGTCTCTCGTTATTTTGAGAGTTAGATGGTTTGGTTTGCCAATTTTAAGGTAACCTTGTATACATTGGGCAAATCCCAACTGGATACATTGGTTCAACCTCTTCACTTACTATTGAATGTCATTTGTTCGTTAGAGATGAGCATGTCGTGGTCTGGGATGAATGAAAGACAAAATGTTGTCTGAGCACCAGCATTCAATTCTCTGCTTCCTGACTGTGGTTGCAGTGTGACATTTGCCTCATGCTCCTCCCACCATGCCTTCCTGACCACAATAAGCTGTGTCTACACAAACTCTGAACCAAAGCAAATGCTTCAGTGAGTTTTTGTACGTATTTTGTCACAGTGAGAGAAGAGAAGTCACACAATCATGCTATTCAGATCTGTTTCTTTGCTGATTTGGAGACTTTGTTCATCCATTGAAACAGTTGTGTCCAAACTCCAGCAAGACCATGGGGTTCTTCCCATAAGTCTGCCGGTGTGTGTGCCTTGCTATCGGAGGTCAGCAGCACACACACCTTTCTCACTGTTACTTTCTCAAGATGAATGGATCCCAGTATTATGAAATGCCTTTTCCATTTGCCAGATACTCTCATTTTAATTTATATGTTCTCTGGGATCAACACAACCATAGTCATGTACTTAAGTTACTGTATATGGGACATATATTCTACTTATTTTCTTTATTCCCTTTACATTAAAAATAAATACTGTGAAGACAGCATACAGTTAGACCTTGCTTTAAAAAGATCCACTCCAGAAACTCAGCCCTTTTAGTTGGATTGTTCATTTGATTTGTGGTGGATATAATTCTTGGTACTTATCTTAAGGTTTCATTTCTATGAAGAGATACTATGACCAAGGCAAGTCTTATAAAGAAAAATATTTAATTGGTGCTGGCTCATAGTTCAGAAGTTTAGTCCATTATCAGTTTGGTGGGAATCGTGGCACTGTGCAGGCAGACATGGTGCTAGAGGAATCCAGAGTTCTACCTCTTGATCTACAGACAGCAGGAGACTGGGTACCATACTGGGCGGAGCTTGAGCACAGAAGAGCTCAAAGATGGCCACCTACAGTGATACACTTTCTCTTACAAGGCCATACCTCCTAATAGTGCCATTCCCTTGGGGCCAAACATTCACACACATGCATCTATGAAGGCTATTCCTATTCAAACCTCCACAGTACTGTTTGGCTTATGTCTAGTGTGTTTTTATTATTTTACTTATTACCCTATTTTTGTTCTTCTATTTGTTCTATTTTGTAGGTTTCAGACTGAATATTCAGAACTCCCTTTTCATTTCTCTAGTTAGGTAATAGCTATACTTTCTTGTACTATACTTTTAAATTGTTGCTCTAGGGATTTGAATAGTTACTTTGTTTCATAATGTTTCCCTAAGATACAGGGGTACAGAGATGGCACAGCTCAGTCTCCACCCTGTCAGCCTTTCTACTGTAGTTGTCAAATCCATTGTAGTTCCTGAACATTTAAATCTCTAAAGATGATATTAGAGGTTTTTTTTTTTAATTTAAAATATACACTGGTCTTGGCTCTCACCTTTCAAAATGTTTAGTTTTAAATATTTTATTAACTTTTGGGAGGTTGTGATAAATTCTCTCTAGGTGGAACCTTTGCTTTAAAAGTAATGTCTTCCATGGTTTATATATCCCCACTTTTCATTTCTTGGGACCACATTGGCATTTATATCATGCAGTGATGTTACAGCAGCTGCCAGTTTTAGCTCACGCTTCCTTCTTATCTCTTTTATTTTTCTATTTCTTCTTCTTCTTCTTCTTCTTCTTCTTCTTCTTCTTCTTCTTCTTCTTCTTCTTCTTCTTCTTCCTCCTCCTCCTCCTCCTCCTCCTTCTTCTTCTNTTCTTCTTCTTCTTCTTCTTCTTCTTCTTCTTCTTCTTCTTCTTCTTCTTCTTCTTCTTCTTCCTCCTCCTCCTCCTCCTCCTCCTTCTTCTTCTCTCTCTCTCTCTCTCTGATCAATTTTATATCTTTAACTGTTTCTTGTTTTTTTCTAGTTGTGCTATGGTTATACTTTTCATTATTTTTAAATTGCCACTGTAGGGATTAGAATACAAGTCCTTAATGCTCCCTGTGGTCTTCTGAGTGTTAAATGCTTGTGTCTTTTACATTACTTATTTCTGTACTGAGTATGGCTACAACTCCTGTACCCATCAAGTATGTTCAGGGCATGATTAATGATATGCCATAGAAGTTTGCAGTGATTCAAATTTTTTTTTATGAGCTTGTGTTTCTGCCCCCTCCAGTTATTGTTTAGCCTTTGGGGCAATGTCTCAGGTAATGGAAGTTATCTTCAGACTTGCTCTGTAGTTTGATGACTGGGGACCCCTGCTCCTCATGTCCACAGTACTGGGATGCCAGGTCCCAGCTTTTAAAGCACATTTTCAGTAGAGAGTTAACTTGGTAAGTCCTGGAGATTCAGTCTCTTGTGTGAGCATGGTATTCCAGTCCTATGTATTTCTCAGCTAGACTTCTTGCTATCTACGTACCCCATGTTCTCCTTAGGGTTTTGCAGGCCTGGGGCACAGCTTGTGTCAAACCAGAGGTTCTTACTCTCTGGATTTCTCAGAGCAGCTATGACCCAGAAACCTAAGAATCCTGCCCTTGACCCTAGTGATGGTAGCTGAACTTAACAGCAAGAACACAGGCCAGCATGTAAGAACCTTGCACATTTCCACCCTAATGTGCCAATTCTATGGCTCAAAGAACCTCGCAGAACCTCTTCCAATCTATATCACAGCTGGGGTTTCATAACTTTCTCCTGTGCCCTCCTGTCACTGACAGTTTGGGTCCTGTGCCCTCTGCATCTTTTTGTGACACCTTGTTTGACATGTTAGAGCATGGCCTTGCCATCTTTGAAATTGCCTTTAGCCCGTCACCATTCCTTTGACAATGCTGTCTGGCTTTTCTGCTTCATTCTGTTCTGCTATCTGGCACACGATCTGCTTTTGGCATCAGCTGTCTAGAGTACTGATGTCTTTGAAAGTTATAGTCACAGTCGAGCTTTTAGAAGTCCCAAGCTTCTTGGCATCTATTTGTAAGCCACCACATAGCAATGTGTCACAAAGATCCTCAGATTCTTGAGAAGTGTACATTAATGTCAGGCGCTTGGGGTGTGGCTGGCTTGCATTCATGGACCAGAAGATAGCTCTGTTTTGATTGAACTACCAAATAATGGCTGCCTTTGTAGCTGATTAACTCTCAAGGCTGCTCTGAGCTACAGTGGAGCCAGGCGAGACCTCTTTTAATAGAGAGTGAATGCTGGAAGCTTTGCTCTCTGCCTTGGGCAGGCTGCCTGTCAGCATTTATTAAGAGTTCCTGGTGAACGATGCCAGTAGTCTGGCTATCGGCAGGTACACACGAGACCTGTGGCAATCACGTTTCCTGTGCATTCTGGGAGCAGTCTCACTTCTCATGCGCCACCAAAGCAAACAGCTTCTGATGGCTGAATTGAGGAAGAAATCACCTTAAAAAAATAAACCCTTTCAGGTCTGTGTTCTCGGTTAGTTGAAGTACAGTGGATGGGATTCTGGACACTTGGTGAAAATACTTTGGATTTGGGGCAATTCTGGTGTGTATCAGCTCTAGGTACCTGGGCCAGTGAGTGAACTGACATTCAACTTGGGTGCGTGTTTCTAGTATAGATTGGGAATGGAAAGTCACAGAGGGTCTTGGATGCCCATTGCTTTTCTGCCCACTCCTTCCTATGGTAATGATATCCCTTTCTTCAGAGGACACATCAACTACTCACTGGAGTCCAAGGTGGCTGTCAATCATTGCCATTGTCATGTACCCCCAAAGATGGGCATGTGATGTGACATGGTTTAACCTGGCAATGGGTTGAAGGCTCAAAGGGGTTGCACGACTCAAGCAACACCATCCACCTTCAGTGAGTGGAACTGCCCCTTAAGTATCAGAGAACAGGCTGACTCTGTGGGTGGCTATTTTCCCCACAGTGGCTGATGTTGAAGGCTTGTCTAACAGGAGGAAACAACGAGGCTCTAAGCAAAGAAAGAGAAAAGAAATGGAACTTCTATCCACTGGCCAGAGGCAGCCTGTGCATTAAAAAAAAACCCACAGAATGTAGCCTGGAGTTACATGATAATAGCTCCCCCCTCCATGTTACTCACAGGAAGATTCTGGATAAAACTGAGCTGGCATTGCCCAGATGATAAACCAGACTCAGTACTGCCTTGTTATTCACAGAGACAGGCACTCCCCATATCCAAGCCCGGGTCAGCTGTCTTGTCCCACGCTGCCAGGTCTGCACAGCCGCATATGAATGCTGTGTGGAAAAGGGCTTGTTTCAAAGCAGGAAAAACAGCTTAGTATCCAGGCAGTTACAGGTCCTTCCAGGAGTTCTGGGGAGAGGATACTGTAGGTGCAAAGGCCCTGTGGTAAGCACCGAGGTCCCTGTGGGCACGTGGTCACCCACATCTGCCTGATACATCATTTCTGCCAGGCAGGACTCAGAATATGTGGTTGCTCTGTCTGGGAAGCTATGTCGGTTAATTAAGTTGTGATGCAGCATTCTGTGTATGAGCTTTGGCTTGCAGTTTTGGCCCAACTACAAGCCTCTGGGCAAGTTGCCGGACTTCCCCGGCGGCTGTTCTTATGTCAGAATCCTTTTATAGAAAGCTTAAAGGAGATGCTCGTATGAGCTGCCCTTGTTCTCCCAGACATATTGAGGAAGGATGGAATCCATTTGTTGGCAATGAAATATTCATTCCTTTCATATTAATTAGTGCATTTGGTTGGAGGCATTCTTGGAGGACATCGTGGCTCCAGGAAATGACTTAATAAATCGCTAATTGACACAGGGGATGTGTACTACCTTCCGATGCCTCCAAACTCTGGCTGGGGCCAAGGACATTTCCTTGTCAAAGATGCTTTCTTCCCCAACCAGAAGGTAGGTCTCCCTGCTCATCCACATCTTCGGTTTCTTCTACAGTGAGCAATTCCTGGGCTCTGCTTCCAACATAGCTCACCCTGTACTTCCTGTCAGTGTGGGGTGTGGACATCAGAGGTAAACCCTTATCGATCTGCTGCCTCCAATCAGGCCCCGTCTATCAAAAGTGCATTCATCTACGAGCTCACACATAGGTTAATCAGCTCCATTGCGTCACCATCTGGAGACTAAGCTTTGACAAATGAATCTTTGGGGACATTTTACATTCAAGACATGGTAGCTCTGGAGGTCGTGGCTGAGATCAAGGTGCGTCTAGGACTGCTTCCTCTCCCTTTGGTTTGCAGACAGGCTCATCAAACAGTCATATCTCAGTGTGTGTCTATGTCCTCGACCTCTCCAAATGAGGACCCCAGGGAAGACTGGGTGAGGGTCACTCTGTGACTTTATTTTCCCCATGTCCTTATAACTGGCTTCTCTTTAAAGAGTCACATTCTACAGCCTGGCTTTAGGACTTCAGAATATGAATTTGGAGATTATAATTTATCCCATTTCATCAACTCTTGAAACACCTCACCCAAGGTGATTATAGCCCGTCTCTGTCACCTTTGACACCCAATCTCCATGATGTTCATTGAAGAGTAACTTATTTATGTAAGCACCAGCAAAAGTTAGGTGATCCAGGCGTGGGGTGCCAGGCCATGGCAGGCAGCACTGGTGTCTTAGCCACCCCATGGAGGCCACCTTAAGAATCCTTCTCCACAGGGTTCAGTTCACACACTGGTGTCCTTGAATACAGTGACTAGGGACCAATGTTTTACAATTGTCTTAGTCAGGTTCCTATTGATGTGATAAATACAATGACCAAAAACAGCTTGGGAAAGAAAAAGTTCATTTCTTTTTACAGATTAGAGTCTGTTATGGAAGGAAGGCATGGCAGGAACTCAAGGGCGGCACCTGGAGGCAGGAACTGAAGCAGAGACAAGGAGGAACCTGAAGTTCTGGCTTGCTCCGCATGACTTGCTCAGCCTGCTTTCTTAGCGCACCTAAGACCATCCACCCAGGGATGGCACTACCTACGATGGGCCCTATCACATCAATCGTCAATTAAGAAAATACCCCACAGACTTGCCTACAGGCCGTTATGCTAGGGATATTTTCTCAATTGAGGTCCTAACTTCCAATCTAACTGTAGCTTGTATTAAGATGACATAAAACTGTCCCTCACAACAGTAAAGTACAAAGCTATGTAAGCTTGAACTCTCTCTTTAGGAGGTAATGGAAAAATAGCAGGTGTCAGGAGAAATGGTCTCCATTACTCCACAGGCACATTGGGGACTAGGATTCAAAGGCTGAGTTCAAAGGTCTGGATGGTTGCCAGCACATTTGTTGGGGGTCCTCCAACAAATATAGAATTAATAAGGTGTGGCACCCACAGAAAGAGGTTAATCAAGGAGATGGTTCACAGGAATAAGAGTCGATAAATGGAAACACACTGGGATCCCGGCTCAGCGATAGGAACTGGTAAATGGTGGAGCCCACACGTGGTGAGATGGGGCACTGAAGTGCTCTGCTTTTCATTCGGGGTGACTGCAGGTGGGTCTCAAAAGAGAGACACCAATGGTTGGGGCCGAGCCTTGTGGACCCAGGTAGGAAGGGACAGCTTAGGTTCACAATGGGAGATGCATCCCCAGTTCCTAGCTAATGCTGACATCCCAGGAGCCTGTGATGGCTAAGCAGCCAAAAGGGTGGTGAGATCCTTGGCTAGAAAAAGGGTAATGAAGAGGTAGCCAAAAGACATTTCTAGAAAGTTCTTATGTATCTATCCAACTCTGGCTTCACATCAGTGTTCGCTACGATACTCCCTCACACACACACCCCAAAGGCAAAACTAACCAACCAAACCAACACCCCCACACACAAAATTAATATGTCCTCTGGGATTTCTGGGGTGCTCATGGGTCAGGGCTGTCAGTGCTAGGGACATGAAATATATCGTGATGCCCAAGGGATGCTGGTGCTGTGAGGATTCCTCTCGGGTACCATCCTTCTGATGGCTTGGGAGCCTTTTCTGCCTTGCTGGAGTAGCTCACTCTATCCCAGTTAGTGTTTGTTTATTGTTCCAACCCATCACAGTGACTGATGATAACCCCAAAGCCTAATTGATTTCTACTAATGAGAAGTTAATTGAGGCCTTCCCTTGTGGGCAGCTTAGGGTGGCTTTGGTCGGATCGCTTGTTCTTGCCTCATTAGCTGTGATTTCCTGTGGACAAGGCTTGGGGCAGCCTTATTGAGGCAGCTCAGTGCCTCTTAAGGCCTATTTTTAGAGTTTCATGACAGGTACTTCCAGGATCTAGGCAGAGTGTCTATAAGCCACAACGCTGATCTTCACTCCTGGTCACCTGGCCGGCATGGAAGCTACGCATAGTCATGTGTTGTAGATTCCACTACAACATGGCTGTCTTGTGGTTTAGAGCTAATAGAGGTTAGCTCAGGTCTTCAGGGCTGATTCCAAGTGTTGATTGGTCCATCACTTGGCAATGCTTCCGTGCAGCTGTTACTAGAGCTGTTAGGGCCTTGGCAGTGTCCTGGCACCCCCTAACCAAGTAGATTGGTGCGCTCCTTCTCAGTAGGCCAATGAAGCCAACAGGCAACTAAAAATCAAAATAAGGACATTTATTCATCATAGTGGCTATGTTGGTAAAAGGAAGGAATAAAGTGGTCCAATGATATACCCAAGGTCATTTTCAGGTTCTGACATAAGGTTTAGGCTCAAATAGATAGAGGTACTTATTACTAAGCATCCATGGTCAAGATGTGGTCCTACCTTCTACTGATTCGTTATTCTTGTGGCTCTAGTACCACATGTCTAGTCTGAAATGTCAGAGCCATGTGAGATCATTTTATGGGAGACCAATCCTTTCCCTGTCTTGTACCCTTCTCCTCCTCCTTCCAGTATGAGATTGTTGGGGAAATACCAATTTCATGGGGACCACTGCTTTAACAGCCAATAGGAGGGTCATAGCTGTCTCTAGAACATCTTCCTTCCTGACACAATGGGCTTACTTCAGTTTCATTCTAATCTAATATTCTATATTCCATATTCCAAAGTTCCATTGCAGGGGCCTTTCACCGTCCTTGGCATCTGTTTCACACTACTGTGAGAAGAATTGGCTTGTTTTCTTGATTTTTACCTCAGTACATTCATTAATACGTAGAAAAACTGCTTCTTTTGGTATGTTGCTTTTCTATCTTTGATCAACACTTTGCTGAAGTGTTGATCAAAGCCAAAAGTTTTCTGGTCATGTTCTTAGGGTGTTTTAGGTGCAGGGTAAGACTGTCTGTAAATGGAGATCATTTGAGGGGGTGGGGGTCAGTCAGTAAAGTGCCCCCCCCAGAACCCAAATTTTACAAAGTGTTGAGCATGGTGGTGGTATGGGCTTGTAATCCCTGCAACGGAGAGATAAGACAGGTGGATCTCTGGAGCTCTCTGACAAGGCAGGCTGGCCTACATGGGGCCTGGCCAAAGGGAGACCATATCTGAAAGGAAAAAGGTTGGAAGAAGCTAAGGAATTAATTTTAATTTTTTCAACACTGATTTTTAAATGATGGTTCTTAAATGCTGTAATCTCCCTTTTAGCCTACCAGAGGTAGTGGGAAAGAAAGGATAAGGGGAAGAAGACTTGTTTAGAAAGGTTCTTTGGAGCAACTCCCACCTGTCTTGTCTGGAAATTGGCAGTTCAGTTCACAGGTCAGCAGGCAGGAGGGGCAACTCGATCCAGATGCAAACACTTCACAGATACACCAGCAGTCCAGTTGGTAGGGCCGGGTTAGCAACAGTGGTGACATGACCTAGCCGAGACAGCCAGGTCTCAGTCTCAGCTCAAGTCAGCAGGAGGGACCAGAAGGAATCCTAGGAGAAGGAATCCTTCGGCTGTGCCTCTCTCAGGGCAGTGAAGATCACTGAAGACTTGAGACCCACGAGTGTTGCACTGCCAGCTCTATAAGCAAGCCTAGCTCAACCTCCATCACTGCCCATCAAGTCCTCTTTATACTCCCTCCAAACATCACCTGCCCTCCATGGGTCTTGCCTCAGCATGTGCCGGCACTCCATGGGTCTGTCTCAGCTGACGTCACTCTGCCAATCAGCCCCAGTCAGAGGAAGCAGTACACCACCAGAAGGAACTGCAGTACACCACCAGAAGGTTTTTTGGCGACTTTCTCTCTATGGAGTCCCGACAAATGCAGCTCAACCATGCAATGTAATGTAGGGTGAACCAATACATGCATGCCATTAGCAAAGTATTTCTTATCACGTATCTTTTCACACACCTGCTTTAACAGAACATCCTTTCTCCTGTGTCTGCTTCAGCTAAACATTCCTTCACATGTTTGCCCCAGCAAAGACCCCAAACGACTTTCCAAAGAACCCTAAGCTTCCACTTCAGGAACAACAAACGACCAAAGGTTGCCCTGTAGCCTCCATACACACATAAAGTACACACACACACACCCACACCCACACCCACACTCACCCTGCACCCCACACCCCCACCAAAGAAACCATAAAAAAACTTTTAGTTTTTCTTTTAACTGTTTATGTTACATTTCTTTTCTTTCTTTCTTTCTTACTATATAAAAATTCTAGCATTATGTTGAATGAGATTGAAGACAGTGAACCCCGTGCCTGGTTTTTTATTTTAGGATGAATGTTTGTGGTATTTCCCCATTTAGTATAATGATGGCTGTAAGTTTTTCGTATATAGCCTTGATTATGTTGAGTTATGCTTTTTCTATTCATAATTTCTCCAGGGACTTTTAAAAGCCCTTTCTGCATCTACCAAGATAATCTCATGGCTTTTATCCTTGATTATATTTACACGTTACATTCTACTTACTGATTTATGCATATTGAAATGTCCTTGAATTCCTGATGAAACCATCTTCATGGAGGCGTGCAATTTTTTTCAAACAGGTTATTAAAATTGGTGTTTGATAATTTCATTAATAGTTTCCTACATTTCTAAACATTGGTGAAACTAATCATAGTTCCTTTTTGTTGTGTCCTTAACTGTTAGCTGCTATGTTGAAATCATAGTGATACTGGTTTCACAGAGTGAGCTAGTTAGTGTTTCTTATCTTTCTATTTTATGGAAAAATTTGAAGAGCATTGATGTTTTTCTTTAAAGGTATGGTAGAATTCAACATTAAATGTGTTGAGTCCTGGGCTCTTTTGAATTAGGAGACAACCACTGCTTCCATTTTATTGTTACACATGAATGCAAGCGCACCCTGCATGTCTTGTGCCACAGAGGTCAGACAAGAGCTTCGGGTTCCCTAGAACTGGAAGTTGTGGATATTGTGAGCCATCATGTGGGTGATAGGAATACTCAAAGCTTCCTGCAAGAGCAACAAATGCTCTTAACTGCTAAGTCATCTCTGCAATCCCACTACTTTTGGGTCTAGATGGCCTACCTATTGAAAATGGGGTGTTGAAGCCATCCATGAATATTTTATCCAAACTTTCTTATCATCCTTTTTTTATAGGATTATGCTTGCTTGGCATGTAGTTTTCTGTCTGTTGGCTTTCAGTCTGTATTTTGCCAATGAGGCATGTTTCTTTCAGCTAGCAACCTGTGTATATTGATCCAGTGAGCCAGTCTTCATCTTTTAATTACATAGTTGAGGCCGTTTATAATTACAGTTTTTATCAAGAGACATTTGCTGATTCATTTAATTTTTGTTATTATTATTTTGTTGTTGTTGTTGTTGAGTTACTGTTTGCCTTTTCTTTATTATTCATCTCAGGAGACTCCTGGATGACTGAGCTGGACAAGTTTGATTGTTTCCCAGTTTTGTGCTTGGTTATTTGCCTCATTGGTTTTGTTTTGTTTTGTTTTCCTATGAATTTCACTTGCTTTCAGATATTTTTCACAGCCTGAGCTCAGTGTTCATGGATGTTTAAGTTGTGATTCTTGTGTAATTTATTTCTTCATCAACTTTGAAAGATAGTTTTGCTGGATATACCATTGTTGGTTGGTAGCTGTTTTGTCTCAGAACTTGGATGAGGTCACTCTGTGCTTTCCTGGGTTTTAGCATTCTGCTGGGATGTCTGAGATCATTTTGATGAGACAGCTGTTGTAATTGGTATTTTTCTCTTGTGGCTATTAATACTGTGTCTTTACTCTCTAATGAAATGGAAAGATTTATTTTCTGGTAATGAATGTTAAGGATTTAAAATACTTCCTGAACTGTGGTCCATATCCTTCCTTTGGTTCGTGATTTTTCTCTTTTGTAATATCACTGAGTAGGTTTTCTCTGCCTTTAGTTTGAAACTCAGCTCCTTCTATCCTGTAATTCCTTAATCTTTTGTTCATGTTTCAGAGTTCTTGAATGTTGTGGCTGTATTTATTTATTTTTTTCTTGGTTGGTGGTTGAATATAAAAGTTCCTAAATTTTTTTCCTTTTATTTCTTTTTTTACGCTCCTGATATTCTTTCTTTTCTTGAACTAGTCTGCTAGTCTGTAATGATTTCCACTATTTTATTTTGCTGGGTTATTGATTTTTTTCATTTACAACATTTCTGATTTTTGCAGTTTGTTCTTTTGTTTCAGAATCTTAATTTTCTTGTTTAATTTCCTATCCACAATGCTAGTGTTGTTATCCAGGTCCTGAATTGACTTTCTTACTTTATTAATTTGCTAGTTTGCACCCTCTTTGAAGTTACTCATGAGTTTTAAAGAACACTTTCAAATCCTTTGGCATTTTAATCATTTCGTTACTTTTGGTTTGAGCTATTGAGAAGTGATAGCCTTTAAGATCAGTCATATTGTTTTTGATTTTCATATATAAGTCATGTATTTCTGTTTTGAAATTGATAAGTTAAAATTGGGCGGCTCTGGAGGAGAGAGTCCACTTCCTCCCTTACTTCATTTTTTTATTACTATTATTACTATTATTATTTTACAGTCCAGTCGCTACCCCATCTCGATCTGCCCTTCCACAGTTCCTCATTCTATTCCTCCTCTCCTGTTTCCAAGAGGATGTCCCCATCCCTCAACCCCCACCAGGCCTCCTGACTCCCTGAGGTCTCAAGTTTCTCAGGGTTAGGTGCATCTTCTCCCATTGAGGCTTCACCAGGCAGTCCTCTGCTGTGTTTGTGTCAGGGGCCTCATATCAGCTGGTGTAGACTGCCTGGTTGGTGGCTCAGTGTCTGAGAGATCTCCAGGGTCTGGGTTAGTTGGGACTGCTGGTCTACCTCCCACCTTACTTCTGTTGAGTGGTATATTGTTCTATAGCACTCATGAGACAGCACTGACACTTCTCTCTCCCATGGAACTCCACAGGTTTACAGAAGTGACTGCTAAATTAGTCAGCAGAGGAAAGGCTCTTTCTGAAACCATACATCTGGCAACTTGTTTTAGATTTGTCGAGATGCAGAATTATTCTGTCTCCAATCTACCATCTTCCAGTCTCCTGTTTGGTTCCCAGTCCTCTTCTGAGAATGCAAATGAGAAGCAACAGAAACAAGAGACTCTGATTGGTGGCATTATCCACCCACTGCTGTCTGCCTTCAGACGTGGTCTCAGGGCTTCAGGAGTCTGCTTGTTCAGGCCTTTATGTACTGAACAATCGCTTACTTATACTCTGCATCTCAAATTTACTGCACACGGAAGAATTTCAGACCTTTAACTTCATGTTATTGATTTCACTGCCTGGAAAGATAGTATTTTGGAGGTTTAACAGCATGCCCTATGTAATCCACTGAGATTCAGATGCCATTTATTGTCTTTAGACATTCCACTTCCTTAATATAATGTAGATTCTCTCCTGGGGTGCAGGGTGAAAGTCAAATGGCTCAGTTCAGGTAGAGGAAGAGAAATACATTCAGGTTCCCCCCTGTCTTGTATCTGCCTTGAACAGATACAGAGGGTGTGGCAGTAGAAAGGGGTCTAATTTCTAACAGAAGAGCATCTGGAGGTGTCGGGAGAAAACCAGAGCTCTTTAGCCCACAGCCTGGCCCACTGTCTTATTTCTAGCATCTTTTACCACATCATTTCCCCTAGGAAGGCAGCGTCAGTGGTGATTAACAGATGGGGAGGTGGAGAGATGGGGTTTGACTTTTAAGTCTGAAGAAATCACTGAAACCTGCTTGTGCTTATTTCCTGTATCTGCACAGGTGGGGTGGAAATCACAGCCATGGTAGGTTAAATAGCAATTCCTAAATTATGTTTTCTTGATCTTTAGAATAGAACCTTATTTGGAAATACACTAACAACCCCATTCCTGGGGCAACATTTCAAGACAGCTACTGAAAACTCACATAGTATTAAACCTTATATATACAGACATGCAAACCTGCCTGTAATAGTTTACTATGTGAAGCCAATGCAGCATGAAATTAGCAGCAATGATAGAACAGACCAATTCTAGGAACACCCGGTAGTAGAAGTTACGTGAACGAGGTCTTTCTCTTCTAAAGTGCACTAGTGTGTTGTATTTGTCTTGTTCTTGTGATGAAACGAGATTGCGCAGGCATGGATGATGATGTTATGTGAGGTGATTGACATAGTTGTGATATATGCTGGTTCATAGGGGTCAGATGAACACAACCAGTGTTATATGGCACAAATCAGAGGAGGCCTTCTGATTTTCCCTCTACATACTCCTCTACCTTTCTCTCTCTCCCACTCTCACCATAGCAAACCCTTCCTCTTCCTTAATTTACATTTCCCCTTCCACACCACCTACAATCTATCTCCCTTTCCTTGAACCCCTACTCATGACCCCTTACAAGTTTCCCGTATTCTATATCATCAATGAACATGGATATGCATGTTTCTCTGTAGTAAGATATAGAGTCCTTTGGATATATTTCCAGGAGTTGTATAGCTGGATAGTGTGGTAAATCCATTTCTAGCATTTTTGGGAACCTGCACAACCATTTCCATAGTGGATGTACTGGCTTTTACTCCCATCATTAACAAATGTGTTCCTGTTTCCCACATCCACACCAACATCTGGCTTTTGTTTTTGTTTGTGTTTGTTTGTTTTAATATTAACTATTTTGACTCATAGAAGATAAAAATCTCATAGATTTAATTAGCATTTCCCTGATGGTTAATGATACTGAAAAACTTAAAAACTATTTCTCAGCTATTGGTATTTCATCTTTTGAGAACCCTTTTGTTTCCCTGCTCTAATTGTTAATTGTGTTATTTTCTGCTGTTTAATTTTTTGACCTCTTTTTATATTCTAGATACTAACCCTCTGCCCAATGTATAGCTGGTAAAGTCTTTTCCCCATTCTATTGTAGGCTGCTCTTTCTCCTAAAAGGTGGTGTCCTTTGTAAATAGCAGCTGTTTAGTTTCACGAGGCCCAATTATCAATTATTGTTCTTAATGCCTGCATGGCCAGGTCCCTTTCAGAAAGTTTATTGTTTTCTATACTTATCAGCTGTACTGTTTTCATACTTAATCCTCTATCGGGTTCAGTGTATCAGATCTTATGTAGAGGTCTTTGATCCATTTGAAGTTGAGTTTTGTGCAAGGTGACACCATTACCATGCTATTTTTTTTT
>NC_034602.1:30886763-30964420 GCF_900095145.1 Mus pahari | reverse complement strand
CCTCTATCTGATTTAGGATTGGTAAAAATCCTTTCCCAATCTGTTGGTGGCCTTTTTGTCTTGTTGACAGTGTCTTTTGCCTTACAGAAGCTTTGCAGTACCATGCTATTTTTATCCCCTTAGTTCTATGATGTAATTTGAAACCAGAGACAGAGATACCTCCAGCAATGTTTTTAATTGCTTGGGATTGTTTTGATTACCCTAGGTATTTTGTGTTTCCTTATGAGTTTTGACATTGTGTTTTGCAGTTTCTGAGATGAATTGCATTATAATTTTGATAGGGGTTGAATTGCATCTATAAGTTGCTTTTGGTAGGATGACCATTTTTATGTCACTAATCCTGGCATGAGCGTGAGAGGTCTTTCCATCTTCTAATGTCTTTTTTAATATCGTAAATACAAGCTTTTCACACCTTTGGTTAGATTTTTTTCTAAGATTTTTTTTTTTTTTGAGACTATTTTGAATTGCATTGTTTCCCCTATAACTTTTCCAGTATATTTCTTATTTTTATATAGGAAAATTACTGATTTTATGTATTAATTTTGTATCCTGTTACTTTGCTGAACATATTAATCAGTTATAGTTTTCTAGTGGAATCCTTAAGGTATTTTATAGATAGTTACATCATCTGCAAATACAGATATGTTGATTTCTTCCTATTGTATCCTCTTTATATCTTCTTCAATTTGTCTTACGGTTCTAGCTAGGACTTCAAGCACTACAGTGATCAAAAGTAGAGGGAGTCTTGTTTCTAATTGTAGTGAAAATGCTTTGAGTTTTTCCAGCCTAACATGATGTTGGCTGTGAGCTTGTTTTAAATTTCCCTCATTGCATTCACACACATCCCCTATATCCCTAATTTCTCCAGAACTTTTATCATGAAGGGGTGTTGGGTTTTGTCAAGACCTTTCTGCATCCAGTGAAATGATAATATGGTTTATGCTCTTGAGACCATTTATATAGTGGATTACAATCATTGATTTACATATGCTGAACTATCCTTGAATCTCTGGGATGACATCAGCTTCATTATGCTGAGCAATCTTTAAGATGTTTCTTAAATGTAGTTTGCAAGTATTTCATTGAGAATTTTTATGTGTATGTTTATCAGGGAGATTGAGTTATAATTAACTTTCTTTGTTGGGTCTTTATATAGTTTTGCATCAGGGCAATACTGACTTTGTAGAAGAAATATGGAAGTGTTTTCAGGCTTGAGGGCTTGGTAGAAGGATTTTAATAGCCAAAGGCAGTGGACATCTGCAGGGAAACAATATTTCCAAAGCCAGATGGTACTAGTGTGCTCATGAACCCTCAGCACCCGTGACTGCATATGGAAGAACAGCACAAGATCAAGCTACTCTACCCCCAGCATGGATGTGGTGGTGGTGGTGGTGGGGGTCCACAAGCCCCACCCGTCTCTTGGAAGTGATTAGCAAGTCATGGCACTATTGGGAAAAGAAGAGTCAATTTTCTTCAAGAATGTGGCTCCTGTATGCTATCATGCTCCAGTAAACTGTTCTACACCCATATACAGTAAGTGGAGTCAGTGAGTTTAAAAAAGAACACAGGAAACTGAGACAGAATAGTGGTGGCTGAGTTAAAAAAGTTAGAGAGAAGGAAAAGGGATAGATTTGAAGAAATACATTATATACATGCAGGAAATTCTCAAATAATATAAAAGGAAAAAGGCCCTGTTAGTGTTATTTGTAGTGTAGCACATACAGTGTGGATACTTTGGACAGGGTGGAGTGGGAAAGTGTGGGATGGTAGTGTCCTGAGATGACGGGCAGTTTCGAATTTATGAGTGATTTATCTATGAAGGTTTAATATTTTCAGCCCACTGTTGACTGTGGGTAACTGAAACCAAGTGTAGCTGTTGATTTTCTTCTTGAGGTAGCTAAATGCCCCTCAGGAAGCACCTTATCAAGACATGGATCACTCTGGCTTAGAGTTTAAGATAATAAAATGTACTGTGGAGGACAAGATCTAGAGGCAAATGGACCCATGCTGACAGGTTTAGCTGGGACACCTCACATTTTAGAGAAACAGGAAGCAGAGAGGAAACAGGAAATATAACTGGGCTATAAAACCTCAAGGTCCTGTTCTAATAAACCATTTCCCCCAGCAAAGCTCTAGCACCTAAAAGTTCTATAATCATCTAAAACAGCACCACCTACTGGGAACCAAGTGTTCAAGCACATAAACCCATGGGGACATTCCACATTCAAAACACTCTATCCTTGTTCCCCTCATTGTCACGGTTATCTCATACTGCAAAATAGAGTCGTTCAAACTTCAAAAAATCCCCATAGTCCTTATCTGGTCTGACACTATTCAAAAGTCCGAAGTCTCTTCTGAAACTCAATACAACCTAACTGTAAACCTCTATAAAAATAAAGACAAAAATCAATCCCCGTACTTATACAAGGATAAGAACAAACATTCCTATTCCAAAAAGAGAACTAGAGGGCAGCAAGGAAATACTGAACCAAAGCAAGATGAAAAGCATTCATGGCAAACACCAAGTCCTGCAGATCTGCATAAAGCACCTGAGGCTGGTGTTGGCATCCTGTGGGCTCCAGCAGGCTTGGGTTTCCCAGTCTTTTAAGTTCTGCTGCCTATGGCACAGCGAACATGGTCTCTCTTAGGTTTGCTCCACTCTGTCCCTCCAGGTTTCCTCAAGTATCCCAGGAATGAGGTTACTGGGGCAGGAAGCACACACAAATATCAATGGTGTAATCCTAGGACAGGGTCAAGACATGCATGCCCAGGTGTGTCCCATGGATATGTTTTCTGGGGGGTGAGGTTTTTTTTTTTTTACTGTTGATGCACAATGTGCCTTGGGATTGCAGCTTCTGGAATCTGAGGGGACCCACAGGATGTGTGCGTCCCAGGGTCATGCTCATTGGCATGCATGCTTGAAAACCGCAGTCACTAGTGCCTTTATTGGGCTTTGACCTACTAGAAGGCTGGGCTGCTCCTTCCATCTTCTGAATCGATGGCTGCCTTTTCAGTGTTGAGTCAACAGCCATTATTCACTGTCCACATTTAAGTGTTAAATCTGGTCGGATGCCTCCTTTGTAGATTCAGAGAGGCTTAGCCAATATGCTTTGCTAGCAAGTGGTTGGAATAAATGAAATCCAGGCGTGGAACGGAGTGTCAGTGAGGGGTTGACACTCCTTTTCTTCCTCCTCCACTTCCTCCTCCTCTGCCTCTTCTTCATCCTTGTCCTGAGTGTCATTCCCTCTGGCTGTCTTGCAGGTATGCATCGTGCAGAAGCGAGACACAAAGAAGATGTATGCCATGAAGTACATGAACAAGCAGAAGTGTGTGGAGAGGGATGAGGTGCGGAACGTGTTCCGGGAGCTGCAGATCATGCAGGGGTTAGAGCATCCCTTCCTGGTGAACCTATGGTGAGTGGGAGGTGACTCGGCCCCCAAGAATGGTGTCCAGGCACTGCTAAAAAGGGAAAGGATCCACGTGTCTGGGTTCATAAACTCCCAAATATTCCAGAGTGTATGCTCGCTAATGAACCTTCCAGGATTCATTTTTATCCTGCTCTCTGATTAAATGAACCAGAATTGAAAACTGATTTGTTTCTGTATGTTCGAGGACATATGTAGCAGGTTTCATGGAATGGTGAATGGTGTCCTGAATCTAGTATTTTATAAAGTCCCACACAACATCTTAATGGCAAGAGGACTTGGAGCTCATGTTTCACTCTGTATAGCATGGTTTCCCTGAATGGAGATGCTCAATTCCATCATTTGACTCTGACACCCAGTCTCCTATAATCCATGTTTCTGGAATTTTCTCTCCATCCCCATCCTTGACCATAATTTTCACTTCTAATTTGCATCCTAGAAATGCCAGCCTGCCGATGGCTCCCTGCCTCTGGGCCTTTGTACATGGCATCTCCTTTTGCTAAGTTAGTCAGGCACCCCAAAGTCCTCCCCTGTTCCCAAGACTTCACTTGTGCATCCCAAGTGCCCTCATGAATTTCTTCCCATTACTCTACTGTGTGCCTCTTTCAGATGGGGTCACTGACTCGCGTTACTAGTGAGCCGACAGAAGGGGCTGACAGCAGGCTATCTGCTGTCGTGGCCTCCACCTAACTCCTTGACAGGAAGTCCCTGGCTTTGCCAGATTCCCTACCAGCCTTCTCCTTGGCATGTTGCTTCCTTCTGGTTATTATGTGTGGCCTTCTTGCCCTCCTAGAAGACTGAGAAGTATGGAGGTGCTTTCCGGGTTCATAAGGACTCTGTGCCTTGTATTAACTGTATGCCAGCTCCAGAGTTCATTTCGTGGAGGATGAATTACTGCAGCCTTGAAAAGGCTTGCTCTCATCGCTCTTCCTCACTGACAGGCTCTGTGATTGGCACCAGTGGAAGCCTAGCACTGATTAGTTTCCATGACAGCTTTGCCTCTGTGGAATGAATGATCTGTGTTCCTGAGCTGTGATAACCCAAGCCGAGCTGTCAAGTGCAATATTTTCACCTGTGTAAAGTGAAGCTGCGGTGCTCCCCTGGGATGAAGACAACCCCAGTGAAGGAGAAAGAGGAAGAAAAATTGCATGATAGAGAGTGAGGGTAGTACGGTGCCTGGAGGAGCCCCGAGTTGGGGCAAAATGAAGGAGTGGGATAAGATCGCCTAATGTTCTTCCTCCAAGCCTGACCTCAGTGGATCTAATCTATAAATGCCATCAAGGAGGCAGTTGTGCACCAAGGGGTCCCAATCCAGACCCCTCAACTTTGATGAAGACATGGAGGATCAAGAAATAGACAAGTTATATCATAGCTTGACAGGACTGTTTACGTCCAGAAGGAAAAGAATGAGAGCCATAAGAGAGAAAGGGAGGAGAGAAGAGAGGATGAAAGGAGAGGGAGGGAGGAGGAATGAGAATGCATGATGGGGAGGGGAAGAAGGGACAGGGAACATAAATACGTGATGCTGATACTGTCTATGAGACAAGGAGGGAAGCCAGCATCCTCACCAGAACTGACTATGCCAGCTGCCTGACCCTGAATCCATCCTCTAGAACCCATGGAGGAGTAAGTAACCAGTATATAGCAGTTGTGTGGCAGCTTAGCTAGTGAAGGCACAAGTTTTGAAAGCAAGCCCTTTTGCCTTTCTGCATCTGCTTTCTCATCTGCAAAGTCAAAGGGATAGGATGCTGATGTCCTGGTGTTGTTTACAAACTAAATGAAGTAATAAAATCAAGCAACCTGCTTGGTATTTGACAGGGATACCCCTTCCATGACTGGTCTCCATGGTCACCCAAGTTCCTCCCTCGAGGCTGGCTCTGGCTGAACATCCCTCTATTGGGTCACTTCCCATCTTCATGCATGGCTCCACATCTTCCTCTCTCCTCCGATATTGTATATGAAGACTTTGAAAGATGTACCTTGAGTGTTGGGAACCAGGCTGTTGTTGTTGGCTTGATTAAAGGTTACTGGGTAGGCAATTTATTTGCATTTGCATAATGTGCTTAAAGTTTATTTCCATCAACCTCACTGGCTCTACTTACTTACTAGAGTTAGTGTTCACATGCATTTGAGAATTGGATGAAGAAGACACTTGCCACAATCTAGACAGAACAGTCATGAGAGTGAACACCTTACAGTCTAGGAAGGGGACAGGTCCTAAACTTAATGTTAATGTGTCATAACAATGTTTCTGGAGCCTTCTATGAGTAGACATACGACAAGCCAAGACACAGATGTTCATATTCCACCCTAAGATTTTTTTTTTATTTAAACAAGATTATGAGAATCATTGAAAGTCAGGGTTGTGCTGGGTAAAGCAGGAAGATTCAGATGCTGAGGAGAGAACTTGAAGCCCCCAAGAACCTGTTCGTTACAAAGGATCTGCCCCTTAGAGAAGACTGCCACCGTTTTCTCAGAAGTAATCCCAGACAGCTTCCAAACGGGCATGTGCACGCACACTGTAGTCAGATACCGCCCATAGGGGGTTTGACCTAATGTTGCTTGTATTCTGATGTTAATTTGGGTCCCCAAATTGTTCACACGAGAGAGTCAGCATGTCCACTGAGGGAACTCCAGTTGGTTCTGGTTGGTAAACAAGATGCCAGCAGCTAATGGCTGGGCAGGGCAAACAGAAGTGGGACTTAGGATTCAGGCTTGGCGCTGGGAGGAGGAGGAAGAAGGAGGAGGAGATCAGCCATGTCAGGGGAAGGAGAAGGAGAGGAGAGATACCATGCCTGAGAAGAGTGGAGGACAGGGAGGCATAGCTGGCATGAGGAGCTGGGAGAGTGTGGCCCAGTTGGGCAGCACTCTGGGTACAGGGCAGCCGAGGTAAACAGAGACTTCAGTAAGTAGTAACTCAGGATTATTGGCATGAGGTGGCTTAATCATGTGGAGGTTAGGAAGTAGACCAATTGTTGCACTGTTTAAGGCATATCAAAATGTCGTGTGTATGTGCTTCACTGAGGAATGTAAGTCATTGGGCGGGGGGTAACAAACCCACTGCTGGGATTTATTTAATTGATTAATTCAACAACCACCAGCCTGTCTGACAGAGAAATCTTGCCAAAATGCAGATCTGACTTGTGGATGAAGTATTTCTGTGGCTCCTCAAAGTCAACAGAACGAGGTCTACCAAGGCTGGGCTCTGCTATAGTGTCCAGTCTCTCCCCCATTTCTGTCCTCACTACTATCTTGGTGCATTTTCCCGCAGCTATCCCGAGCGGCCTCTGAGTGGTAACTGAGTGTGCTTTGCTCACCTCGCCAGGCCCTCATACACCTGTCCCTCTGTTAGAACTCCACTAGTCAGGGCTTCCTGAGAACGCACGCTCTTTCTCCTGTAAACCTTCACTTCACAGCCAAGTGTTTACTGGACTCCTGGTGGAAGCCGGGCACTGTCCTGTTTCCAAGTGTCCAGAGATGATATAGCTCTGCAACCTCCCAAGGATGCTCAGCTGTTAGACAGGGCAGCAATTTTGAGTTCACCTGCCTTCTCCATTAGCAGTGATCTACTCCTGGAGGGACCTAGGCATCCTTCTTCATTGTGCCTCCAATGTGTGGAACAAAGGAAATTTAGTTGTTCGGTACTGCTATGTTTTCTAGGTGCTGTAGTAGATAAAAGTGCCAGCACTGAGTCCAGTCATCACCTCTATCTTCCTGGAAGAGGAGAGCAGTCAGTCTCACACTGGAAGCACCATGCTACAACTTTCCTCCCTCAGTGACTCTCACTTACACTCTCTAGTTATTCTCTCATTACTAAAATAGTAAGGTTTCCAAACACTCATTATGTCCTGGGGACTGGGCGTCCCAGTCAAGCCCTGACACATAGAAGGACAATGCTAGTGAGGTTTTTTTCCAACTCTAACTGTGATGTCATTGGCTTCTAGGTATCTAAGACACGCCCTCTCATCACCATGGTAACCTCTGGCATCAAAGGAAGAGGCTATGCTGCCTTACCTAGGGTTCTTTCATGTCTTGAACTTTCCTGGGATGTTCACTGCCCTTGACGTCTTTGGCTCAATCTGTGAGGACTCCAGGTTTTCATTCTTGTTGTGATGGTCAGGGGCTGCTATTCTGAATGGGGAGGAGGGGCTCTGAGTGTGAGCCACATGGCTCACAAGCTGTATCTTGACACTCAGAGAGCTGTGTGAGAAGCCAGTGGCCACAATGCAAATCAAGGCTCAGGAGTGGTGCAGCTGGGCCAGAGGGATTGTCTGTGTTATGTCAAGAAATTACCGAGGGACACAATAGCCTGCCAAGGAGCAATACAGAGTCCTGTGCACAAGACAGGACTCCCAAACTCCCCAGCTCTGTTGAGCTGCCAAGCCATGGCACCTTTGTGCGGATTTCTCTGAGTACTTTCTGTGTTTCCCATGTGTTCTTCTGTATCTAAATCTCAGAATTAATATTGCCTCATGCATGTCTTTGTTACTTTCCCTCTTGGGGTGGCCAAATAGTAGATGAAAGCAACCAAACAGGGGACAGGATTCGTTTCGGCTCACAGTTTGAGGAATTACATCATGGGATGGAAGGATGGGAATTGAGGCTCTGTCTGAGGCCGTGAGCACTAGTGGCATGCCTTGTTGCATCCTAGTAGACCGGGAAGCAGGGATTTCCGTGGGATTCAGGAATAGGGTATAGTCCATACAACTCCCTCCCTGACCCCCAGTCTTTCACTTGCTCCAGTTAAGGATCAACATCCAAACACCCCACAACAGCACCATCAACTGAGAACCCACTGTGCAAGCACATGGACCCTTGGGGGCACGTCACACTGAGCTCACATCACACTGAGACCATACCACCATGCTTTTTCTACCATTGTAGCAACAGTGATTTGTCATCATTTATGGAGTGAGGCTCATTCCCTTTGATCTCAGTGTATCCTCAACACTGTCTTATGAGATGGACATTTCCATCTCCAGCTTACAGTTGGAGAGGCAGAGGTCAGGGGTTTGAATTAGTCCCACAAGATTACAAGCTCACCCAAGGCAGAACTGAGATAAGAAGCCAGTCCTCCTGGAGTAGGGAAAAGGGGACAAGCCCTGGTTCCTAATGTTTTCTATTCTCTGAGGAGTAGAGGCATCCATTGTTTATTTAAATCTAATAAGCTGGTATCAGACAGCTTGAAACTTTTTTGAAAAAGTTACAGTTGCTTTTTGGTGTCAATGTAAGCTGGCTTCTGACTCTCCTGCTGGGCTCAAATCTTCCACCATAGCCTGGAATCTCACAGCTTCTCTCTTCAAGTTGGCTTGTAGCTCAGCCTCTAAAATATCAAGATGAGAGAGGAATGGGTCTTAACACAGAGAAAAGGGATGATGAGTAGGTGCTGGCCAGAGTAGCGGAGGCAGGAAATGGTCCATGGTCTTGATGGGGCAGAGCCTTTCAAAGGCCTGTTCCTCACCTATGAAATGGGGAAAACACCCAGCCTCTCCTGTGTTCTTCAAGGCACAGGCCAACGGAGATCCAAGGGATGACAACCCAAGGGATGACAACCTTTTGGAAGTTCTGAAGTGTCGTGCCATGTATATTTTACACTTCTTTGAGAAAGCATGAAGCATTGATAACAATCTATATATTTGCTGAGAATTTATATGCATGAAGTTGCTGGCAGGAGGCAGCCAATATGTAGATAAAGCCCATGAATGTTCGGCAAACAAGAGATTTTTTATATTAAGCTCATATGCCAAGAAGCACCAAAATTGCACTAGAATGTAATGCATTTTAACTCGAAGCCCACACTTGCTTGAATCAGTGCAATTAAATGGGGACAGTAGGGTCCTGGATCCCTGTGTTTCAAAGTCATGTGACAGCTTCCCTCCATCCTCACATCCACACAACCTCCTCTCACAGATATTTATCTTTGATACTTCCTCTGCCTGAGGAAGTATCAAAGGACACCTGGGAGAGGATCCCTCTGAAAATTTCACATCTCAACTATCTCCTGGATTTCTAATTCAGTAAAGCCTACATCACAGACAGGATCATGTCTTTGCAGCTTCTGATTGTTAAGGGCTGAGAAATCCAAGAGCATGGCACGAGATCTCCTGAAAGATGCTGGAGGTGTGGTAGAGGATACTGTGAAGTGAGACAGGAAGCTACTGGCTCAGATGTCCCTTCCCTCTTTTATATGCCCCTCCTCATGACATCATGGGTAGCTCTCAACCAATTATCTCCCAAAGGCCCCTGCTCTCTACCCCACTAGCACATATCTGGAGGCTGAGTCTTTGACCCACGACTCTGAGGGACCCACTCAGCACAGCAGCATCTGATGGGATATGCCAAGACCCAGCCTTCAGATCTCCGTACCCTCTTGCTCTCAGCAGGATGGTTTCTGCACCATTTTCTCCCTGCATTGTTGATTGTGAACAATGTGATGTCAGCCACTGCTCCTTCTGAGGCTTAGCTGCCCCTTCCTGTGGCATGGTGGGACATGCTGTGACATGGCAAACATGCACATGGGTGATCACTGCCCAGAACTTTGCAGGGTCTCTTCAGTGCTTCTCCTCTGAGCCTGATTCCTAAGAGCACAATGGGCTCTCCCTTTCTATCTTTGTATCTGCAGACTTGGGTTGCTCCCCTGCACCAAATATCAGCTCTCCTTTCATAGATTTCCAGCCTTATGCCCATGCAAAGTTGAAAGAAAAACAACACAGTGAACACACTTAGATGAAAACTGAGCCTTAGAGTGTTGGAGAAATTCCCTGGTATGTCCATTGTCATGCTTTTGTCAGATTCCTGACTCTGAGCAGGGTCTACCTCACTTTTATAAGAAGCCTCTTACCCAGCAGCTTGCAGACTTGGTCGGTAGAAGTAGCAGGTGCATGGAGATACTCCGTGGCACTATCAGTGACTGGGTTTATCCATGGCATTATCACACTGAGCCCTGTCCTGCATGGAGCAGCTACCAGTGCCTCAGGAGGCCTCACAGCTAGGCTTACATTCTTATTTTGAGCTTTATCAGAGTCTATGTAGAAGGTGACATAAGGGTCATTGTCACCAGTAATATGTGAGGACTTAGGATGTTTGCTGATCCTAAAGCAAGATGTGCACCAGGCGTGTACCTCCTTGTTCCTTCTTGGGCTCAATGTGTGCACACTCTGGCTTCTGGCTCCTGTCAGACTGTCCTACAGGGTTTCATTAGAAGACCTTAAAGGAGAGCCAACAGTCAGCCTGTTTCTTTGTGGGGCCACTTGGCTTTTGGATTCATGAAGATAGCGTGGCTTAATTCAGTTCCTGAGCATCACTGTCATGTGGTCCTGTGTTGTAGAATGGTGTTCACTAAGCAAAATAGCCAGTGTCTTCATCAGATCATCTGTGCCTGCTTCCTAGAGCCCATCATAATTAGGTTTATTTATTGATTTCCTTCAGAAGAGGGGCAGGGGGAGGCATTGGATCCTTACCTGAGATTCCAGCTGCTCCTCCCTGTAATTTGTATGTCATTCTGCCCTAATTACATGTGCCCTCCATCTTGAGGGAGGTGAAAAACGATAAATTGGGGATGCTAACTGAAGGGCCTCCATCTGTACTGTAGTGCTAGGCAAAGACTTTCCAGTGCATCTGTATAAGTAACCCAAGCAAACTCTCTGGTTCCCCAGGGAGACCATTGATGGGATCACACTTGAGGTTTCTTGTCAGGACTTCATAAGAAGGGGTTTGTGGATGTTTCTATACAGTGGAGCTGAGGCAAGCTGGAGTCTGATAGGACACTTTACAAGTGCTATGCTTCCTATAGGAAATCTCTATAGGAGGTGGAGGTCCTTTACATCTCCCCTGTAAACATCATGTTTGGTCCAGCACAGCCAATGCTATGTTGTAGCCTGGTGTGCCCACTCGTTTCCTTAAGGGCACTTCTCATCACTAGAGGAATTGTGAGCTCCTGGAGCAATGTTCCTGCTTTTCTTGTCCCCACATGTTCCCAGGACCTGAAGCAGTGTCTGTCACGTGTGGACACCTGACTCTACTTGCCATATTGAATCACATTCTTGCTTGTGACCCCTGTCTTGGGATATATGTATTTAAGGAAGCCCAGGAGGAACTGGGATCTGCTTTTTCCAGAGGGCTGGGTGACTCAGGAAAGACAGAATCTTGGCTTCACTATCCTCATTCTTAGCTCTAGTTAAAGACCACTTTGTACAGAGGTGAAATTTTTTCTTGCAATGCCAGTCCCAGGGCAACTGACTAAGGATCTTGGATGCACCCCCATCTCAGGAATTCTTCTTAGGCTTCCTTGTCATTCTTTTATCCATTCTTCAAACTAGATGCCTGTGTGCATTAGCAGCTTGTAGACTTTGGTCTGTCAATGTACTAGATGACTCTATGGCTAAATACACACCAAGAAGTAGGAAACATAGCACTTATAAAATCCCACTCGTCTCCATCCTTCATCCAGCACCCTCTCCCCTTACTCCTTCTGATGCCAGCCGTCAGTTACCCCCAGGCACGTTCCCACGAGAGTGGCAAAATTGACTTTGTGAAATGATCCTCCACTGCAATCATGATTGACTCCATAACATCTAAAGGCAGACTGTGAAATGACCTGATGGCACAGGGGTCTCACTTGCCCACATGAGCAGTGTTTGGCAACATGAATTGCCTGCGCTGTTAGGGACATCACCAGATCGTTATTGATGTCCTCTTTATCTATAGGAACCTACTGGTGAGGAAGAGCTCCTGTTGTCTTCAACTGAAGGCAATTATAAACTCATTCCCCGTGGAATGACAGGTGTCATTCAGTTCTCCCACCTGTCACAGTTCTGAGCCAAGTTCAGGTCCTTCACTCGCTGACATGAAGACTAACATGGAACAGGAAGGTGATTGGACCAGGCCAGCATCAATCCAAGACTGTCGCTCCTACAATCGAATAGACATGCCTTTCAAATGGAAGTGAGCCGGCTTGTCCTTGCATTCAGTAGCATTTGATGTGTCAAAGGCAATTGGGGTTCAGCTGCCATCTTGCTGGTGGCACAGGCAGAACATAGGACGTTCATATGGCACCAGCTATTAGGAGCTGGATGCTACCCTCCAGAGCGTTCTTAACTATTTCTTCACTCCTTTCTTCCTCTCTTTTTGCATCCATTTCTTTCCTATCCAATACTTGCGTTTTGAAACTTGAAGCTACTAATGCAATTTTTTTTTGACAAGGTGTGAGAGAGATGGAGTGTGTAGGGACTACACTTCTGCTGGGTATCTGTGCTTGTTTCTCGTAGAGTGGGACAGGGTTTGTGAAAATAACAATGGTGGCTACTACCACAGTGCCCAGAGCTCTCTGCCCTCTTTCTGCATGTCAGTTTCCCCCCTTTGTGCTAGGAGTGACTGACCTGGGTCCAGCAAGCCAGCTGCTGGAAGGACTCTCATGAAATCAGTGCCCAGGGAGTGTGTCAGCCAACCATGGCTGCATTTCAAAGGCCCTGGTGTGATTTGGTGCAAATCCTTAGGTGTCAGTCACAGTCTGCCGCCATGAGCAGCTTTCTGAAGCACACTGAGAAACTGCCTGTCAGAATCTGCTGCAAGAGCCTCCTGCAGGGACGCCTCTGTTGCCAGAGGTTGGATAAGGAGGGAAGAGAAGAGGCTTTAAAAGTTGTCTTCATTTTCTTTGATTTGCAGCCTCAGTGGGGCTTCTTAGCAGAGCTCCAGCCTTCAGACCATGAGGTCAGTAGAGATCTGAGTTGGGCCCCTGCAGTGGTTTGAAATAGAAATGGCCCTCATAGACATACCTGCTTGAATGCTTGTTCACCAGGAAGTGACATGATTAGGAGGTGTGGCCTTGTTGGAGGAGGTGTGGCCTTGTTGGAGGAGGTGTGGCCTTGTTGGAGGAGGTGTGTAGCTGGGGGTGAGCTTTGAGGGCTTAGTGTGTCTCAGTTCACTTGCTGCACCCTGCAGATCCAGATGTAAAACTCTCAACTCCTCCAGCACCATGTCTACCTGCACACTGCAATGTTTCCTGCCATGACCATAATAGACTAAACCTTTCAACTGTAAGCCAGGCCTAGTGAAATATTTTCCTTTGTAAGAGTTGATGTGATCACGGTATCTCTTCATAGTGATAGAAACCTTAAGACAGTGCCTGAGGACACAGAAGCCACTGTGTGTCACTTTGGGGGAAGTGGCCTATCAAGCAGGACAGAGGGGTAGAAATAACCCTCCTGATCCACCATGAACATTTAGCCTGTGGATCCATATTTATACTTGATGATCACAGGGTGTTGATGTCATACCCTGTCCCCAACAGACAGAGAAGAGGAAGGAAGGATCAGGCAGAGGTAGCAGTGTGTCCTGATGTAAGAGTTTGGCCTTCACACCACATTCCCACTTGGCAGGGATGTGGTTCTGGTTGTTTGGAGACAATAGCTGGTCTGTGTGCCCTGCCAGATACAGCAGTTATAGGAGATGGGTCACTTCTGTCTTTCCCTCCTAATTATGCACTTTTGTGTGAGGTTCAGTGAGAGGGAAAAAAAAATCAGCCTACATGCTTCTGGAAACGTCCATCCTGTCCACACCTGCCAGGTCTGCATAGCAGGGGTAATGCAATTTTGATGAGCCATGTGCTGGACCAGGGTGTGGGTCTGGATGTCAGTCTCAAGGGAGCAAGGAAGCAGCAAAGAAGGAGCAAGGAAGCAGCAAGGAAGCAGCAAGGAAGGAGCAAGGAAGGAGCAAGGAAGGAGCAAGGAAGCAGCAAGGAAGGAGCAAGGAAGGAGCAAGGAAGGAGCAAGGAAGGAGCAAGGAGGCAGCAAGGAAGGAGCAAGGAAGGAGCAAGGAAGGAGCAAGGAAGGAGCAAGGAAGCAGCAAGGAAGCAGCAAGGAAGGAGCAAGGAAGCAGCAAGGAAGGAGCAAGGAAGGAGCAAGGAAGCAGCAAGGAAGCAGCAAGGAAGGAGCAAGGAAGCAGCAAGGAAGGAACAAGGAAGCAGCAAGGAAGCAGCAAGGAAGGAGCAAGGAAGGAGCAAGGAGGCAGCAAGGAGGCAGCAAGGAAGGAGCAAGGAAGGAGCAAGGAAGCAGCAAGGAAGGAGCAAGGAAGCAGCAAGGAAGCAGCAAGGAAGCAGCAAGGAAGGAGCAAGGAAGCAGCAAGGAAGGAGCAAGGAAGGAGCAAGCCACATCCAGGAGGCTGCCTGGTGGCCTGTGTGTAGAGAAACGAAGATAAGAGGCTCAGATCTGGACCTCAGGACTTTAGACAGTGTACCGAGTCTCATTTGCAGAATGTATGAAATTCTCAGATTAAGGTGCCAGTGCCTGGTGGCTCCTGCCACTTGGCTAGCTGAAGTGCCCCTTACTTCCTGAATGCTTATGGGTCTATACTTCCTGCTCTCCCTTCCCAGGCTTCTTCTTTTCGGAATGATGATACCTTGCTCTGAATTCGCTATATCTATTTTTAACGCTAATTTGTTTATAGGTGATGTCGAGAGCCACCCACAGTCATTTATGAATTCGCCAAGAGAGCTGGACCCGATGGCTCTATTTTTAAAGTGGTTGCAAGTGTGAGGAGTTGTTGATGAGGCAGCCTTGGTGCCCAATGCCACCCACATTGCTCTCCTCTTGAGGGCTTGGGTAATGAGCCTCAGGGATCCCACGGCCGATGGGAGAGAGTTCTTTATTAATGCATCAGCAAACACCCCACACCTCATTGCAGTTGCCGGCCAGTAGCAAATCTGGAGGACTTGGCATGGCCCCAAGGCTGGAGTGGGCCTTGCTTCTCCAAGTCAGGTCTAGTTGTAGAGATGCATGAGTTCATCTATGGCCATAGGGATGGAGATCCGGGGTAAACCTCATCCTCCTTGTGCCCATGAGCCCTGGGATCGCTCTCAGACTGTGGTCCTGGAACCTGTCCCCAGGTTGCATCGCTCTGAGCCCTGAGTGCAGGCACCAGTCATCAGAGACTCCCAAGGTGACTCTGAGGTCAGAAACTGCCGAGCCACGCCCCTCCAGATACAATGCGTAGAATGGTGGCAGGCAAAAGCCAGGCCGCTTCCATAGAGAAAGAGGTGGTGAGAAACTGCGCCAAGGCTTGCTCTTTCCAGGGTGTGGCCTCATCCACTAGGACAGTAGGTCAGCAAGTGGATGGCATCCCTTATGGATGCGGTGGGATATGCTTAGCAGAGTAATGGAGGAAGGAGCAGGTTGGAGAGCATCCTAGGAAAAATCTCAGCTTCGCCCCTAGGTGCACTCACACCCGTGTCCCTCCCTAAGTCCAAATTCCCAGCTGTGTCTATGCCCTTGCATCTGCTGTTGCTACAGTGTGTAAGGGCTCCTCACCTAGTCCCACAGACCTGAGGTTATCCCTGCTGAAAGGTTGAGTGGGCAAGATATGAAGAAACAGGCCTGCCTTGGTTGCTGTGATTACATTCTTACACACTGTTCAGGACAAGACATCATCTATCCATCCCAGTGACGCTGAGTCCATCTCCTTAGACTGCCTTCGAGTGATATTTTAAAGCTCTGAGCAATTGCATCATGAATTTTGTTGTGTGGCACACAGTAAGGGATTAAATCATTTTTCATTCCAACCTAGAAGTTCTATATGTTCATTAATGTTCTTAATGCTTTGTTAATTAAATTTGTTACCTGGTGTACGTAATTCATTCTGATTACTCTCGCTACTGCTGGCTTTTGTCTCCCTCCTACATCTGTCAACTCCCCCTCCCTACCACGACAGATTCTTTCTCTATGTCTCTTTTGTTTTATGACTCACTGAGTTTAACCAGTGCCATCTGTATGACCGTGGCTTTGGAATTAGTGACTGGAGCCTGGTAGGCTCAGCAGTGGCTCTGCAGCTGAAGATAATGACTCCCATGCTTCTCAGAGGAATCCAGCTCACTGAGTCCTTGGTATAAGCAATCATCTACAGGCCCAGTGCATGTAACCATAGCCACTGTGAATGGATGACTTCCATGGATGTGTCATGCCTAGAAGATGTCATGCTGTGCCCTGTCTCCCTGTCTTTCAGCTCCTGCATTCTTTCCACCCTCTCTTTGTTGACATTCCCTTACCTGCCTTAGAGATGAGGTATATTTGTCTGGTTTAAGGCTGAGCATTTAACTGGCATTTATTCTCAGCACCTTGAGCATCCATTCTCTGTATTTACTGTCATTCAATAGAAAGAGAGGCTTCTGCGAATAAGACTGAACATAGCATTTGTCTAGAGATATGGACATAAATATTTAGAGGGCAGTTTGATATTATTTCAATTTAGCTATAAATGTATGAATGTATATATATATATTTATTTTATACATATATGTGTTTGTAATATATGTTTATATAATATATAATGTATATAATATGTTAATATATTACATTATAATATTATATTATCATGTACTATATTATGCATGCTATAATAAATATATTTATACTACATAATATACATAAAATAAATATAATACATATATATTTATATATTATATATGTATATACATATATAGCTAAATTACATAATATATTAAATGTATTTATATATAATATATATTTATATTTTATACATTTATATATGCATATTATATATTAATATATTTTACATATATGATATAAGAATATATACATTTTATGTATAAGTATGTTAGTTCTCACCTAAGGCATCTGTCGTCCCCGGACACTGTTTTTAACTGTGTTTGTAGGATCAAGTAGGTTGCCCAACTGTGGAATAGGCCTCAAATCTAAATGGAGAGTTGTTTGTCCCTGTGACAGCCATGCCATCATTGCACAGTAGACTCATCTTGTCTGGTAGGTTGGTATTTCAGTTCACAACTCAGTAAGACTGTTAGTCTTACTGTTAGTTGGGGTTCACAACTCAGTAAGACTGTTAGTGATTTTTCCCTGACACAACCTACATAGCTACCATGAAGTACCATGAAAGCTAGCTAGCAGGGAGGACACTTACACCCCAGGCCAGCTTGATGTCTTTTTATTTTTATGAATAGATAATGAAATGTTGTACAACAGAATTTTTTGTGGTCTTAAAGAAAATGAAATTATTAAATCTGTAAGCAAATGGATGAATTTTAAAATAATTTCTTAAGCTAATGGACACCTGGATTGATTCCATTTCCTAGCTATTATGCACAGAACAGCTATGAACATAGATCAATATTCTTTAGGTATATGCCCATGAGTAGTATAGCTGTGTCATATGGTAGTTCTACTTCCACCTTTTTGGGAAACTTTCAGACTGATTTCCAAAGCAGCTACATTAGTTTCTACCTGCTGCCTTTGGATTCAGTTTGGTTTTGATTTTTGCAAGACCTTAAGGTGCATCATTAAGTTATTTATCTGAATTCCATTTGTTTTATGTAGATACTTGACTCTATAAACTTTACTCTCAGGACTGCTTTGATTGTGTCCAATAAATTTCGATATATTGTATTTTTAATTTAAATTTAAATTTATTTCCTTTATTTCTTCAGTGACCAATTTACCATTCAGTAATGTGTTATTTAATCTTCATGAGTTTGTGTTCTTTCTGTAGTTTCTCTTGGTGTTGATATCTTTTGATATCCCATTATAGTGAGATAAAATACAGGAAGTTATATTATTTTTCCTATGTTGACACTTTCCTTGAATCCAAGTAAATAGTCTAATTTAAATAAAGTTCTATGGATTTCTTAGAAGACCATGTACTTTTTAGCGTTGGGGTAGAATAGTCTCTAGATACCTGTTACATTTGATTTTTAATGTCATTTAACTCCAGTGTTTCTCTATTTAGTTTTTGTCTGAATGACCTGTCTATAGGTGAGAGTGGGGTGTTGAAATCACTCATTATTATTGTCTTGTGTTAATATGTGGCTTTATGTAGTATGTTTTGTGATATTTGATGTACATGTTTGATATGTTTATATTTAGTATCCTCTTGCTAGATTGTCACCTTAATGACCATGAAGCAATCTTCTTTTCTCTTCAGAAAAGTTTTGATATGAAAGCTATTATATCAGATATCAGAATAGCTATGCATCCTTGTTTTTTTAGTTGAAATCCACTCAGTTGAAATATTTTTCCATCTTTTCACTCTAAGGTAGTATCAGTATTTGACAGTGAGTGTGTTTCTTAAGGTCAGCAAAAAAGATGGACTCTGTTTTCTAATCCAGTCTACTTGTCTGTGTGTTTTTTTTTAATTGGGGTTTTGAGAACATTGATATGCAGAGTTATAATAGTTCTTATCTTGGTATTAGTTTGTGGAATTTTCTTAGACCGTTTGGTTAACTATCCTGATATTACATACTTTCCTATGTGGATTCTTGGGTGTATTCATTCTTTTCTTTATTCTAAAGTATTTTTTCCAGTATCCCCCAATAGAACTAGCTTAGTGGTCATTAACTCTTTGTCATACTAATTCCACAGATCTAATCTACAGTGTCTTTGGCTTTTTCTTTCTTAAGTTTGTGACAGTGGCAGAGCTAGCAATTGTTTGTGGTAAAATATATTCTCTTATTATCATGCCCACCAAAGAGAAACAAAGAGTAAATAAATAAACCTTGTCTTACCACTATGACAATGATTACCTCTCCTCTGGGCAATGGTGACTTGTGGCCTGACAGAGGATCTCAGCATATGGAATGCTTGAGAAGGGTGCATATCATTGAGAAGCCCCATCATGAGTTGTCCACACTCCAAATACATGTGTGTGTAGGTGCTGCAGGAAAGAAAGTGTCTGAAGAGCATTTGAACTCTGACCAACTTGTACTGCTCATCATGAAGTCCAGACCTCTTTCTGCTATGACAAGATGCTGTCTGCCAGAACCACTCTATACTCATGGGAAAAGACACACACCAGCAAAGGGGCCTGATGCTGAGACTGAGGGATGGGATTGAGGACCTGGCTTAGAATTTCCATCTCATCATTTCTTTGGTCTCTCTAGACCATTGTGTGCCTGCCCCTTAATTTTCTGTTTCCTTCCTTCTACTCTGTTCAGGATGCTACTCCAGAAATGACTCTTGACCCCGGGTGACTCTAAACTGCTTGCTTCAGACATTTAGTCTTGTTAGGGTTGAACCTTTATACCTTGTGATAATTGGACACCTTCTGTTTCTGTGAATAGAAATTATTGGCAACACAAACACAGCCATTCACAGTGTCCAGGGGATGGTGTTTTAATGCTGCAGTGGCTGGCAGGGTCATTGTGTTGGGGATAGCACAACTTTCCTATCACTTGATTCCAAGAGAGAAATAGGCCTTCAGTCTGTCTTCCCAGAGGAAAATGCCTGAGGGAGGCTACCTAGAACACAGATATGAGACTGTCTGGTAAAGTGAAGGGTCCTCATCAGCAGAGAGAACTGTGACTAATTTGTACTGCACATTATGAAGTTAAGTCAGGGAGACTGGAGACATGAATCAGCGTTGACTCTTCTGAACACATCTACCATTCCTTTCTCTTATTTCATCCCCACTTATTTCTCTATCCATATATTCCCAGTTTTGGACAGAGTCACATCCAAATATACCCACTGTAAGTTGAAAAGATTCTGAGTCAAAATACGTCATCATGATCCCAGCACCACTGGCCAGTGAAGCACTTCTAGGCCTATTAAGAATTCTAGGATACTTTGTTCCTTCTTAGAATGGGGAACAAAATACTCATGGAACGAGTTACCGAGACAAAGTGTGGAGCAGAGACTGAAGGAAAGGCCATCCAGAGACTGCCCCACCCAGGGATCCATCCCATATACAACCACCAAACCCAGACACTATTGCATATGTCAGTAAGATTTTGCTGACAGGACCCTGATATAGCTATCTCTTGTGAGGCTATGCCAGTGCCTGACAAACACAGAAGTTGATGCTCACAGTCATATACTGGATGGAACACAGGGCCCCTAAAGAGGGAGCTAGAGAAAGTACCCAAGGAGCTAAAGGGGTCTGCAACCCTATAGGAAGAACAACAATATGAACTAACCAGTACCCACAGAACTGTGTCTCTAGTTGCTTATGTAGCAGAGGATGGCCTAGTCTGCCATCAAGAGAGGCCCTTGGTCTTGCAAAGTTCATATGCCCCAGTACAGGGGAATGTCAGGGCTAGGAAGCAGAAGTGGGTGGGTTGGGGAGCAGAGCTGGGGAGGGTATAGGGGACTTTTGGGATAGCATTTGAAATGTAAATGAAGAAAATATTTAATAAAAAAATGAAAAAAAATCAAAGAAATACCTAATAAAAAAGCTTCAATGAACAAGCATGGCAATTTGCAAGTAACAATAATAATATAATAATAAATATACCATCTGAGAGTAACAAAAAAAAAAAAAAGAATTCTAGGCAAGAAAAGGGAGACGATTCATTTAAGACCTTACTGATGGCTCCACGTGGAAACTGTGTTTGGAAACTTAAATGTCCCCAGAGGCACACAATTTGATCCCCAAGTGATGGTGCCATCAGGACATTATGGAACCTCCAGGAGGGAGAGCCTAGTATGAGGAAGTTGCACCAATGGAAGCATGTTCTTGAAGCGGATTGTGGGAACACCTTCTCTTTTTATCTCATCTTCCTCTCTCCCCTCCCTCCAATCCAGCAAAGGACAAGCAGCTCTGCCCTTCCATGAGCTTCTCATCATGATTCTCTGTCTCCATACTGTTCCAAAGCAGAAGGGACAGGCAACTGTGAACAGAAAGCTCCAAAATTGAGTCAGGATATCTTCCTTTCTTTCAAGTTGTCTTAAGTATTTTTCCTTAGCTAAAGAAAACTGATTAACACTTTGTTAGTATTTGTATATTGATTTTACCCAAATCAAGCCTCTGTGGTAAATATGACTGTTTAGACTGGTGTCAGTTAGTGGATGACCATCATTTCTCCTAGTTAAGCTGAGGTTTTTAGGAGCCATTTTCTCTCCTCAGTGAGACTTACTTTAGGACCTCCAGGAGAAAGTCTAAATTTCTTTGTTATATCTTCCAAGCCCTCCCCTGCAGGTACTGTGCCCTTCCAGCCATTCCTGCAGTGCAGTTCATTCTCCCCTGCTCCATCCTGCTCACTACTCTTGCTCCTTCTGTGCGTGTGAGATGCAGAAGAGGGATGCTGGTCTGGGCCAGGTCCAGATGGATAGATACAAGGAGGGAAGGAGTGGGACTTCAGCATCTTCACGGGTGAGGTCCCTGTACGCAGACAAGGATGTAGGTCAGATGCCTGCAAGTCTTGAGGCTGACTGCCTACATTGGATGTAGCAACACAGTTCCTAGAAGGCTTAAGTCATGCATCATTCAAGTGCCTCTGTTGGAAATTAGAATGTCAGTCTCACACCCAAAGCTTGGCATGTATGCAGCACAGCCATTTCCCCCAAAGTAGCATTGGGCTGCCACTGTATCTTCACATAGCTGGCCAGGTCTCCAGCTTATTTATGTAAGTGCAGGTATACATAAGTGAATTAGAAAAAAAACCTGAACACAGTCAGGGCCACTCAGAGCTCAGGGACTGGGATTTCTTTCTAAACTGTGGGCTCTGGGGCACCAAGGATGGGGCCAGGTTCAATGACACAGATCAACAAGGCAGTTACCAGCTACCTGATCACTCTACATGAGCCATTCTTTGCAAGATGTGGGGAAGATCTAAGCTGTTCCCAAGGCCACATCAGCCTGGACCTCAGTTTACCCATCTATTAAATAGACATAACACACTGGTACTTTCAGGCATGGGTCACTGTGGAGATTAATTAATAATGCATATAAGGAACTCCATTAGCACGCCAGCCTTACAGGGTCCACAGCCATTCCCAGCATCATGCAGTGAACTCTCTGAGGGGCTAACAGTGGAGTCCAGGGATGAATTGTTGAGGCCAAATGACAGCATAAGTTGGAAGACTTATGCTGTCATTTGGCCTCAGCAATTCATCTCTCCCAGGCTGTTGAGTATTTAGATCTTTCATAATGTCAGATGCAAAGTGATTGCCAACAGAAGTATTTCCATCACCCAGAAATGACAGCAGATGAATTGCAGAGCCTCCTTCCATAGGCAGGGGAAAGTTTCAGCAGATGCAGTGTCACACCAATGAGTGGTGGAACCAGGTGTTAGCCCGGGGACAGCTACCTCCAAAGTCCTGAGAGTTCCATGGGATTCAGACAAGACCTGAATCCTGCCAAGTGTCTGCTATGGGGAGTGGAACATAGTGAGTCTCTATTGGATTTCATTTTGTGCTCATGCATGTATGGGGTCATTACAGGTCATGGCAGGTATGCAGAGGTCAGAGGACAATGTGCAGGAGTTAGATTTCTCCTATTGCACAGATCCCAGGGATCCACCTGAACTTGTCAGGCTTGGCAACAAGCCCCTTTACTTTCTGAGCTATCTTGCAGGCCCAGAAGCAACACTTAGATCCATGTGATTGTCCCAGCAGTGTCTTAGCCTCCTCTTCTCTCTCCATCTACTCCTCCCCATTTCCTTATGTATACATAATCATATAATTGTGCTTATTAAGTAGATGACATACTAGAGATAACTATGAAATATAAATTTGCTTTGTATAAATATGTCATAGATTGTTGTGAGCAGCAGTCGCCCCCTTGAGCTCTGATGCCCTGGAGCCTCCTTTTCCTGTCTGGGGGTGCTTGGGTCCTTATCCAGATTTCTCCTCTCCCTCCTCCCCCTCCCCCTCCCCGCTTCTCTTCCTCCTCCTCCTCCTCCTCCTCCTCCTCTTCCTCCTCTTCTTTCTCCTCCTCTTCCTTTTCCTCCATAGCCTTCAGGGAACAAGATTCTACAATATCTATAAAATTATTCTTTTCACCTCCACTTATGAATGAGAACATGTTGTGTCTCCCTTTCTTTTCTTTTGATATCTAAAATGCGGATTTATTACAGTGGATTACAGGGTGTGCTCTGGACAATACACCAATGGCTGTGAAACAATGGAAAGTGTGTCTGCCTTTCTGTGTCTGGTGTATTTCACATCTATTTAACCATAAAGTATAGGCTTTCATGCTTTCTTATGGCTATGCAATATCCCACTATGCATATATACTTTTTCCATTTCTACTCTTCTGTTGATGGGAGTCTAGGCTGAGTCTACATCATGACTATTTTGGTTAGTCAAGTCAACATGGGCCGTGGGATTCCTGCCTAGTGGCCTTTGCTCTGGTGTTAATTCATTATGGGAGGGAGGCCTCCTCTGTTCCCAGGAGACAAAGCAAACAGTGTTGTTTCACAAGTTTTCTCATTGACACAGTAATCACACCTGCATTAAACTCTACAGTGCCCAGCAGCAAGCTGCTGGGGCAGTTAATTGAGTGAATGGAATGGGTCTTTACCCTTCATTCTATAAATTGCTGTTGATGGGCATTTGACAAACTGCTCCAGCGCCATCATAACCTCTGGGTTTGCTACTGTCTCCTTTAGAGGTAATGAGAATTGACTGACATTCAAGTAAGAATAATCTCTCAGTGCTGCTGGGCGCAGGGACTATAGTGGAGTGCGGTGTAGGTGGCCCTAGTTATTGTCATCATCACCTGCTGACATGGAGGACACATCAGACTTTGGATGCTGACTCTGCTGTACACTGGCTGTTATCTGGGAAACCCACAGCTAGTACCTATTAGATATTATTATTATTATTATTATTATTATTATTATTATTATTGTTATTATTATTATTGTGAACATTTCACATGGAGAAACAGAGGCACTGGGTGCATACCAACATTCCTGATATGAATTGGCTACTGAGGGAGAGAACCAGACTGTTATGTTGCAGCAATGCCCATGGGAGACAGTTCTCAAAGCGAGTGGTTTCTGAGAGCCCCTGGCCTTTCTGATGTCTTTGTGAAGAGCTCTGGGTAACAGTAGCCATGCAGCAAGTTCAGGAAACATCATCGAGGCCTGGTCCCCTGGGGCACTCCAAAGAAGCCCCTACTGGCTTCCTAACCAGAGCTACTGAGCACCCTAGAGTCTCACTCTCTACATCCAGTTCAGTGGCCACACCAACTGTCCAATTTTGATATCCGGCCAAAGGTCCCTAGGCACTCTCCTTCATGTCTGTCATTGCCCCCTTCAAGTGTGATGTAATTGGAAGCCGCTGTGTTGGCTGGGCATTGTTTATGTCTGTTCATTTTGAACATAAGTGTGATAGTTCCCTTAGGTGGGGTGGGTGTACGTGTAAGTGGGGGAAGCCTTATGAAAGGCTTGGGCTACAAGAGGAGTTGGCTTCTCAAGACTGTGGCAGAGAGAACTAAGGCTGCAGGTGGGTCCTCACCATCCCTCTACCACACCTGTGTCATGTTGACCTGCTTAGTCTGTCTCCATTAAATGGACTCTCGAGGGAAGCCCTTATTGTCATGAGTTGTATGAGACTGGCCCAACTTGAGATACATCCCATGGCTAATAACCAATCCTTGACACTATTAATGATATTCCATCATGCTTGCAGACAGGAGCCTAGCATAACTGTCCTCTAAGAGGCTCCACCCAGCAGCTGACCAAAGCAGATGTAGAGACCCACAGCCAAACATTAGATGGAGTTTGGGGAGTCTCGAGGAAGAGTTAGGGGAAGGATTAGGGGACCAGAGGGGAATAGAAACTCCACAGGAAGACTAACAGAGTCAACTAAACTGGACCCTTGGAAGCTCCCAGAGACTGACTCACCAACCAAAGGACATACATAGGCTGGACTTAGGCACTTCTGGAAATGTATAGCAGATGTGCAGCTTTGGTCTTCATTGGTCTTCATGCCAATCTCCAACAATTTGAGTGGGGGCTGTCCCTGACTCTGTTGCCTGCCTGTGGATCCTGTCCCCCAACTGGGATGCCTTGTCTGGCCTCAGTGAGAAAGGATATACCCAGTCCTGCAGTGACTTGATGTGCCAAGGTGGGTTGGTACCTAGTGGGTACTTCCACTTTTCAGAGAAAAGGTGAGGGGATTGGATGAGTTGTGTCGGGGAGACTGGGAAGAGTTGGGGAGGCTGTGATTGGGATGCTTTGCTTAAAGTGTGGTCAAGAACCTATGATGTCAGTGTTAACAGTCAGCTTGATAGAATCTAGGGTCATTTTAGCAATGGTCCTGTCTGTGAGGTATTGTCTTACTTGTATATCTTAATGATATAGGAGATCCATCTCAATTGTGAGGAGGACCATTCTCTGGGCAGTGGACCCAGAATTGAATACAAGGGACAGAGTAGCCTGAGTATCAATACTAGTCGCTCTGATTCTTGGCTGTGAATGTAAGGGGACAAGCAGCATCAAGTTCCCAATGCTGTGACTTTCCCGTGATGGACTGTGTGCCCTGCAACTGCGAGCCAAGTAAACCTTTCTCACTTATGTTTCATTTATCAGGGCATTTTATCATAGCAACAGGAAAAGAAACTAAGACAGATGCCTTCTGAGAAAGATATGGCCAGGTGATTTCATCAGTGTGCAGACACCACAGAGCTTGGTGGGTGCAGGGTGCAGCTCAGTCCAGAAGCATGGGGTCTTGTTGGAGCAGAGACACTCTGGTCACAAGAGATAGACAGTGGTTGTCAGCATTGTACAACACAGCACAATGTTTGACAGCAAACCATCTGGTATGAGAAAGATACTATTCTAAAACAATGAAGGAAAGCCTAGCATAGCAAAAACCCTAACACATGCATTTGTGGCCATCCTGGGTGCTGCATGCTATAGACGGCCATGTGGGCTGTGCTCGCACATGCTGACAGCACAGTGGCCTTGTTCACACCCTCACCACAACCATTCTAGCAGGGTGATACACTGTGCCGTCATGAACTATGACATCACTAGATGGCAGTTGTCCAGCACCATTATGATTTAGTGGCAGCACTGTCCTGCCTGCACATGCCTGCGCATCATCCCTGTGTAGGTTTGTGGTAGGATGCATTGAGGCACTGCTGTGTGTTAGGGCCTCTGTCTTCAGGACTTCACATCTCTGCTCCTATGGCTGAGCTACCCTCCTCCCTGCTTCAGGATATGGCAAAAGCCAATGAATGGCCTTGCCACTTTCATCCTCAACAGGTAGGCCGTGTCAACTGTACAGCCTCCAGGCAGGGCTTCCAGCAAGCTTCAGTCGGATCATCTCCCCCTCCTGCAAAATCACAATCAAATCTGCATTCCTTTCTGCCAGGATCAGAGACTAATGAACTACACACTCCCTCCCCTTTGCCTGCCTCAGCTTAGATCTAGTTGAGGAATGAAGCCAGAAAGAAGTCAAACTTCCTCGTTTATTTCTGTCAAAATAATGCTTGTGGGTTGTGGGGTGTGTCTCCTCCACAAGTGGGCTCCAATGCACCCCTCCATTTAAGGGTTTCAGCCCCTGGAAAAGAAGCCACCTCTTTGAAAGCACCATCTCCTCTCTAGGAAGTCTTCCTGTTCCCCGATGCAGGTTGCACCCCACTATCTATGCTTGTGCCCTTTGCTAATGTTTGAGGAGGTGCCCGTTAATATGGGGGCGGGTATTAGACACAAGAGCCATCTTCTGCAGTTTGCAGCTTGCTATTTCTATTTTATGATAACTTGAAAGAAGGGTTTAGCTTTAATAGAATTCAGAGACTAATCTTCCTCTTCTGAAGTCGCACGTAACTTCTGTTTTGAAAATTGCTTTCTGGCTTCAAAGCCTCGGCTAATATTTCTTCCTGTTTTCTTCTGGCAGTTGGAAACACAGCTTCTCATACTTGATACTCCAATTTAAACAATGTCGGTGCGTGGTAAGTGATGTAGGCTTCTGCACACAGTGACATTTTGGTCCAGACTCAGTTTGTTCTTTCTAGAGAACCTTATGACCAAATATCTATTTATAGTCGCTCAAAGACAGAAGGTACCAATCCTTAGGGGCAGTTGAGGCCACACACTACTTCCTCTCCTCTGTGCACTGCTCATGTAGTCTGTGCATCCAGGCCTGCTCTGCAGTGCCACACCTTCATCAGCAGAACTTGATAATAACATGAGGATTGTACTTGTTAGGGTTTTTGTTTGTTTGTTTTGCCTTTATTTTTGTCAACTTGACACAAACTGGAATCATCTGGGAAGGAGAACCTTGGGAGAGAAAATGCTTTCATCAGTGGAAAAGTCTGTGGGTCATTTTTCTTGATTAGTGATTGACGTGGGAGGGCCCTGCTCACTGTGGACATTGTCACCCCTGGGCTGGTGGTCCTGTGCACTATGAGAAAGCAGAGTGAGCAAGCCACGGGGAGCAAGCCACGGGGAGCAGCATCCCTCCATGGCCTCCACATCAGCTCCTGCCTCCAGGTCCCTGCTCTTTCTTTCTCATGTTGCTTTCTGTCGTGGTATTTATCACAGCAAGAGAAAGCAAACCAGGACAAGGAGATTTAGGAGAAATGAAAAGTCCCCTGTGTGCCCACAGTCACCTGAGCATTAGCTTCCTTCCACCCTGATACACACCTTTGTGCACGTTCAGGACACCGCAGGCACAGGTGTGACTCTGCATTTCTCCTCCACATTTCCATGCATAGCATCCAATATTTCATATTTGCATTTTTATTGTGTGAGAGGTATGGGCAGGATATTAAGGCTCAAAGAGAAAACAGCATAGCATCTTGGAAGAAATTAAAGGCTTCATATCTCCCAACTGCTCAGTTATATCAGCTTGCTGCTGATGCTAGTTCAGCTGAACACCACTGGAAAAGGTTGGACCATCCACTGAAGGATCCGACACAAAGATACCCAGGAGTGATGGGTACACTCGGGCTCACATTGATTTTTCAGTGCTTTTCCTTCTATGTCAGCAAGCCACTTGTTATATGAAGCCACCACTGAACTATTTATTTCAGGGACAAATAATGACACTAGTCCCACAAGACCTTTCCGCAATAGGTCAAGAGCTATGAGGACAAGATGTGCATGGTTCTTAGTGAAAGGAAGGGATCTGTGGGGACAGCAGTGTGAGCAGACAGCAGTGTGAGCAGACAGCAGTGTGAGCGGACAGCAGTGCGAACAGACAGCAGTGCGAGCGGACAGCAGTGTGAGCGGACAGCAGTGTGAGCGGACAGGAGTGTGAATGGACAGCAGTGTGAGCAGACAGCAGTGTGAGCAGACAGCAGTGTGAGCGGTCAGCAGTGTGAGCGGACAGGAGTGTGAATGGACAGCAGTGTGAGCAGACAGCAGTGTGAGCGGACAGCAGTGTGAGCGGACAGCAGTGTGAGCGGACAGCAGTGTGAGCGGACAGCAGTGTGAGCAGACAGCAGTGTGAGCAGACAGCAGTGTGAGCAGTCAGCAGTGTGAACAGTATTACCTAACACAGCTCTTGTGAGGGAGGCACTTGAAAGATTGTAGTCACTTCATTAGATGCTACATCTTCCTCGAATTTGACCACAGAACTTCGCCCTTGCTTGTCACCATGTTGTCTATCCAGTGGCTCTAATTACGAGCATGTGGTTAAGCTGCCCACATGCTCAGTCTCCCAGTGACAGGGACCTCTTTGTTCTGTCAATTTCCGGCTTGGATTCAATTGAATTCCTTGGGTATAGTCCTTAACAAATTCTTCTGTGCTTGGCTTCTCCCAGGGTAGGGAAGATTTAATGAGTTTGTTTTATTTAGTCAACATTAAATGTTGCCCCCTGTACTATTTCCCTCTGTGTGTGTGTGCGTGTGTCCTACATGGACACACACACATGCATGTAGTATCACTCCTCATCCATCTGATTTCTTTGAGTAAGGATATTTTGTTATTCATTCATTCATTCATTCATTCATCCATTTATTGAGACAGGGTCTCACTATATAGCCCTGGCTCACCTGAAGTTTGCTGTGTAGATCAGGCTGGCCTTGAACTCAGAACTCACATCGATGCACTTGCTTGCATCTGCTTTCCAAGTGGTCAAATTAGAGGTGTGTACCATCTGACAAGGGCCTTTCATTTTCACCACTGTGCACACTAGGTTACCCATCCCACAAGTTTCTGGGGATTCTCTTCTCTCCAGCTCCCGTCTCGATGCAGGGATGCTAAGATTACAGATGTGTGCTACTGGCTTTATATGTTCTGGGTCTCTGAACCAGGTACTAATATCTTCAAAGCAACCACGTTACTCACTGAGCTGCCTCCCCAGGTCCCTGACATACTTCTGTACACCCCCAGAGCAGACAGAACTGCAGTGTCTCTGGGAGGCTTAGAGGTGAATGAAAACCTTGAAACAGCTTGCCTTACCTGTCTCAGAAGCCCTTCCTGGGTTTCAAAGCAACATCTAGTAAGAGCTGCCTTCAAGCAGAGTGAGGACCTCCGCAGCCAGGCACTTATTCTTAAGTCCTTCCTTGCCATAGGAAAATCCTGCCTGTGCCTTACTCAGGGTCAGTCTGTACCGAATATCTACCAGTTGGTTCTAGACTGTGTGTCAGAGCTGGCAGTGCAGTCATGACTATTGGGTTATGAGTGTTGCCGTGCTACATCAGGGGTTTCCAAACTTTGGTGTGTTGGAGTCACCTGATAGCTTCCCCCATTAATTAATTTACTTATTCATTTTACATCCAGATTGCTTTCTTCCCTCTTCCCTCTATCCCCATCCCCCTTTCCTCTGAGAGGGTGGACCCCCACATCCTTATCCTCCAATCCTAGCACATCAAGTCTTTGCAGGGCTAGGTGCTTCCTCTCCCACTGAGGCCAGACAAGGCAGCCCAGTTAGGGGAAGGATCCAGAGGCAGGCAACAGATTTAGGAAGTTACCATTCACATTGCTGTGCCCTGTCCTACAGGTGGGGCTGGGCTGAGAGCAGAGGCTCTGTGCTTCTTGCAAGTCTGTGATCCTGCTGGCCTGAGAATCGTGCTTCAAGGATTGTTTTTAAAGACCAAGAGCCTTGTCCTTTTTGCCTAACTGAGGAAGTAGGTGAGCCAGGCAGGTAACCCTTCCCCTTGACAGTTTAGAGTTCAGCGAAGCTTCCTGGCCTGAGAATGGCAAGGTGAGGTGGCTCTTCTGACAGCAATCAAGGAACTCTGAGACTGTCACCTGGACAGAGAGTCACACTAAAGGCAGCCTCTTTGTAGAAGGCTTTGGAGATTTTGAGCTATGGCCTGAAAATCAGATTGGAGTGCCCAAGGCAGCAAAGATAAAGCAGTGTCAGGAATCGGGAGAGGTAATGAAGTGGAGAAGGATCCCAGAAAGGATGGACACACAACACGGTCCATATAAGAGCATGCACGCAGCCAAAGTGATGGATATACAGAGAGGAGGGGGAATGCTGAGAGCTTACTGGTCCCTTCTGGACCCAGCTGAAGGTTAGTTAGAATCTCCAGTTTATCAGGAAAACACTAAAACCCCGGAATGTGTGTGTGTGTGTGTGTGTGTGTGTGTGTGTGTGTGTGTGTGTGTGTGTATGTTCGGCACTGCATCTCCATAGACATTATTGCATATGTGTGTGCCACTGACCTAGAAGTAAAGAATGCTCCCCAACACATGCACCCCTTTTCTCTCCAGACCCCACTGATCTTTGAAATATTCAAGCAAATTAATCAAAGACCCTCACTCCTGACTCACTTCAGTAACTAGAAGTAAAGAAGTAGCTGGACCCCAGCAAAGCCATCTCTGCTGTCATGGAGTCTAGATGCTCAGCTTCCCCGTGGCTGATTATGTGTGGCCTTGTGAGTCACACCCAGGGCTGGCCCTCTTACACAGAGCATAATTTTAAATTGATTAGAAGGCATAATTTTACATTCTTCCACACTGATGAGGCAAGATGATGATTGACTGGTACAATTTAAGGTTCATAAAGAGAATGCTGACCTCCAGAACTGAAATATGTTCAGCTCTCCCCTGGCAGAAGGTCATTCTACATTTCACGAGGAAGGAGATCTGGCGTGGGTGGGGAGCAGTGCATATGACAGAGGAAACTGGGAGGGGGGCATGAAACCAGCAAGACATCAACCAGATGTTACTGAAGTGAGGCAGGAGTGAGGGTCCTTGATTAATTTGCTTGAATATTTCAAAGATCAGTGGGGTCTGGGGAGAAAAGGGGTGCATGCATTGGGGGAGCATACTGAGTAACATATGACTTTAATCACGAGATTCTGCACTTGTGTTGGTGGAGATTCTTAGGGCTGGACAAATGTCGTAGTTATACAATGTGGCTTCCAGGGGTCATCTGACTGATTGCTTTAATAATTTGGAGAAAATAAGATTGCAGCAATAGGCTCGTCTTAGCCTTTGGCCCCACTTCCTAGACACAGGGAAGGGTCCATGCCATCCCCTGACAGAAAGGGGAGAGTAGAGATTTCTCACTCAGCATAGAGGGAGAGAGGAAGAATGTTGGTAACTATGAGTCCTAGATTTGAATGCTGGCCCTTGATTTACTGAGTCAGTCCTCCAGAGCTCATGTGAATATGGCTAGTTGGTCCATGATGCTGGACCAACTTTGAAATTGGGAAATTTCTGTATACAAAGATCTCAAGCTTTCTAAAAATTCTTCCTAACAGCTGTTCTCACTGCAACCACTATTAGTTTGCTTTGCTGTGTGCTGTATCATTGTCTCAAGAGGCTTATCACTCAGTATATTGCTTAAATGTAATGTTCCAGACATGGTGGCCATCACACACAGAGTTCACCTGCTGTCAGCTAGCAGCAGCCGTGCCCACAGAGAAAAAGGGATCTCACCTCCTCTTGGAGTCCCACCCATGAGTCTGGAACGCATCACTGATCCACCAAGCTGCTTGATCTTTGAAAATGTTGGTCCCTACCACTGAGTCAGACTGAGGTGTGGAAGGAAGCCCCAAGTCATGTGGGTTTCATGGTGGCTAGTAGATTATTCTTAGAAGAAATGGTGAGAAAGTGGGTGGATTTGAGGGTTTTCATGTAAATCAATGAATGCATATGGTAATAATTCTGAAGGTCAGTCTAAAGGGTCTGAAGGACCCTCAACATTTGAGAGCTCCTAAGATAACATGAAACCAAGCCAAGTCACTGAGAAGCCATCAGACTAGAGACTCGCTATATTTTATAGACCCTGAAGTCATCGCTCTGCTTCCGTGCAGCCATCCATCTATCCATGCATCCATAAAAGCCCCCCTTCTACTCATGTATGTATCTATCCACCTTTGAATTCCATCCATCTATGCAAACGTTCATTAATCTATGGTTTTCCTGATGATTGGCAAGAAGTCCCACAGCTATAGCCATGGCTGACAATATTGGATTGGCCTGAAAAGGTCAAATAAGGTTTTCTGCTGAAGGTGACGACTGACGTTGGAGCTGAGTTCTGTAACATGTTAGCAGGTCAGTAAATACTAGTGGACTTAGGAAAGATTTTATATTTTGTTTTCTAGAAATTATTTTCTTACATTAGAAACAAGATGGCAGAGTGTAGCTGCTTTTTGTATCTGAGTGGGCGTAAGGAAAGATTGAATTTCGAGTGGGTGGTTTGCTGATAATGATGAGCTCATGTACACTAAGCAAGAAATACCAGAAGCCTAACCAAGGACAAGGGAGAAGTGCTGAGAGAAAAATGGGGTTATCTTTGAAAATCAATGTGTTTATACCCAAACGTACTATCCCAGAAAACCTAGAGGACCACATAGTACAGAGGCGTCACTCCATCTTCCCCCCAAAATGTCAGGTGTCATATGGAGCCTTTGCAGTACTGCACTCTACTCTCAAGAGAGGATGTGAGTTTAACAAATGAAACGTAACGGTTACAAAAGCAATTCCAATCTGTGAAAACATTAAAACAGCATTGAGATCTTCCTAAGGCCCCATATTAAATATTGATCTCTCCCAGTACTTGCTGTGGACTGACAATGGATTCAGGAAGCATCTATGGACATGTGCCTGTGTGACATTGACAGAGCAGGTGGTGAATTAGGGCAGAAAGGATGTGCAGCTGCCATCATTGCAGAGAGACAATGAACTTATGGAAAGCTTTCCCAGTGTAAGATGTGGGAGCCCTACGGTTCCCAAGGAAAAGGACTAGAAAGAAAAGCATGTGGTTATGGAGACGGAGGTGTGGAAAGGAGCGTTTGGTGTCAGGGCCATGGGTGAGGAATGCCAGCAAACACAGGTAGAGTCCATGAGAATGGAACTTCTGGTGAAAGTTAGGAGATGATGAAACAAGACTGTGGGTGAGGTCCTCATGCTTCTTTGTGCAGTTGTGCAGAGTGGCTGATATCACTTGCCAGAGGGAGGACCTGCCAGGCACCACACTCTGCTACACAGAGGGGACCAGGAAGCATGGGTTACCCACTAATGCTATCAGAGCATCCCTGTGGACTTGAATCTCTCTCCCTTTTGCACCTCTCTTGAAGAAAAGCTGGTTACTTTGGTCTTACAGGTATCATCTTGTGTTTGCAAAGCACACTCAAATGGTCCTGCTCTTGGAACCTCAGTAATCCAAATGAAATAGATATCTTGCGTCTGGACATTCTCATCCTGTGTTTTTCAGCCAAATATGCACAAAGTCCAGACGGCAGTTAAGTTAGGACTGTTTGTGTATGGATACAGTTTCCCAGAATCCTTTAGCCCCGTGGTCATTGAATAACTTCAAAATACAGCCTCCAGGTTGAACCGAAAGAATGTGTTAACAATGCATTTTAGAAGAGATGAAGGAATGCTTTTTCTGAGAACTTTATAAAACCCTGTGCCAGGAAACTTTACATTTCGCAATTGAAACAGTCGTAAAAATTAAATCAACTGGGGTTCTCTGCTCCTGGAGTGCTCATGAATCTAGAAATGCAATAGTCTTGTCCTACCCACACCTTAGTAGTGGGTCACTTGGATAAGAAGTTCCATCTCTGCCAATATTAGTCCTGTGGTGTGTGAAATGGCCAGTATAATGCCTGTGGGGCGTGGCTGTTGGGCTGTGCAGAAGCCTCATGTGCAGTATGTGTAGGCAATGACACAGTGATCAAGAGTGCTATTGTTTACAACCTTGCAGCCTGGGGTTTTGTTCTCACTCGCTGAACAGGAATGTCAGCGGCATGCCCACCGACTGTCATGGGAAAGTCACAAGAGTCCATTGTAAGTCGCACAACAGAGAGGGAAAGACTTTAGATCATGAGCCTAGAGAGCAGACCGGAATCAGCCCAGCAATGTGGTCTCTGTCAAGAGAATTTCAGATAAGCAGACTTCCTTTAGCCTAATGTTAACATCATGACTACCCTTGAAAAGGTGGCACCATAATTTATAGTCATCTAAGTTGATTACATCTCTGGGTAGAGAATTTGTCCTTGAGGGAGTTTTCCCAGCACAGGCTACTCCAGTCCTGTCTGCTAAAAATAGCGTTTTCAGTGTGGACCTTTCACCCCAGCCGCACTTCAGATACTTAACACAGCCAACACCATCAGGCACTGTTTGTAATTTCTCTTCAAGGCAAGGCTTCAGGCAGGGGGACAGAGAAGCAACCAGGCATCTAGAAGGGAAGATGGCCTTTTGGTGGCAATGAGAGCAGAGGTCTTGTTCTTGCCACAAACCAGCTCCTCAAAGCACAGGGACTGATGGTGACTTGGGCAACGAGAACACCAGCATCTGGGGGTGGAAGCAGGATTCAACTTCCAGGGAAATGAAATTGAAAATAATGGAGCAGTGGACTCAGGGTAACTATGGTGTGGAGGTGTGTCTGGGGCTTCTTGGTGGACGAAGCATCCTCCTGGGACAGCTCGGGATATGCTTTATTCGCAGATATCTCATTGTCCCTGAACAATAATGTGTCTTCCGGTCTTCCACTATCTCTCCCTTCCAAGTGTCACAACCTCCTCCTGACACGGTCAGATCTGCAGATCTATAGCAGCACCCCTTCCCCTCAGGGGATGAACAGACCTTGTTATTTGGTTGTAAAATTTACCTTTTAAAAAACTACCCTGTATGACTTAAAGTGCGCCTATGATAAATATCTAGCCAGAAGGTATTTCCAATACCCAGTGCACCCACGCATATAAAGGAAAAAGACCAGAGCCCAGGGCACCTCCAGAGCAACATTCCGACATGTCCCCCAGGTGGCTTCTCCCTTAGCTGTAGGCAGCATAGGTTTGCTCTGCCTGTGTCTGTTTTCTATGGCGTCAGCCACATGGCAGGTGTGAGATATACCTCCAGCATTGTGTTGACAAGGTGAGTTGCTGTGTCTAGCTCATTGTCTTCAGCACCATGTGTGTGAGATTCCTCTAGACTGTCATGACACCTGGTCTCTCTCATTGCTACATAGTCTCCTCCAGGGATAATATGTCACAATTGCTACATAGTGTCCTCCAGGGATAATATGTCACAATGTGTTTATCGGTTGTATAGACCATCTAGTCATCTACAATTTAGGACTGGTACTTTGAGTTCTGCTAGAAGCACTGGGTTCAAGGCTTTGAGTATAAACACTCATACTGTTGATAGTATGAACCTAGATATGGGATGTATGAGCCACAGGCATATGTCTATTGAGTCTGAATAGATGCTATCAGACAACTTACCAAAGCAGCTGTTCTAGGCTTGGTCATCCTCTGCATAGTTTCTCACTAAATGTGCAGCACAGGAAGCCCTCTGATGAACTTGGAAAGGAAATTACCTGGAACTTTCTATAGCCAACTCCCGAGGAAGCTAAGATCATGCAGAATGAGTGTATGTCTACAACCCTGGAAAACATGTCTCTCTAGCCTTAGCCATGTGCTCAGCCCCATATCTCCTTGAGATGAGATATGAGGAACGGTGGTATTATGAGATTGGCCAGCCTGGTTCAGGCATTTTCCTCCTGCCATGGGAGGGAGGTATTGTGATTGACAGCTGTCTAGGGGCATTGTCTGGAACCTCCAACGAGGACCTGCATGTGAAGACGCTTTGTGAGCAAGAACAACACTACAGGTGTCGGTTATTAACAGCCCGCTCCCACTCCATCCATCACTATGATATGTTCTAACTCGGGAGATTAATAAGAATGAGCTCACTTCTTAAATGAGGTCTCCAGATCCAGCTGGATTTAATTGGTGGGGAAGTGAAGAACTGGCAGATGTTTTCTCAGAGGCCTGATCAGAAACATGAAGATAACAGGCTACGGTGAGAGAAAGGTTGTGCCAAAGATGGCAAAAAGACATGTGTGCAGGAGATGGAGCTGAGGCTTACTGAGAATGGATGGCCACTGGTTGTTGTGGGTCCATGGGGGCTGGGGGAGGGGGCGGTTGTCAGTCCATGTGACTTCATCAGACACTACCACATTAGTAGGTCCCTCTTCCCATGGCTGCTGGTGTGCACTGCACACTTTCACTTCCAGAAGTGTGTGGGAGGGTTAGATGAGGTTTTCATCAAAGGCCTAATGGCACGTCCCTTTGTTTCCTCTGACTGAGCTCTCTAATACCGCCTTAGATCAATAGACTAGAAGAGGAATGGGAGGAGCCAGGTCTATATCCCGGCTTCTCCATGCTTGGCTTCAAGCCTTTGGGGTTTTAGTTTGTTTGAAATGAGAGTTTGGGTTTGCTGATACTTTCATAGGCCATGATGATGGACCTGATGTAAAATGTCAGTGATTTCCCTGAAGCTGCCACAGGGAATTGGAACATACTGGATGTCGCAAAAATTCAGTTACTTTGGCTGGGCCATGCGTGCAGGAAGATCTGAGTTCAGTCCCCAGAATCATGTAAAAAGCCAGACGTGGGGCTGCATGCTTGTAATTCTAGAGCTATCTAGGCAGAGGAAGATGGATTCCTGGGTCTTGGTGGCCAGTCAGACTAGGAATCAAGTATAATCAGGGAAGCCCCAGGTCCCAGTGAGAGACCCTGTCTCAACAAACAAACAAACAAACAAACAAACAAGGTACATGACACCTGAGAATAAAATTCAGTTCAACAAAATTGACTTCTGACCTATATGCCTCTTGCTACACAGGCACCCCCCCCATACACATGTGCACCTGTACTTCTGCGTTCTCTCTCTCTCTCTCTCTCTCTCTCTCTCTCTCTCTCTCTCTCTCTCTCTCTCTCTCTCTCTCTCCTATATACACATATGCATCCATACAAGAATGAACATATATATACACTTAATACAGCTATCTGTGCTGTCACATTCTGGAAGCCAGACACCTGGAAAAAATCCTGAGCAGGGAGCGCTCCCTCTAAAGCAGTTGTTCTGAAGCTGTGGGTGGGACCCCTTTTGGGGCTCACATGTCAGGTATGTGCATTCTGTTTCATAACAGAGGCAATCATACAACATGGAGTAGCAACAAAATAATGTTATGGTTGGGGGTCCCCACACCGTGAGGAACTATATTAAAGGGTCACAGCATTAGGAAGGTTGAGAACCACTGCCTGAAGACCACAGAGGACAACCCTTGTTTGCCTCTGCAGCTCCCAGTGACTCTGGGACTTCCTCCCCCAGACTCTGACTGTCTTCACAGAACCTTTCCCTACTTCTCTCCCTCTCCATTCCTGTTTCTTTGACAGACACTTGAGGCTTAGCCTATAGCTCAGTGGTAGGATCTTGCCTAGCCTGTTCAAAGCCCTACATAAAAATTAAAATTTGGATTTAGGGTACTCATACTTGAGGGTAAGCTCCTCCCAATGTCCTTAGCTGCATCTGCTAAGACCCTGTGTTTAATTAATCCCATATTCACAAGTCTATGTGGACATGTCTTTTTAGTATCAGTATTCAACTACAGCAGAAGTCTTAGGTGACATTCTCTTAATGTTTAAATTACAAATGGAAAATTTCACTGTGTCTATTTTGCCTTTGATTATAAGTTCAAACCTGGGAATTTGATGTTAAATTTTGATAGAGTTTAACATGAGAATCAAATAACTAATGTTCCCACTTGGTTATGAGAAGACTTGGTTTTTCAATGGCTCAGAAGACATTGCACTTTACGATAAAAATCAGACATGTCAGCATCAGTGGACGGGTGCTCTCTGTCTCCTTCACTGGGCGTCTTTTGAGGCCAGGTACTGGGGGAGCTTTTAAAGAAAGAGACAAGAAGCACCTCTGATCACTGCCAGCCATACATAGCAGGGCTGGCCTTCAGCAAAGCTTGTTGACTGAATATTGAAATAGCCAGCTGAGTGGTAAATACAGACAAGTCTGCACACTAGCAGTTGACTTTCTCAGGGAGCCCTCGGTCTCCAGGGACAGCTGGGGACTCGTGAGCAGTTGAACCCAGTGACCATGGCTTGGTCTACCTCTGCACACTGCTGTGATGTGATGTCATAGCATCACTTTGCACTAAGAGGCAGATGGGAGCAAGGAGGGTCCTAAGTTATGTCTGAGGTACCTTGGGTTGGCTTTTATGTGGACTGGGTGTTAGGCTCTGCAAACTCCATCGTTTGTTCTGATTTCAGCTCTAGCCTAACAGTCAAAGCAGGGAGAGATGAATGAGCATAGAGGCAGGAAAGCAAGACAGGTGCCTGCCTGGAGAGGACCAGAGGGTGTTATCCAGGAGAGCGGCATCAGGTCTTCCTTGCAAAGATTTCTCTGGGTACTGAGCAAGCTGTGGATGGAGCCAGGACTGAAGCAAGCTGACACAGAATGGGAGTGACAGAATCCAAGGGGCCAAGAGCAAGGGAGGAAGGCACACACACACACACACACACACACACACACACACACACACACACACCCCTCACTTTCAGAACTGGCCTGTGTTCTGAGGATCAGGGTGGCTATTGAGAGTAAGACTCCAGCCCTCTAGGAGTGGTTGGCCAATGGGGCTCTGCTCTTGTGCTCCCTAAGCCAAGGTTACTGGAGTCTCCAGGTCTGCAGAGTGAAGCTGCCTCCCGGGGCTCTCCAGATGGCAGGCCTGAATGTGCATCTGGGCTGGGGGTGGGGAGGCGTAGTGGGGAGTAGCTTCAGGTGCCAGGTTGGGAAGAGCTGCTGGTAGCTCAATTTCAAGAAATACAGATGCAAAGGCAAATGCTACTTTCTAGTGTCCAGTCCAGTGATGGTGAACAGTGGTTCACAGTGATCTCCCATGTATTTTGTGTTTAATGAGGAGAAAGGGGCTCAAATCACCAGGCACAGTGATCCAAGTGGGAACTCTGCTTTGTGCTGCTCCCACAAGTATGTAGTGTATGTGTGTAAAGTCTCAACTCTACACATTCCCCACAACTTCAAATAGAAATGTTTGAAGTGATGAAAATCCTAGCCACCTGGATCTCATCCGTATGCACTGTGTGGTGCTGCAAATTTGCACAATTAATGTATTGAATAAACAATCACAGTGATTGACTGTGGCCCTGTACCTTTTTTTGTGTAGCTGTGATGAGTGACAGAAGTTTCCTTCTGGAATGGCTGAATGTTGGCCCCTGCTCTCCAGCCTCTGGCTTTACCCTACCATTTATGTGTAGAATATGGACTGTGTGCCCTATTCTTAGGGCACTGTGCGCACCACACTTAATATTCCTCATCTCCCTCTTCTGAGAGCCCCCATCCTCCAGTCCTCTGCAAAGCTCTCTCCTGCATTACTACTTCCTGGAAGCTCCCATCCATGAACCCAGGCTCCCCATGTGATCCTTGACACCCATTCCGCATTGGATTTCCTCTGTCCTGACACATAGCAATACCCACTGTTCTTCATTACCCACCAAAGAAGCACATCACTGGAGACAGGAACCGTGGCTGGCTGATGCATGGCTGACACGATAATACGAAATGAGGCTCTGGGAAAACAGTTTGAGCAAGTGAGGGAGGAGTGGGGGGAGGGAGGAGTGGAAGGAGGAAGTGGGAAGGGACACGATAGAGTGAATGGCAGTCGTTCTAGGGAAATGGCTTTCTCTTTTACAAGGGTATCTCCCCAAAAGACGGATGCTCTGGGGGCTCACTGTGTCTGAGGCCATGGCCGTGGGCTGTAAGGCTACAGAGATGATTTCTGTCTTCAGTGGGAGGAGGGCTGCTGGCAAGAGTTCTTGCTCCCTTTTAACTGCACATTATTGCAGGCTATTTATTTGCAGAATGAGCTAAGTCTGAGGTGAGTGATGTCTGTGGGGGGGTCGCTTTATTGACGCAGTGAGATCAAGAAAAGTCTGTCAGCATACTCAGGAGGGAGCATGAGGGAAACTTTTGCTCCGTTATGAAACACCTCCCACTCATGCCAACCCTGTCCTTAATAAGTAATCAGTAGTCCCATTCATACTTACCACAGACTTCAATGCATTTTACCTTTACAAACACAAATTGCAGCTATTTTGGGGGTCTGGAAATTCTGAATTTGTTATTTTAATTACCAGAACACCACATGTTTATCAGGCTGTGCTTGTGCCTTTTGCTTTATTTTCTGGATTAAATTTAAAATAAATGTGTCGTTATTCTAAGTAAGAATTACAAAGAGCACTCACATGTCCTTATTCCTTCTTATGGAATAATGGAGCACGCGTGGACATATCACTAAGCATAAGCACGCTGGGTCATGTGTGCGTCTTTATATGACACATGCGTGACACCACAGACAGGAATCTGCAACTACTCGCTTGGCTGTTAGCTTGCACTTCGAGGTACATCCACACCGCACTTTAGACCCACCCTCTATCCCTCCCTCCCTCTCCCTCCCTCCCTCCCTCCCCCTCCCTGTCTCTCTTGATTATAACTATGAGATTATGTTGTGTGAAAATATATGAACATGATTATCCATCTTGCTGGGAACGCTTTCATGTTTCTGTACTCACGTTATTTCATATAGTGCTGATCATCAGGGGCTTCTCAAGTATGCCTTTCTGTGTGCATTCTGGGGCGGCATTTCTCCAGTTGATGCCGTGTTAGCGTTATTGATACAGTGTAGCAGCCTCAGTGCTTAGGCTATGGCAGCCCCAATGGTGAACTCTAAAGATACAATCCTTCAATTTGCTCCTGTATAAGCTTGTAAGCGCTTCGCATTTGCTGAAGGTCTGGTCTGGAATTTCATATCATTACCCTAGACTCCCACTCTTCCTCTTCCTCTTCCTCTTCCTCTTCCTCTTCCTCTTCCTCTTCCTCTTCCTCTTCCTCTTCCTCTTCCTCTTCTTCTTCTTCTTCTTCTTCTTCTTCTTCTTCTTCTTCTTCTTCTTCTTCTTCTTCTTCTTCTTCTTCTTCTCCTTCTTCTTCTTAAATGTTTTGTTGATTCTTTATGAATTTCACACCATGCATCCCAATCCCACTCATCTCCCCCTCCCCTTGTACCCACCCTCCGTCCTTGCAACCTTCCCACACCAACAGAGAAAAAAAAAATCTCATTGTGGAAGCCATAGTGTGTGCTACACTATACGCTTTTGTCCACACTTCTTTACTTGCAAATGTTCATTGCAGTGACTCGTTGGTCTGGTACAAGACCTCTGACTTCTGCTACTCTATCCATACTGGAATCCCACTCTTCTCAAATATGCTCTCGTGGCCCTGTGTCATGGAGATCCTATGGTTTTGGATCTGTAGTACCAGCCCCTTCATGCACTCCAGCAGATCATCAAAGGGATGGATGTTGAGGTGAGCCAATTCAAAGCCCTGGATCTGAGCCTGAGAGGTTTCTTAGCTGGTCAGCCTGCCAGTTCTCCCACTCTCATGTCCTCAGGGCCCTCTTATCAGCAACCCTCCCCCCCCCACCACATCCAAGGTCAGCTCTAATGTGCTGTCCAGGTGAGGTGCAGGGCCTGCTCTCCCATATACTGCAGTTAGTGAGGGACAGGGACAGCTCTTCTGCTCTGATGACCCTGGGGCCAGCTCTCCTGTCTGCTGTAGGTGGCAAGGGGTGAGAAGAGGATGACAAACGGCAGAGCCAGCTCTCCCATGCTCATATCCTGGGCTAACTCATCTGCAATTCCTGCAACGTGCAGGGCTCCTCTCCCGAGGACTGCAGCTGGTAGGGATGGAGTCGGCTCTCCTGCTTCCGTGTTTCCAGGTCCTGCTCTCCCACACTGCTTAAGTGGTGTAGTCATTGGGGGACCAGTTTGGCACAGCCCGCAGACATCATCAACATGTCCTTCAGTGGCATCCCAGACCAGGAACGTTTGCCTAGCCTTTGGTGGTGACAGACCCCTGTGGCTACAGGTCCATGGTCCCAGACATGGCTTCAAGTGCTAGTACAGGCCAGGACCCCACCATGGTCCCATGTTTGAGTAGTTTTTACTTGTGTCTAAACAAACTCTTCTCAAACATGAGCAAGTCTACTCTTAAATCTGCCTAATGAGTACTCGTTTCCAATATTGGAGTGTGAAGGCTTTCTATACCCTGGTCCTGTTCATATGCATGTTCCAGTTCTCCATTCCCATGATTTTAATTCTTTCTAAGTAGAGCCCAGTTCTCACAATATCACTGACGTGTCTCTCTGAAACCCTGACTTCTAATAATGTTTGCGTGCACTGACGTTCTCCTCAGTAACGGATATTTTCATTTTCTGCATGTTCTAATTCCATTGTCTGGAGAATTTGTATCGATGAATAGTAGATACAAAGTCATATTTATGTTTTGAAAGAGCATGCTTCCTTCTTGCGCCATGTCACTGGAGTCAGGGCAGTGAATTAATCTGGCTTCTTCCTGGCTTGGGTCTTAGCCTTGCTGCAAATTTATTAATTTTTATTTATAAATTATAGTTTGGTGAACGAGCCAGATGCTGTTCTCTTCAGAAGAAAATCAATAGATAAGCAGTATTTAGCAATGTTCAATTAGCGGATCAAGGGTCTCTTCCTGCAGCCAAAGATGCCAGTATTGCTCCTTTTGGAATGGAAACCCATGAGCTCCAACTATAAACACTTCAGGCTAAAACACTGAAGGAAATTCTAAAAAAAATAAAATAAAATAAAAATTAAATTGCACATGTTAAAGGGATTGTGAGGGTTAGTGTTATCATCTTGACAGACTCTGGGGGAACATTCCTGTGGGGATCTCAACTACATTAATTGAGGTGAGAAGCCTACTCACTTTGGGTGGTACCCACTCTCTGGTTGGGACCTCCGCTGTACAGACAGAGATAGGAAGCTGAGCATTAGTCCCTCTCTGTTTCCTGGTTGTGGATGTCCTGGGAGCTGATGGTTCAAGCTCTTTCTGTCTTGACTTCTTCACCATGATGGACCGAAGCCTTGAGTGATGAAAGAATAAGCCCTTTTCTCCCTTTGGTTGTTTGTGTCAGAGCATTCTCAGAAGCTAAGATGGGGTATGCTGCAGTCACAGCACAGGCCTTTGCAGTACATTAACAGTTCCTTCTCCTGGCAATTTGCCTTGATTGGCACCCTGGAGCCTCTCCCTCTGGAGTCTCATGAAGGACTTGACAGTCCTCGTGAATTTCAGTAGCCTCACTCTAGACAGCTTTAACTTGAAGGAGCCAGTTCTGAGTCTGAATCTGACTGTGGAGATGGTTCCTGAAGCTTTTTGCTGGGTCTCTGAGTTGTGAAGTACCTGGGATGGGAGACCTTTCTCTTTGCTTTACAGCTTGGCTAATTGCTTTCTGGTTCACTGGAGAGAGGGTTGTCCAGCCTGGGTCTTTTATGCTGGGACATCTCTTTCCCTAAATTTCACAGGATTTTGTCTCGTTCTCTTGCCTTGGCCCTAAGCCTGGGCTCTCTCTCAGTTCCCCTCACTAGCCATTTGCTCTCTACTTGTGAGTGTGGTGATGCTGGGAAGACCCTGTGCCTCTCACACCCGATCTCTGAGCATGTGGCATACGCTGACCCCTGGGAAGGGACAGGCAGTTGCCATCTTGCTGTCGGGTTGGTGGATGCCTCAGAACTCTCCCTCATCTTCACCAGCTCATGAACTTACTGCTGTAAGTTCATCTGTCCTTGCAAGCTTCCCTCTGCTGAAAGTTCGTCTGTCTGTGCAAGCTTCCCTCTGCTGTTTCCATGAAGTTCATCTGTCCTTGCGTGATCTTCCTCCTCCTGGGGTCCTAGCAGGGCTTTGCTCTTTGTCTCTCTGAGGGATGGCTTATCACTTCTGGAATTTACCTCACATATGTTTGAACTTTGGCTCTTCCCTGGTGGGTTTAGAAACACTATGATGTCAAGTTGTTTCTGGATTGGTAGGATTTTCATATGAATGTCTATCTCTTACCTGTATGAGGAACAATTGGCATTTTGAGTGTGTTTGTGCCACTAAATTTTTCTTTTCTTTTTTCTTTTCTTTTCTTTTCTTTTCTTTAGTTTTTTGTTTTCCTTTCCTTTTCCTTTTCCTTTTCCTTTTCCTTTTCCTTTTCCTTTTCCTTTTCCTTTTCCTTTTCCTTTTCCTTTTCCTTTTCCTTTTCCTTTTCCTTTTCCTTTTCTTTCCTTTCTCTTCCTTCCTTCCTTCCTTCCTTCCTTCCTTCCTTCCTTTCTCTCTCTCTCTCTCTCTCTCTCTCTCTCTCTCTCTCTCTCTCTCTCTCTCTCTCTCCCTTTCTTCTTTTCTTTTATTGGATATTTTCTTTATTTACATTTCAAATGTTATCCCCTTTCCAGGTCTTCCTTCCAGAAACCCCCTATCCCATCCCCATCTTCTGCCTCTTTAAGGGTGCTTCCCCACCCACCCACCCACTCCTGCCTTCCCAGGCTGACATTCCCCCTACACTGGGGCATTGAACCCCCACAGGACCAAGGATACTTTTCTTGACCTTGACCATTTTATACTCTAAATTTACTATTGCTCTCTGCTTTTAAAAAAAATTAACACACGGAGGTTTTTGGTTTTTTTTTTTTTTTTTTTTTTTTTTTAAAAAAGATTTATTTTTATTTCTCTCTCCCCTCCCTCTCTATGTGTGTGGTGTATGTGAGTGTATGTGCGTGTGTGTCTGTGTGAGTATGCGTGCGTGCGTGCGTGCATGTGTGTGAGTGTGTGTGTTTACATGTGGGTATATACACATGAGAGCTAGTACCACAGAGACCAGAAGAGAATGTCAAGTCACCTTGAAGCTAGAGTTACAGTTAGTTGTGAGCCGCTCAGCACGGGGCCTGGGCTCTGAAATCTGACTTTACAAGAGCATTGCACCCTCTTAACCCGGAGCTTTCCCTCCAGCTCCAAGGTTCTTTATGCAGTGTAGAGATCAAACTCTTGTCAATCATACATGCTACAAATATCCTCCTCAAATCTGCAGCTTATGTTTTTATTCTCTATTTTGCCTTTGACACAGTTTTTTTTTTTTGACAGATCTTCATTCATGCATCTTCTCTTTGAGTACAATGCTTGTTTCGTTCCTTTCTTCCACGACCCACAGACAACACCTCGGTCACGAGCCTTACTTCCCATTTCCCTGGGTCTGTATAAACTCTTGGCCACACCTCCCATCTGTTACTCTCCCCAGTATCTCCATCTTGCTGATTTCACTCTTCTAACAAGTTTTGGACCCTGGCGAGTCAGCCTTTCACCTCGTTTTTCAAAACTTCTCCTGGATGACTTTACTCCTTGTTCTTCCAGACAGACTTTTCAATCCATTTGTCGAGTTCTATTAAAGCCATCAGCTTTTGACAGGAAAACCATTGGATTTATAGATTAATTTTGGGGGAGCTGACATTTTTATTATTGGATCTATGACATGGCATCTCTATGTATTTAGGGTTTTTATATAAAGCTTTATATCACAGTATTATAATACTATCCATACACAGCCACACATCAATTGAGGGATTTAATCTTAAGTGCCTTGTATTACTTACAGCTTGGACCCTAAGTGTTTCCCAAAGGCTTAGGAATTAATGTCTTGGTGACTGTTGGGAGCTGATGAAAGCTGCGGATTGAGCCCAGAAGGAGAAACTCAGGTTTGGGTGGCTTGCCAGCAAAAAAAAGGATTTTAAAAAAAGATCCCCCCACCTCTGACTCCCTCTCTCCCTCTCCCTCTCCCTCTCCCTCTCCCTCTCTTTCCCTACCTTCCTCTCTCTTCCCCCCACAATTTGTATCCTAGTGTGTGTGTGTGTGCCCTCTCACATGCACACACTATGTTTGCCACCTTAACAGATATAAGGCAATGTCCACTGTGGTTTTTATTTATACTTTTTGCCCACACCTTATCTTTATATCCTGCAGTAATTCTTTGTATTAGGTGTCACACATGAGGGACTCGGAAAGAGAAAGAATTAAGGGAAACACGAATTTTAAATGGGAAAACCAGCTTTGAGATTGGGCATACTGGCATATTGGACTCTGAATCATTCCCTACTAAACTACTTCTGTGTGTAGTGCATCGTTGTTTTCTCTCTCATTAAAGGCATCTTGGGGTGGGACTGCTGTTGCTCTTGGTGCCACCCTATGTCTGTGTAAGGGGGTTGAGCTCAGACAGCAAGCGTGATTTCTGTGGTTCCCTGTACTGAGCACTCGCTGGGACCCAGCGAGTTTTGTGGATATAGATGGAGACAGATACAAGCCGAGGGGCCTCGGAGGGTCTTTTTGATTGTTAGGAAAACAGAGTCTTGTCAAATGACCATGGGCTGGGCCGGAGAACCACAGTGCTTGCTTGGACCCTTGGACAAAAGCCTGCAGTTGGGGACACTGTCAGGGGGAGAGGCCAGGGAGCTTCTCTGTGCCATCACTGGAAGAAAGCAGGCAGCCAGCAGGGAGCTGGGAGTCTCCCTCATCAGTGGGGAAGCATTTCCCACTGTCCCCAGACAACTGAGTTGTCTCTCGAAACACTGTGGGCAATCCCTTCTTTTAAAAATTTATTCTTCTCTCATAGTTTGCATCCTGACTGTAGCAAACTCTCCCTCCTCTCCACCCAGTCCTCACCTCTACCCTCCCCATTCCTCCTCTTTTCTCTTCAGAAAAGGGTAGTCCTCCCATGAATATCAAGTAAGCGTGGCATATCAAGTTTCAGGAAGACTAGCCCCCGCCCCCATATTAAGGCTAGATGAGGCAACCCAGTATGAGGAAAAGGGTCCCAAAATCATACCAAAAAAGTCAGAGATAGCCCATGCTCGCACTGTTAAGGGTCTCACAAGAAGACCAAGCTACACAGCTGTTACATAGATAGATGCAGACGCCCTGGCTGTCGGCTCAGCTTCATATAAGACCAAGGTTCTGACCTTCCAGGCAGTGTCAGGGGTGGACTCCCTCTCCTGGCATAGGACTCAAGCTGAACCAGTCACTGGTTGTCCACTCCCACCATTTCTGTGCCACCTTCACCTCAGTACATCTTGTAGACAGGACAAAGTGTAGGTCTAAGGTTTGAGACACAAACCCAGTCACAAAACCTTTGAGAAATCCCTTCTTAAAGTAAGACTAAACCCAGACTATCAGAGGGCAGAGGAGGATCGCTCCAGCACCATAGCACTGAGCCAGCTGAGAGTCACATAGCTGACTGAATGACCATGGCCAAGCAAACTCCTCCAAGATGGAAAGCTTAAAGCAGCTGTGTTAGGCTCATGCATGGGACATCAGAATATGGATCTAGATGGGCTTTCATCCTTGGTTCTGCTGAGAGCTATGCACTTGTGTAGTCAGCTTCTCCCCCCCCCCTTTCTCTCTCTCATCCATGCTAAAATCACTGCAGGGGAATTTCTCACATGGTGCAGAAGGACAAACTGGGGACCACTGCCCCAATCAGACCACCACAAAATTTCTTGAGCACAAGAACTCAGAGTCACACTGACCTTGGACTTGGGCCCCATCCAGCTACTTATTCCACAGATGGTCGTGGGCCCCACTCTTCTAAGCTCTCTAAACATCATTCTTATCTGAATGCATGAGTGGCACAGATGTGAGTGGTGCCAACAGTGGACACACCCACTTCCTACATCTTCCTTCCCTCTTTTCTGTGCAGCCGCCTCTCCTGTGGGTCTCAGCCTTATTCCAGTCTCTGGGACTCACGTGTTTCTGCCAGCTGCTTTCCTGATTTTGCCCTAAACACATCAACCCCTTAAGAAAGTTCTAAAGGCCATCTTTTCCTCTCAGTTTACAGTCACATCTGCCATGGGACCACCCAAACTTCAGAATGAGGACACAAATGTCTTGAGTTTAGTGTCCAAAAATCTCCAGAGTGGCCAACTTCACCACAACTTTGCCCTTATTCTTTATCTCTTTGTGGGACACACAGCAAGTTCTGAGCCTGGCAGTCAGAGTCCCTTGGATCAGCTACTGCCTGTCTCTGTTGCAGGATTTCTCAGTGGATCCTACAGCCCAGAGATACAGACACCCCTGTTTTAGGTGCCTGTCTCCCACTCCTCTATGTCCTCATCTTTAGGGACTCTCTTACACATTCTCTCACCCCTGAGACCAGCTCTTGCCTCAAGCCACAGTGTCCCCTAAACTCTTAATATCACAGGATGTCATGTCACTCATTGCTCGGCTTAAAATGATTAGGTCTCTTCCCTGACATTTGTGCCAGCTTCTGAGCTCCTTGAGGGCAGGGGCCAATGACATTATGACAGAATCAATTTTACAAACCAGAATCCAGCCCCCAGATTCCCAGCCGTGGTCTCTGGTGGATGACAGTTTAGATGACCCGGGTAGCAAAGGGTGTGATGTATTCCATAAACAGACAGAAGAAAGCACTGGTTTTCATTTATATAAAGTGTGTGCATATTAGAGATAATTGAGAGATTGATTATCATAATTGTTACTGTCACAGAAGGTTTTCCAGCCTCATCACCAGTTTTCAAGGGACACAGCTTGAACTAATACTGTATTTCTCTGCATAGCTCAAAATAATGTTCCAGTCTTTCATGCAACAGCCTACTGGGCTGGCCTGCATGGATTCCCTCTAACCTTGGCTGATGGAAGCCAACTCTTTGCCTTCTTAGTTCAGGTGAGGCACTGAAGCCTTTCATGTTTATATGTGGTGTACTTCCTCTGCACACCGAAGATGCTGCACACAGCACCAAAAACCAAGGCTTCTGACTGTGGAGACCCACCTGTGTCAAGCACGGTAAAGAGAATATCTTGGTCTATTTCCATAAAGTTGATATGACTGTGAACTGAGGAAGATACCAGCTTTGGAGCTGGGCTGTCGCCTCCTCACTAGAGTCCTTTCAAGTCACCACAGCCCTGAGGTTCAGAGTCAGCTCTGTCCTTGGAGACTAAGAGGATTCAGAGAAGTTGAAGGTCTTACTCAAATGGAAGGATTTATTCACCCCACAGTTCCAGGTTGCTGTCCATCATGGCAGGAACCACAGCAACAGGGACTCGAGTGAACTTGTCCCCTTAGACAGCAAGACCAGAAAGCAGTGAATTAATACTTAATGCTAGTGCACAGCTTGCTAGCTGGGTTTCATACAGTCCAGGCTGTCTCACAGACTGTATAGGTTCCACTCACACTTAACATAAGTCTGCTAACAGCTTTCAACAGAATCAAGACCATATCTCAAAGACATTCTAAGACGTTAATGTGATCAAGCATTCTAATCAATTGTTAATCTAAACAATGGCTGACTTCAGAGAGTCGAGTTGGCCACTAATACCATTTCAAAAGAAGAAGGGGTAGTGTCTTACAAAGGAATGGCATGGGAGGCATCTGAAATGATCTAACCTCATTGTATATGTGAATGAAAATGCCATGCTAATACCCTTTTTCTGAATCAATATTTGCCAATAAGAGTATTTACATATATAAAATCTATAATGAGAACCTTCTGCACACAGGGTACTGAGCTAGATATCAAGACTTCTATCTGCACACTGGACACTGAACTCAGACACCCTCCCAGACATTACAACCCAAAGGCAGACCAGAACAGCTCTGATCCAGCAGCAACACACAGTAGATGCATGGGGAAAGAGCATGGGCTTCTAACTGCATATAACAAAGGAATCTTGCCTCCCCTTTAAGACTAAAGTGGGACAGAGCTGGTGTATCACCTTCTTGTCATTTGTCTTGGTGGTGAAGACACCAATGAGACTTGTTCTACATACAGGGAGAACGGTTTACATTTGCATGGTTCTAGTATGATTCAAGATTATCGTGACCATCTGACATGCTTCTATAAGTTGATATGACCTTAGGATTTTTAATCAACGTGCAAGTGAAGAAACATATGTCTTGCACAGTGAATTAATGTTAGCTTCATGGCTTTTCAAAGTCTTTCATACATGACTGCCTGTGAAAGCCACCCCAAGCAGGAAGTGGAGGATGTCTGAATTCTAGGAGACTCCCTCATCTCTCACCCTAGCAAGGGGCCGCTGCTATTCCAACCTCTACCATAAGGTATTAATGTGGCTACTTTAGTCTTTATATTAATAGTCATAAACTGGCATTAACATATTCTGGGATGATGTGAACAAATGTATATTCACCATAGATCGGACACTGACAACAGACCAAGGGAGCAATTTCACCCCATGGATCGGACACTGACAACACACCAAAGGAGTGTTTCCACCCATCTAGTTTGCTGAACCAGGGAGTTAATTGAGTACTTATGGGATGGCTAGGGGGTTACCTACAAGACAGTGGGTGACTCCCAAATAGCTACATTCCTGAAGAGTCCTACCTCAGCATGGACACTGGTTTCCTGAAAGCCATAATGATGGAGTGCCCACTTCAATTAACCCTATGTCTCCTGTGTGCTCTTGCACCTAAGACTAAATGAATATGAGACCGTACTACATGGAACTTGAAGGAGATACACACAAGAGGGGTTGGGGTCTCAGATGAAGGTCTAATAACCTTCCCGACACCTCTGAGACAGAAAGTCAATGGACATGGCCTTTCTGAGAGTCTCTTGCAAGTAGTCATGATTATTCTAAGAAAAATGTCTGTTATGCCCAGAGGACAGCATTCTGGAACACAGAGAATCTTTATCATTTCAGGCTTCTTACACATAACATAATGTCTTTGAGAATATCAACATCACTGTTATGTTCTTGAATATGGAAAGGTTTTTCTGTTTCAATGTTGTATTCTATTTGGTTGTCTGAGTTTCTCCCAAGTTGATTATTTGTGTTGAGTGGTTGAGGTATTTATAATTTGAGGATTCTGTGAATAGAATCCTTTGAAGCCTCTTTACACCACAAACATTCTCTTATTGGGTAATTTCTATGTTTTGTTGTTTTTTTTTAACAGAGTACAACATTCAGAATACATAATACATATACAAAGATATGACAGGCTCCTTTGTGCTGCCACCACCATGCACAAAGAGTTGCTGTGGTCCTCTGTCACTCTGTCCCAGGGGGAGGAGACTATAGGACATGGGCTCCTGAGGTCATTTTTGATCTCACAGCTTCCTGTCTGTGACGAAGTTATAGACGCAAAGCTCAAAGAGAAAATTTGACCTTCCCAGGACCTACACTGTGCTCAGTAGCTTCTGAGAGCCATGTAGAAATGACAAATGCTTCATCTCCTGTCTTTGAAGCTAGGTGCTGCCTCTCTCAGTCAAGTCTAAAACGTAATTGACAGAAAGGCCCATCATAAAATCTGGAAAGAGACTTCAAATTCATGCTTCCATGACTAGAGATCACTTGAAGGGAAGCAATGGAACCAGGAGTTTGACATATGATAAAGGGGGAATTCAAAGAACAGTTACCAAAGGGTCCCTTCCACAGTTCTTCCAGGAACACCTCTTCCTTGACAGCAGCTATACTTTTTGGGCTGATGCATACTACTACCATTGGTATAAACACTCAGGCAAGCAGAGCTTAACTGCCCTGTCTGTCTGTCTGTCTGTCTGTCTGTCTGTCTGTCTGTCCATCCGTCCATCCGTCCGTCTGTCTGTCTGTCTGTCTGTCTGTCTGTCCATCCGTCCATCCGTCTGTCTGTCTGTCTGTCTGTCTGTCTGCCCATCTGTCTGTCCGTCCACTCCCTCACTACTATTATAACCTTGTGATTTAGTCAGATAGCCTGTCCCCAGGATACCACCCCCCGGAGGCTGAGTGACATTCAGGGTTGTCATGTGAGGGCAGAAATTGGCTCTGCCACTACTTCCAGATCTTTAGAGTGGTGTGGAGCAGGCATCCCAGGAATGAGTGATGATCATCATCTTAGTGTAGTTTTCTCTTGTGCTAAAATGCCCTGACATAACCAGCTTAAGAGATAAAGGATTTAGTTGGCCGACAGTTTAAGTTTACAGTCCATTATAGCAGAAAACTCATGGTGAACGTAAACATGAACAGCCAGTCACATCACATCTAAAGTTGAAAGCAGAGAATAATAAATTAATCTATGCATTCTCATACAGTTCGAAATCTCTTTCCTAAGGAATGGTGCTGCCCACAGTTGCTGGGGTTTTCCCATCTCAATAAGTGCAATCAAGATCATCTCCTATATACATGTCCAGAGGCCAAGCTGATGTAAGCAATACCTCACTGTGACTCCCTTTCTGGATGATTGTCCATCTATACATAGATACATATACACATATGATGGTGCCCTTCGGAGTGTGATGCAGTACTTCCCTTCTCAGACATAACCATTTGCCTCCACCACCATTGCTAGCCTTGCTGGTCTCCTTGCTCCTACAAGCCCTTCTCAGCACACCATTCACTCACCCAGTGGCTCCCACATCATCTAAACAGCAATGGATAAGAGTGTGACCACTTTTTGAGTTCCCATCCCAGCTTCTCTGTGCAAAGTCTAGCACTGAATGACTGTGATCTATCTGAGCCACAGTCCTAGCTTTATCAGGTACTGGGTATGCACATGTAGACAGATGTGGTGTAACCTTCCTAGGGTTCAGTTTGCTTGGTATATAAGGGTGATTATAGCTTATGCCTAGTGAAAACAATGAGTGGCTCGATCAGTATTGCATGTGTGCACTTTTCAGCATGTGCTCATGTACATTGGCCTCTATGCTTATTGATGCTTAAGGAGTCCCATCTAAATGAAACCTCCATGTCTTCAGCTCTCAACCTCCCTCCCTCCCTCCCTCCCTCCTCTAACCTCATAGATCCCCTGGTGGATGGAGTGGCTCCATTTTGCTCTACAGGGTTAATTCTGACTTCCCTTTTCTTTCGCAGTCCACACCTATCCATTAGGGGATCTTAGGAATCCTCTGAGCTCAGCCTTCTCACAGCTGATCCTCAGCTCCAGACTGGCATCAGTTGTCACCATCTTTCTCCTGACAAGTGTCATAAGTCTCTGCTAGATCATCTTTCCCTTGATCAATCCCTACCTGAAACTCCGAGTGAAAATACAGGGTTCCTATTAAAACCCTCCAGTTCCTCCCTCAAACTTCTCTAGATAGTTCCATCTAAGACTGCAGTGACCCCCACACACTCCATGGTTTTGCTTTTTTTCTCTCTAGATTCATTTCTACTCTGTCCCTTCCAGGCTCAGCACATCTGTTCCTCATGACCAGCAGGCACACATCTGCCCCAGCACCAGGAGACTTACTGTACCTACCTTCAATGAGGTCCCTGCCCTTTGAGGTCTGTGTGCTACCTCCATTTCCACCCCAGGTTGTTCTCAATGGAACTTCTCAGAAAGCTGCAAGGGCTATAACAGGAAGGCTTCTAAGCTCATGTGGACTTTCGTTAGTTCTTTCTAGAGAGAGTTGTAGAACAAAAAAACCTGATGGCACCCATTCAGCTCTCTCTGCTCCTATTAAGATGCTACTTTTAGCTCTCAGAACAGGGTGCGGATGACATTTTCCAATCCATGCCAGAAACTCAGTCATTAGACACCAAGTATGAACTCTGACCTTCCAAATGGTAAACTCAGTGTACCATCTTTACATTGTAAGTAGTGGAGTAGGAATTTCATTATGGCAATCCACTGACCAGCACACATGCACATTAGCACATGTGCACATGCACAACCCTGTACAGAGAGCCATTTGCATTAAGAATCATAGTTTCTTGAGATTTTCATTTAACTGGGGAGGGAGGGGAAGAGAGAGAGAGAAAGAGGGGGAGAGAGGCTTCTAAATGCCTTTGAATTTTCCCAATAATGAACATCCACTTCACTACAACCAAATGTTCACTATAACCAGCCTCCTGGCACTGATTATAATGAGATTTTCACCATTAAACAGAAATATGCTAAGCTCCCAGCAAGCACCAGGCCCTGGCTGGGCATCGCAATAACTTAGATGTGGTCAGAAGGATCACAAATCTGCTGTAAGAAAATGACAGCTAAACAGAAGGCACCAAAGTGAAAACAGTATTAAAAGAGACCTAAAAGGAGAGAACCCAGCCCATAACTCTGTCAGGACCCCATGGGCTTCTCCAATCTGCCTCTGGCTATGGGCGCCAAGGCTTTCTGGGCTGCTGGGTTCCAGAAGGAAATGGAGGAAGTCTACATTTGGGAAGAAAGGCCCTACTGTGTCAGAGGCTAAGAGTCATAGGTGGTAAAGGGTCTGTGTTAAAAGACAGTTTCCAAGAAGCAGTGAAAACTACTAAGAATGCCTACTGGTGGAGGGGTGCTGTCTTAGTCAGGGTTTCTATTCCTGCACAAACATCATGACCAAGAAGCAAGTAGGGGAGGAAAGGCTTACATTTTCATACTGCTGTTGATCACCAAAGGATGCAGGACTGGAACTCAAGCAGGTCAGGAAGCAGGAGTTGATGCAGAGGCCATGGAGGGATGTTACTTACTGGCTTGCTTCCCCTGGCTTGCTCAGCCTGCTCTCTTATAGAACCAAGACTACCAGCCCAGAGATGGTCCCACCCACAAGGGGCCTCTCCCCCTTGATCACTAATTGAGAAAATGCCCCACAGCTGGATCTCATGGAGGCATTTCCCCAACTGAAGCTCCTTTCTCTGTGATAACTCCAGCTGTGTCAAGTTGACACAAAATTAGCTAGTACAGGTGATTAACTGGGGGGGGGGGGCACAGAGGTGTTGATGTGCATGGTCAGAGCAAGAAAGAGAACAGAGTGGACCTGAAGGAGCCCTATGCCTCAGTCCTGTCAGAGTAAAGCTGGATTGTTCTGCAGAGTCCAGGCAAGGGGCTTGGCTTTGCTGTGTCCATGCTGACGAGCCAGGTACTGTGCTGCCCAGCAAAGGGGACAACTTGGCCAGCATAGCAGGGTGCATTCTAGACATGCTAGTGGTGAGGTCATCTGCCCTCAGTGATCTCACCACAACAGTCTGGCTCTGCCGGTGAGGCTCTGTGTGCCTAATTCTGAGGCCTGGAAATGGTCCTACAGGCTGTGGCAAGGCCCATGAATATGCAACAGATATGCACCTTATAGGGGGGATGGCTAAAGATCAACTGGTCAATGGAGAAAGAAAGCAACAAGACAGGTTAGGAGGCTGGTACTCCCTTGTAGGGAAAGAGGCCCTTCACTAAGTCATAGAACACAGGGGACAGTACATGAGAGAAATAACAGTACCTTGCCTCATGTCAAGCTCTTCAATGATTGGGCTTTTTAGCGGTACACTAAAGTTTGTGTTAATCAGAACCAGAGGGGCTTGGTCTCTTGCCTGAAATCACATAGTTGTGAAGATGTGAACAAGGATGACTGGGAAAATCCTCAGCAGGCATTTCTGAATCAGCACCATGGACAGCTCCCAGACCCAAGTCACCAGGCCGACCAAGTACCTCAGTCCTCAGTAGGAAAAGGGAGCCCCAGCAGTACACCTGCATTTCCTCAGCAGAAGCAGTGTCCAACATGGTTGACAGCCAGTGACGAGCATGACAGCATTAGCAACAGAAATATTCAAATGCAATTAAAACCTGCAAATATAATAATCAAATGTAAATGAGTGGCAGCCAACCAACCGTTCCCGCTGCTCATACAATTATCACATATGGTAATTTCACAGGAGGCCTAACTCAATCCACTTCATTGCCCCTGACAAATTGTTGATCCCCCCTCCCTCCTTTTCGCCCCTGACAATTTCCTGCCTGTGTCATCCACTCACTCTGTGGCCACAACATCTAATTGAGTGGACTCTCTTGTGGCCAGGATCTATTCAGTCGCATCTCAGAGCAGCAGCAAACTGTGTAGCCTGCTGGCTCAGTGGAGGAGGGACAGAGAACACTGTGTCTTCCCTTACCTTGCTGAACAGGAACTTGCTCACAAATCATGTGGAATATCCTGTGTATGTGCATACATGTATGCATGCTAATATATTTGTGGGTGCTGGGCAGTGGTAGTGCACACCTTTAATCCCAGCACTTGAGAGGCAGAGGCAGGCAGATTTCTGAGTTCAAGGCCAGCCTGGTCTGCAGATTGAGTTCAAGGACAGCCAGGGATATACAGAGAAACCCTGTCTTGAAAAAATCAAATATATGTATATGTATATGTATATGTATATGTATGTGTATGTGTATGTGTATGTGTATGTGTATGTGTATGTGCATGTGCATGTGTATGTGTATGTGTATGTATGTATGTATGTATGTATGTGTATGTATGTATATGTATGTATGTGTGTGTGTATGTATGTGTGAAGGTCAGAGGTCACCCTTAGGTATTATTTGGCAGGATCTGTCCACCTTGTCTTTAAGATAGTTTCTCTCACTGACTGGAGCTCACCAATTAGGCCAAGATGGCTGGCCATCTAGCCCCAGTATCATCTACCTGTCACCATTTTGCCCCAGCTGAAATTAAAAACAAGTGCCACCACACTTGACATTTTTACTTGGGTTCTGGAACTGAACTTGTATCCTCATGCGTGTTCAATAAGCACCTTACTGATTGAGCCACTTCTCCAGCTCTGGAGCATTCTTCTCTTGAATAAGTATGAGGCAGGAAGCCACTCTGTGTCAGGCCCTAGGCATGTGGGTTTATATTCTCATCTGATGGGTTGAAGCAACCATTTGTAAAAATGACAGGATCTCCTGAAACAAATGCAGAAGACGGCCTCGGCTAAGAGCTGGCTCTACAGGAGGACAGAAAGGAAACTGATGAGCCCAGAGCTGAGCACCAATGGCAGAGGGACAGGAGTATCAAAGGACGGAGGGATGGGGGAAGAAGAGTGAGCACAAGGGTGAGGGAGGAGAATTCCCACAACTCAAATCACAGGGGGCATGAGCAGAAATTCAGGAATATTTGAATCTCAGACTGTTGGGGGTTGGGGGCGTTGAACCTAAAGGAGTTTGGCTATTTTCCAAAATTTTTGAAAGACACATAAATATATGACTTAAGGAGCTCAGAAAATCCCAGTTGGGGTAACTTCTGTGACATCGACTCTCATCTATATCTTTATTAGACACTTGAAAGCTGAAGATGAAGGAAAAACAGTATTGAAAAACGACACGATTCTGTATGTGTGTTCATCACTTTCGTGTTGCTGTGTGAAAATGCCTGACAAAGCAACTTAAAGAAGGAGGGGTTCATTTGGGCTCATGGTTGAAGGTGCAGTCCATCATGGGGCGGGGCATGCTGGCAGGTGCATGAAGCAGCCAGTCACGCATCACCTTTGCAGTCAGGAAAGCTGAGAGAGATGTATAATACTGCTCAGGTTTTCTTCTTTTTCTTCAGCCTTGGACTCCAGACCTGAGATGACACCACCCAGATTCAGGGCGGGTCTTCTCTCTTCAGTTATTCTTGTCTAGAATTGGCTCCTAGGTGATGCTAGATCCTGCCTTGTTGACCATATTAACCATTTCCATAGGGATGCCAGTTAGACTGTTGGTAGCTTTACCACCTGAAGCAAGTATACAAAATGAGAAAGCAATGTCAGATTTGGAAAGGCTGAAAAGAACAGTCGTCCAAGGGCACAGTCAGGTGACATCCTATTCTTCTGGAACAATGGGGAGATGAAGACACTGCTCTAGGAAAGCAAGAGTTTGTTATTAATAGCCTTCCTTTAAAAAAAAGAGAGAGAACGTATGAACAGATGTGTACAACAGGTGATCCCTTCTCCCAGAGTCTCATAAATCATATTTGATGTTGGAACAAAACTCATAACCTCACCCAATATTAAAGGCAGTGATGTTTTTATATTGGGAAAGATTAATGGGGGTAGATGAAAAGATGTGGCATTGCCTTTTTCTGGAAGTCGTGAAACCATGGCAGCAGTAGACTGTGAATAGATACCAGTGTGTATCTATGCTGTTCAGAGAAGACACCAGAAACTATGGGGAAAAATAACCTCTCAAGAGTCATAGATCAAGACAGAGCATTTAGAAATGTTCTAGTAAATCAACGAGAGTCAATGATAGAGGCAAAGGAAAAAGGCATTACTCCACCCTTCTGAGACTGCCAGCTCCAAGGAGTTCTCCCTCCTCCCCTTGCCTCAGGCTGGACACCATCTTCTTTCCCTTTCAGTACCAGTTCCACACTAGCCCACAGACCTGTGTGTGACGTGAGTCTTGGGCTTCACCATTCATCCATTCCTCTGCCTTTGATTCCACGACTACCTGGCCCTCACTCCCTTTAACTCTGAAGCATGGGCAGACTATATAGTTTCTTTTAGTTGTCTTTTATGTAAAATGCCATGTCCTTGGACCCACAGGTCTTCAGCCACATAATTCTAGTGTCCCAGAAGCCCCCCACTATTCATTTACTTCTAGCACCAGATGCTGTCTCCTAAACCAAAGAATGCCAGCCAAGTCCCAAATGCCCAAGTGTGAAATGCAGTCCTGAGCTGAGCAGTCTGCCAAGAAGCAGGTGTCTGTGGCACCAGGGAGAACCAGACGGCCGTGCCAAGCCTCCTGATAGAGCTGTCCAAAGAATCAAGGTGTCCATAGACAGCCTGACTCGAAGACAGAGATGGTGGCTGTCTCAGGTGATGCTTAGTCTTTCAGGTCTGAGTGGGGTGAGTTCCCTGAGCTACTAAGATCACAAGCTGTAATGAGCGAGGAAACAAAAACACTTAGGATAGGTAGAGTGCCGTTTCTAAGTTACTGGTATCATTGAAACTTTCTCATGCTGCTCCAAATATTTTGGGGCTGTACATTAAGGTTGTGTGAGATTTTTAGAATAGTCTTTTCTGCAACCTTGATTATGCATACCCTGTTCAGATTGCTCAAGGTCCCTAACAACGTTGTCCGTCTTGTCTATGGCATCCCGTTTGCCATGCGCTGGCACACCTGTGTGCTTTTAGTGCACTTTTCTTTGACCTAACTGTGGGAGACATAGCTCATCCACCTGCCAAGACTTATGTTTTCTTTTGTGAAGTGCTCATCCAAGCTTTCTGTTAAGTATGAATACGTGCATGTGTGTGCGAAAGAGAGATTGTGAGTGTGAGTATTATAATATTTATGTAAGAATGTGTGTATGATTATGTGTGAGTGTATGAGTGTGATGTGATGTGTATATTAGTATGTATATGTGCTGTGTGTGAAAATGTATATGTGGATGTGGTATATATATGAGTGTGTGTATGTACATAGGTGTATTATGACTGTGCATAATTATTGAGTTATGGAAGACCTTTATACATTCCTAATAAACATGAGATGTATATTCAGGAATGTTTTATTTTAGTTTATGGCTTTCATTGTGTGTTATTAATGATTCTTTGTTCACACAAAACTATTTAGTTATTATTAGTGTGTGAGTGTGGAGGTGCACATATGCCATGGTGCCACTGCAGAGCTCAGAAGATCCTTTCAGTGGTGAACCCTGCAGCTTGTGCGACAAATGCTGTCACCCACAGAACCCTAGAAGAAATGTTTGCCAGCTCTCTTCATTTTCCCAGATTCCTACTGTTTATCTATGAACTGTTATTTATGCCAGTCTCAAAAGTAGTCTCCTTAGTGTCTGCCACACTTTGCCGTTGACCAGTTGTGTGTTCATATGACCTCTCCTTAAAATGTCAGAAATAGCTCTTATCTTTCAATACATTGGTCCTTGTCTAGAGTCCAGGAAAAGGTGTGAAATCCATACCTCATAAATACACTCCGGGAAAGTGGAGAAGCCTAGCTACTTGTGTCTCCTGAGAGCAGAAGGCCATCCCAGGAAAGCATCCATTCTTATTTCTTCCGCCTGCTGTCTGTGTATGTGGACTTCTGCAACACAGTTCTCAGAAGATGCTGATGCCAGCAATGGCCAGGACCTCAGAGCTGATGCAGGGTTGGCCCTGAGCCTTTCTTTGCCTTGAGTCACATGAGAGAGACACTGAGATGTTCCTAAATTCCTTGGAGTTACACAGGCCTGCTGGCATTTGTTGCCCTTGTTATGACTTAAAGTCACAAGTGTTGCTGTAACCTTCTGCCACCTGACTCCAACTGGACCAGTTCTACTTTTTCACCATAAGACAATCTTTGGCCATATAAATCTATTTTTATCTAATTGGTGTTGGCCAATGGTTCTGAACCTTTCTAATGCTGCATCTTTAATACAGTTCCTCATGTGACACCACCACCCCATGATAAAATTATTTCGTTGTTACTTCACAACAGTAATTTGCTAATGTTATGAATCATAACGTAAATCTCTGGTATGTGACCCCTCTATGGTTCATGACCTACAGGTTGAGAGTTACTGGTATAGACTGTATCTCTTTATCCTTTTATTTTCAATCTAATATATTCCCTTGTGCTTTCTTTGCTATGATCCAGTTCTGGGCTTACTGGTAGCATACAGCTCTATGATATGGAAGGAGGGACATGCATTTTCTCTATTGAATTGATAGGTTCAATGTTTGCTACTAACCAAAGATGAGCATCTTAGCATGCATGTGCAGAAAACTCATTTCCTCACATTGATTTGCTTCTTTGATCTACTTTTCTAGATGTTTCTTTCCTGCAGGAAAGGAATAAGTATGTGATCATTTTCAATCTCCTGATGTACGTGCACTCCCCTGATGAACAAATGCAGTGAATCGTGTCAACGCTCTTCTAAGTACCTAGCGATAACAGCAGCAGTAGCAACAGCATTTGGGAGCAATTTCTTATGTTTGGATTTTGACAAAATATCTTCCGAGCTGGCTCACAGACTTTCCCTAGAGAAATTAAGTTTTGAGGCAGTGCAGTTGTGGAACATGACTTGCACACTGAACGTATACTATGGGGTTAAACCGCTAACCTGTTCAGAGTCACACCAGTCTCTAAAGGATGGGTGAGGGGGGGAAGGGGTTAGGTCTGCTTTCAAAGAAAGTCTTCATTAACGGCCTGGAAGATTGCAGTGGCAGTTGGCTGATTACATTCACAGATGGGACTCAACTGAGAAGAGGTGTGAAGTCTGGGAAGAGATGAAAAAAAAAATCTATGGAGAACTGCTGGGACTGCCCAAGAACACTGTGGGAACGCGTGCTGTGGTCAGCCAGAGGGCTCAGTCTGCAATGTGGGTCTCCCTAAGGAAGCTAGCTCACAGGAGCTCTAGATATGTATAGACACTGGAGACAGTCCTTGTCCTCCATCAGCAATTCCCCTGGTTCCCCTTGTGTCCCATCTGTGATGGCTAGTATGCACTATGATGGCTGTAGAGTGAAATGCATAGCATTGGTCTACATGAATGAGCATCCACACGTGTGCATAGAGACGCCAAAGATAAACATAGAAGATGTCCAGCATCATCCTCCACTGCTTTCTCCCTTATTTTATCTTGAGACAGGGTCTCTCACTGAACCTGGAGCTCACTGATAGGCTAGAATGACTGGCTAGCCAGCTCCAGCACCCTTCCTGTCTTCCCCCACCACCCAGGTGTGGGATTACAGATGTGTGCTGGATTACAGATGTGCGCTGCCACATTGGACTTTCCATGGATGCTGAGATCTGAACTAAGATCCTTATGCTTGTGCAGCAAGCACTCGGCTCACTGAGCCATCTCTGTAGACCCTCCGTTCCTTAAATATATATTGTGCATGGAATACATTTGTGTGCATTCATAGGTGTGTGCACATGTGTTGGGGGTGCATGCTTGCACATGTACATGTGAATAGGGAAGGCAGAGGTTGATGTCCAATGTCTTTCTCCATCATTTATTTTGAGGTAGGGTCTCTCCAGAACTCAGAAGCCCAGGGCTCACCAGGGCTCACCAAGGATTGCTGGCCAGTGAGCTCCAGGGAGCCCTCCATCTCTGCCTTCCCAGTGCTAGATTACAGATGCATGCCAGCACGCCAAGCTTTTCACTTGGGTACTAGGGCCCCAAAGTTGAGTTTTCATGGCAAATACCTAACCTGCCAATCCATCTCTTCCCACATCTCTTAACTCCTCATCAACCTCCAGCATGCCTTGCCTGAACACTGACCACAGAGTGAACGAATGCTGCTCCAGTTGGCATACGTGCATACTTCATGGTAGACAGTTTCTCTCTAATCATAATCTCAGATGCCTATGACACTTGTTTTATTTAAATCTGTCACTGATGTGCTGTCACACAATGAACTTTAAACTGTGGGTTGTGCCTGAGTGGTAAAGCAGCTTTAGGAGCAGAAGATGGAAACAAACCATAGCAGAGGTGTACCCTCTCCCGGAATCCTTCAGGCCCCCAAGGGTCCTATCTGCTGATCCCTGTCCTGCAGTCATAACTTTGGAGACTCTGTGCCCATAATTAAGCATGACAAACAAAAAACATAGCCAGTGGGTCATAAACCTGCAAAATCTTAGGAACTGTGGCTCAAGATGAAACCCCAGAGGTCTATTTATGGACCAGGGCTCCAGGATGTGTGGAATGCTCCAGCAGAGGACTATTTTAAAAGGGGTTAGCCATGTTTTTACTAGTCTTGCTGAAACCATGTGAGAGAACCTGGAGAGACTCCAAGTGAGCCCTGAGTGGTAAGCACAGTAGAAGGGCTTGGTATCCACTGTGGCTGAGCTTACATGGACACAGTTCTCCTCATTTCCATTCTGTTCTTGTAGTTTTGAAACTGAGCGAAAGGGAAACATTTTATTACGGTACGTTATCTTTATTCCCGCACTGCCCTTTTCCCTGCCTGTCTCAGCCAAACACCAAATTCTCTCATGCTGAGGACTGTGGATGTCTGAGCCTCATGCTGGGGTGAGGAGGAACTCTTGAGTTACCACACAGTCAATTACAGCTCCCAGGAGAGCCTGGGAAGATGAGCACCAGGCACATCCATGGGTCATAGGAAAGTTCTGATAGCTGAAATGACTTGTCTAAAGTCATGGAGGGAGGATATTGTGTGGCTGTGACTAAAATCGGGTTCATGCATCTATTCTGCAAGCGTCTTGTTGGCTCATTGAGTCGCCCAGCCAGTGAAGAAACATGGACCTCCCAACTGTGAGGGAGACTGGAAGCTGGTACTGTTCAATAGCCTTTTTTTTTTTTTTTTTTTTCTGGCAGTGGATGCTGCTTCAGGGCTGATGCTATTCAGATGGACAGACAGGGGGAGCAACTGTCCAGTGTTACCTGAGGGTATGCACCAGCTCAGACTCTCCCTGATGTTCTTGTTCTTCTATGACCACAGAGTGAACGAATCCTGCTCCAGTTTGGCATACGTTCATACTTCACGGTAGACAGTTTCTCTCCAGTCATAATCTCAAGCGTCTATGACATTTGTTTTATTTAAATCTGTCACTAATGGGCTGTCACACAACAAACTTCAGAATGTGGGTTGTGCCTGAATGCTAAAGCAGCTTTTGGAGCAGAAGATGGAAACAAACCACAACATAGGTGCACCCTCTCCCAGGATCCTCCAGCCCCTCCCCCCCCAGGGTCTGCTGACCCCTGTTCACCTGCAGGCATAGCTTTGGAGACTCTGTGGCTGCCAGCATCAAGCCCTATCTATCCACTTCTTCAGCAGTAAGTGTACGGTGACGACTCTGGAAGCCTGGGAGAGTGGATAACGGAGGGAGTAGGGCTTCGTAGAAGAAGCCCAGAAAGGGTTTCCGTGAGCTGAATCCCCTTAAGGGCAGTTTACACTGAGTCTGGCTAGAATTGGGTCCCTGGTGAGGTGAAGACAGGTTTCAAATCCCAGGAGTCTAGGAAGCCACAGGAAAGGTGTGGAGCCTCTGAAACAGGAATAGTCTGCAGGCCATCCCTGTCCTCAACTCTGCAGGTGATCTTGTGCGTCCTGTAGTCATTGTCACCGAGGCTCGGAAGCATCTGTTCCCATCGAAAGAAAGCAGGACCATGTCAGTCTCATCCTGATAGGCCCTATTCAGTCAAGCTCCATCCTCTTTTAAGAAGTAGGCAGTGCCCTCTTGGATGACCTGGGCTCAGACTCCAGAGTCCACGTTAGGAGGCTCAGGATTGTCCGCAAATCATCTCCAGGAATACCTGATGCTTTTGACTTCTGTGAGCATCCGTACATATACAAACAGATACCCACGCTTACACAACTGCACACAATTCAAAAACAAAAAAGTAAGCCTTTAAAATGTATATGAAAATTATGCTGTGGTAGTATAAATATGCTTGACCCAGGGAGTGGCACTATTAGGAGGTGTGGCCTTGTTGGAATGAATAGGTGTGGCCTTGTTGGAGAAAGTATGTCACTGTCAGGCTGGGCTTTGAGACCCTCCTCCTAGTTGCCAGGAAGATAGTTTTCTGTTTGCCTTTGGAACAAGATGGAGACCCCTCAGCTTCTTCTCCAGCACCATGCCTGTGTGGATGTGGCCATGCTTCCTGCCATGATGATAATGGACTGAACTTCTGAACCTGTAAGACAGTCCCAGTTAAATGTCCTTCATAAGAGTTGCCTTGGTCATGGTGTCTCTTCACAACAATGGAAACCCTGACTAAGGCATAGACAGACTTGTTAAAATGCACACACTTCCCTGGGGAACTCAGCTGGAGGCCCCTCCATCGGTGCTCCATTCTGTCACAGCAGCATCTGGTTCAGGTGCTGCACTAGGATGCCGCTTGATGAGCAGGTTTGAGGTTCCCAGGGTTTCCTGCCTGGTCAAGGGAACTCAGATGAAAGGCTTGCAACACTTCGTGTAGCAGCTTCTTCAGAGAGAGGGAAACCAAAGAGCTGAAACGCAGGCAGGCGGGTGCCTTCTTGCTTTTTCACAGGACCAAGTTGCCTGTGTTTTCCTGACTTGAGCATCACAAATGTCGGCATGTTCTAGCATCTTCTTGGCTGGTTTTCCTGTCATTTCTTACAATCCTGTTCCTGGGAAGGAAATACCTCCAGATTCATGAAGTGTGCATCAAGGCACAGATGTGAACAGGGCCTGTGTTCTGCCCTCGGTACTCTCCAAACACCCAGCCCCATCCCTTCCTCCAGCACCAAACCACACTTCAGTGGCACAAAGCCACTGGATGTTCCTAGTTTCCTATTTAACAGACTGGATAAGGCGAGGCTCCAGGAGTAAATGATGAGTGTCACTTGCCCACCGGTCCTCATGTTAGAAGTGGGTCTGGGAACCCAAGAAAGTGACCACACACCCCAAAGTATTTCAGCCAAAGTTTTACTTCCGCTGACAGGCGCACACCATGGGGAATAATACCAAATAGTGCCAGTCTGAGTGGTAGGAGTTTGACCCCTCACTCTCTCTCCTCTCTGTCTCTGTCTCTGTCTCTGTCTCTGTCTCTGTCTCTGTCTCTGTCTCTGTCTCTCTCTCTCTCTCTCTCTCTCTCTCTCTCTCTCATATGAATGTCTTGTCTTCTTTAATGTATGTGCACTTCATTTGTGCCTAGTGCCCTTGGAGGTCCGAAGAGGGCATCTGATCCCCTAAAACTAAATGGCTGTGAGCTGCCACGTGGGTACTGAGAATTGAACCTAGGTCCTCTAGAAGAGTAGCCAATGTTAACCTCTGAGCCATCTCTCTGGGCCCTGGCATCACATTCTTAACCAGTTCCCTAATTCAAAACAGAGCAGCAGGTTAACAAAGGGCAACGTTTGATCCCGGTGTGACAGTGAGCACTCACATCCTCTGATCTCCAGAGTGCTAACCCTGGAGGAATCTGAATTCCCACCAAGCAGCTCCTTTCCAATCACCTAAAATGTTGTGTGTTCTGTTTAACTGTTTGATAGAAACGCCGGTCCATTTCCCGATCCTACAGAACAGGCGTGGCTGGTGTTACAGTGTGCAGGAACTTTGCCTCCAACAGGTTGTTCTCCTAGCTCTGGGTTCTGGTAAGGAATGTGGGGCATTTGGAAGCCGACTTAGGAAGACTCGTAAGGAGCCTTGATCTTGGTGTACTCTGGAACTGCATCAGTACCTTGCGTTCACCCACTGTGTGTGCAACTGTGTGTGTCTCCTTCCTGTTTTCAGTGTGAGGTAGGGATGGACACACAAGATAGCAGATCATCCCCAGATCAAGAGAGATTACACAGGACCTCATTCTTAAATGTTCCGACAGTGTCCAAGCCTCACACTAAGACTATAGCCACTGTGATGGCCTTCAGTGGGTTCTCTAAGTCAGACAGGTGAAGTTCAGGGGTACGGTTCTTCATGTGCAGATGCTCCGGGAATCACTGTCTCCATTGTGACACGTGATTCTTCTCTCCATTCTCTGGCCTGCCCTGCTGTGGTGTGAAATTAATAGGACATGTTTGCACCAAAAGAATTCAGAGAACTGGTGTAAAGAGCTGCATCTCATAGTTGACCCTCAGCGTGGCAACTTGTGTGTGTTCTGTCAAGGGTTCAGATTGCCTTGTGTGGATTGCAAAGAGCCTTCAGACTTATTCTTACCTTCATGTTAAAGAATAATTATAGTAACACATTCAGTGGGGTTTTTAAGATTTATTTTTAAGTATGTGCATATAAGAGAGAGGGAGGGAGAGAGAGGGGGAGAGGGAAAGGAAGAGAGGAAGAGAGGGAGGGAGGGGAGAGACGGAAAGTGGGAGAGAGGGAGAGACGGAGAGAGCAGAGAGAGAATGCATGAATACAGATGCTCACAGACCAGATGAGGACATCAGATTCCCTGGAGCTGGATTTGTGTGTTTGTGTGTGTGTGTTTGTGTTTGTTCATGTGTGTGTGCGTGCATATTAATCAAACTACATTAGCCACCACAACAAGTAAAACCATGCTGAACTCTAAAAAATACCCACATTTTTCACATGAGAAATTAAAAACAAAACAACAACAACAACAACAACAACAACAACAAAAAACCCTATCACCTACTTACACTTCCTGACAAGAAAGGAAGGGGATTCCAGACCAAACCAGGCTGGATAGAGCACACTATGACCAGAGCAGGGAATGGATACAGCACAAACATGGTAAATCAGATATTCTGGGATATTGAAAGAAAGCCTCACTTGGTAACATCAACAGTTCACATTTCTGAGCTTGTATTTCTTCATACTAGAAAGATACATGAAGCAAAAATGACTACCATGACCAGAGAAGGGACAAATATTCAGTGAGAGAACCACACAGCTTTTTTATGCCTCTTTATTTTGGTTGACAACCCTTCCCTTTCTCCCACTACCCAGTCTCCCCGTCCTCCATACTTAGATCTTTCTACCCAGTGTCCCCACTCTCTCCCTTCACATTGCTCACAATCTACCCATTCGTGCTTAAGCCAAGCTCTTCCTCCTATGAGGATCGTAGTTTTGAATCTCTAATTCTGGGTGTACAACTTAAAGTTCATGTAGAGGCCAGATATCTAGAATGAATACACTCTTAATAGAAGAAAATCGAACTAAAATCACATTGGGATCCATTCTGCATGGTTATGGCTTACCTCTAAAATGTCTTGGACCCCAGCATTGGGTGGTCCTATTTGAGGAGACTGAAGAAATGTCAGCAGATGAGGTAACTAGCAAAAGGGGGTCTTTAGGGGAGGCCTTTGAAGGGAATACTTGTTCCCTGATTCCTACCTCAAAAGCTGCAGCTGCAGTGTCACCCATCTATAATCCCAGCACTTGAGAGGCACTTGGGAGGTGGATCTCTGAGTTCCAGGCCAGCCTGGTCTACAGAGTGAGTTCCAGGACAGCCAGGGCTACACAGAGAAACCTTGTCTCAAAACAGCCATCTATACACATCTCCCCCCATGGGTTTCCTGCTGGAAAGAATGGAAAAGCTCTACCAAGGCTCATTGGTCATGCAGGACTGAAACCATCCCAAACCGTAGAGCTAAAGACATCTCTCTTGCCTTTTAGTTTTTTCAGAATTAAAAGCATTTCTGCATCAAAGAGTCTTATCAAAAAACGAAACGATGACCAACAACATAGTTGGAGATAGTTATTGCAAACTGTGTGGTTTGAATGAGATATTTCCCCTAGGTTCTGGTGTTTATATATCTCTGTGTTTTCTTGTGAACTTGAATATCACCTAGAAATTTCAGTCATGATTGTCTTGGCTGGGTAGGACAATCTGAACAACATTGCCCTATTAGTATGGACTCTTTTGATTGGTGAATGGCCCCGTTCATTTTTGCTCTAATTTCCATCTATGGTATTTTGTAGTTTTCAAAGTAAAAAACCTTATACTTCCTAAAATTTAATATTCCGTGCTATTTAAATTGAATTTTTTACTGAACAAATATTCAGGCCATCCACTCTAGTCTGCTTCTAGCAACACACTCGGTCATTTGTCTGTTGGATCTGTCCCTTCATGCCTGCTGAACTCATCTGCTGCTGTTAGAGGAGGCCCCTTCACTGGTCCTTTCAGTTTCCTGTATAAATACCAGGGAGTCTGTGAGTCGAGAGCAGGCTATTTCCTCTCTGATCTGGGTGGGTTCTGTTTCTGCTCTTTCCCACTGCCTTCACCAGAGGTTCAGGACAGCATCCATGGAAGCTGAGCATCAGGGATGACTCCTGTCTTGGATCCTAAGAGGAACAATTCAGTGTTTCCTCACCGAGTTTGCTTTAGTTCTGGCTTCTCTGCATCTACCCTTAGTTGGGGTAAGAAAGCCCCAACCTATTCCAGCCTGTTGAAACTCAGGGTGCTGAGTTTGTCAAATGTGTCCCCTCCTCTGGTAGGATGATCATGCAGATTCATCTTCTTCTGCAAACACAGTATTTGACACTGGTCTTTCTTAGTTATATTGTCTTTGCATTCCTAACATGAGCCCTATGTAGCTAGGAGGTATATTTTTATACATTGTTAGATTCTGATTTAAGTTTTCAATTTTTAAGTGTTCTTTGGATGTCTGTAAAAATTAACCAATGATGCTACGCTTTTAATTTACTTTTAAAATATCATGTATATGTGCTATATTTATAGTATTCTTCCTTCCCTCCCCATGTTTCCTTGCTTCTTTCTAAATTTGGGACTTCTTTATATTCTAAATTTGTATCTAAATATATACTTGGATATATAAACACACACAGAATATATATATATCCTTACGCTAACAAAGAGTACCTGCAGGGACCACAGCTAAATCATATGAATCTGTCCTCTGCCACTCTCCCATTACTATGACACATTGTTCAGAAACATGGGACCAAGTAGGTATAGATTGAACCATGTGAAGTTGTTAACTGAAATAAGCCATGCTGCCCCTTATGCTATGTCAGGTGGAGCTTGGTTAACACTGAAGGGCTTGGGAAACACATCTACAGGTCTGGAATAATACCTGATGTTTGGTGTTTTTTAACAGGTCCCCGGGGGTTCTGAAGTAGGGATGGGAGGGAGGTCATCCTTTAAGAAAATTCTGGTCCACATGCCTCTCATCTCCATCCCAAACACCAAGATGGAATGAAAACTGAGTAATGTGTGTTTTCAACTGATTTTTAATCAAGAAGCTTTCGAATTTCTCTGAACTTCCAGGGCCTGAATCCCATGTCACCTCTGGGACCCACCCAGGAGCTCTCTGCCCTATAGCACCTCGTCTAACATCCTTGGAATCCTCCTGTCTTCACATGATTTTCTGATAAGCCCATACAAAAGCTTTTGGATTTGATAGCAATTATGTAACTCACTTTGGATATAATCCTTATCTTTGTTCACTACTTCGATCCATGCACATGGCCCAGGCTCTGAGTGCTTACACATTCTCAGAATTCTGTCACACATTGCTTATTTTCTGCAGAGACTGCATAGATGTTTTTGTTACATTCCTACCTAGTATTACTGTCACTCCAGTATGTTTTCTTTTGAAAACATACTGTTTTGTTGTTAGAAACAGGATTGATTTTTTTTATGTAGTGAGCGTGAGTACTGCAGCCTAGCTGACACAGTCTAGTGAAGTGTGTGTGTGTGTGTGTGTGTGTGTGTGCATGAGTGTGTGTGTTTGTGTGTGTAATCTCTATTTTCAGATGACATGACCATCTGTATTAGAATCCAAATAAATAAATAAATAAATAAATAAATAAATAAATAAATATCTCCGAGATGGGTGAATTTAGAGAAACCATACATATAATATGTATTGCATGCTTATGCACATTAATCATCATGCTGCCCGAAAGCAGCAACCATTTTATCTATTTCTAGTCTTTATGCCATTTTTTCTTGATTTACTGCAGTGGCTGACTTCTAATAGGCTGTTGAATAATGTTGAAAGTAAACATTTTAGGAGGAAAGCATTCTGTCTCGCATCACAAAGCGTATGATGAGATATGAGTTTTCTGTAGATGTACTGATATTATTGATGATGTTCCCCTCTGCTCCTACGTAAGTAAGGGAAGAAAAGATGTAATTACACCTCAAACCTGAAAATGAGAGGCGCATGAAACCCTCTCAAGAATAGAAACATTTGACCCTCAAACAAAAAGTAATTTGAAATGATTTAATTCATATGATTATTCTTTAATGGCAAAGATGAACATAGAAATATTTGAAATTCATAATGTGTATGACTATACTTCTAAGTAGTTAGAGGAGAGATAAATGACAAAGGAAGCCAGAAAATGTTCCCACGTTAAGGTTAGAACAGAAATTAAGCATGTAGAAAATGTATAATTAATTAAAAAAAAATTAAACAGAACTGAAAGTTGGTTCCTTGAAGGATTCATAAAATAATCAGCCATCAGGGAGAGACGGCAGAAGAGGAGTGAACGATGCTCCAATCATCAACCCGGAGAGGAGCCAAGAAGCATCATAGCCTGAAATGGCAGAACCATGGGGACATAATGTGAAACATTCTATCCCCCAAGTTAGAAAAATGAAACAAGTTAGGTAAAGTTATAGAAATACATAGACCGCTAAAGTTTACACAAGGAGGACCAGAAAATCGGAACAGGTTTCATAAGGAAACGTTTTATTACTAACAAACTTGCAGTAATCTAAAAGCGACCCTTTAGGCATCGACACTGTGAGAGTTCACAGGATGCATCCCTGCCATATGTAAAAGACAGTCTCCCCCCCCCCCCTCTGAGACAGGGTTTCTCTGTGTAGCCCTGACTGTCCTGGAACACACTCTGTACACCAGGCTGGCCTCAAACTCAGAAATTCGCCTGCCTCTGCCTCCCAAGTGCTGGGATTAAAGGCGTGAAACATGTGTCCTGGCCCTCTGACTTTTACCTGACAACACCTGTTAGCATGCCAGTGTGGGCAGAGGTCCCACTCCTGGATGACAACTATAGACAATTGATGGCAGCTAGGAGGGAATGAATTGATCCTCCAGAGGGACGTATACAACACCAAGTGGAAATCCCTAAAACTATATACATACAATGCTAAATGGAGTCATCAAATTGTGTGTGTGTGTGTGTGTGTGTGTGTGTGTGAGAGAGAGAGAGAGAGAGAGAGAGAGAGAGAGAGAGAGAGAGAAGAAAGGGAAGATAAGATCTTGACTGGCTTCTCCTTCCACTCTTTTATTCTGACTGGGACCCAGGCCTCAGAATGGTACCACCCATATTCAGGTATATCCTCTCTCCTCAGTTAATCCTCCCCTGGCAATGCCCTCATGAACACCCCCACAGGTGCACCTCCTCATCTCCTGGGTGATTTTAAAAACTGCCCTTGAAAATAGACAATATCCATCACAAAAGCAACCAGTAGAGACACAGTGGAGGCCCTGTTGAGGGGCTGCATGTGTTGTGGGGAACAGGAACACCAGCCAATCATGGGATCTGCAGATGGTTTCGGACTGGGAAAGGAAACCAGAGGGAAAGGCCCGGACTTGTTTAAAATCATAGGTTTCAGGATGGAGGCAGGAAGAGGGGATGGCAGGGGTGTTTAACATGAAGTGGAAGTGTGAGACTCTTCCCAGTGGTTCTGTGAGTTAAGATGAAGAGGTGGGAAAGAAAGATATGAACACAGGGCAGAGAGAATTTCAGACAAAAATCCAGCAGCTACAACAATCCCAAGTCTGGAACAGAAAGGAAGAAGTGACAAAAGGAATAGACTAAACCACCACAGTGGAAGCAGGATGAAGGAGATCCGGGAGGCTGCAGGAGGATCTGTGAGGCTCCCTAAGCCTCCTGGGGGCAACTCAACTTAGCTCAGTGTGTTCTGGGAAGTTCCTGGAGTGCCTCCGGAATGGCGAATTGCTCTGTTAGGGTAAGTCATGTGAAATTGCCACTTCTATGTCAAATTTGGAGGAACACAGGCAATTTCAAACCGCTCAACCCTGTTTGTAGCCAACCGTACATTTTCCACTCTTGTTTACGTAGGGGAGTCTATTTAAAAGGCTGAAACAGAACACATTATTTTTAACAAAAAGACGTCAACTAAGCCTCAAATTACATTCAAAAAATCAAAGTAGTGACTTGTCAGAACCAAGTGAGGTCATTAGTTTGAAAAGTCACATTAAATATGTATTGCCAAGGGGGTCTTGCGGGCCTTGGGTAGAGGCTGTCATGTTGCCACAAACCCTCAAACACCCTTAACTTGAGAGTTTCGTTCTGCAGGCGGAATGGTTGAAGAACTTCCATTTAAAATGTAGCCCCCCGGCCTTTTGTGTTTACATTGCACTATTTTTTGATATTATAATAATTACATTGTACTTTGAGAACTCACACACTTGGGTTGATGAGGGATAGACTGAAGTTTTTCACCTAGAATGCCCTAGGAAATCCATTCTTGATTCTTTTCTTTCACTTTTTTTTCAGTGCTAGACTTGAACCCAGGACCTCCTTCATGCGAGATAAGCACTCTCCCACTGAACTTTATCCCCAGCACTCTGTTTTACTTGTTGCCTTTGAAGTAGGGTTTCACCCAATATGACTGTGACTGACTCTGTAGTCCAAGCAAATCTTCTGTTTGCCATCCACCTGCGTCGGCCTCCCATCCTGAATTCAAAGCCTGGACCACCAAGCTCATCCTGGGATGATGTTCTCATAGAAGCTGAGTAGTTTTCAGAGCAGATCTCAGCTGTGGAGCAGAGGTGCTAATATCCTGGGTGAGACGGCTTTTCCTCTCTTTCCTTGCTCGCCTATCCTATGCCAGCTGCATGAAGTCTCTGAGTCACTAGGTAATATGTAATAGGGTAATATTGTAAGCCCTTAGACTACTGTGATGGAAGCACATCTGCATTTGGAGACAAGTAGTAGGCAAAGGTCCCCAGTTAGCAGTAGGCAGTGGGAGTCACGCACTTGCAGTCACCTTAGCCTCTTTGTAAGGTTCCTAGGTGCTTGGGTTGGGTTGTTTATGAGAATTCCCCCAACCTCATGTTGTCTCCTTGACACACAGGAGGCAGAACATGGCTGCCCAGCTCCATCTGACTTCCTGAGACAGGAGATGGGAGCCAGCTTCCTGTGAAGAATAATGACAGCCATCACGTCAGACTAGTTGGAGGACTTTGTGGCTCAAGTCAAATTTAAACAGTAAAAGTGTTTGTTATTGTGAAGGTTATTAAAAATGTTATTAAAGATGTCTGTGTATCGAGCACAATGCAGGCTTGATAAGCTCCTTCTGCTTGTACAATGGGAGCTGACAGGGAGCCTGACATCCCGTTATTGGATTTCTGTCACAGACAAGACTATTTTTAGGCCCTTCTTTGCAGGACTTTAGATAGCCAAGAGTCACCGGCGTTGAGGTTAGTGGGTGAGGCCTCCTCTCTATCTGCACCGTTAGAGGTGGTACTGGATAAGGGGTGATCTAAGGCAATACCCAGCTCTTTACCCTCACAAGCAACACATGGCGATAATGTGGGGCAGGTTGAACCTTGGAGACCCACAATTGTCCAAGATGCTGGGCTTTCCTGATTGACATCCTCAGAGCCATCTCCAGGTACTCAATGGCTTCTGCTTCAGGAAGAAAACAACGGAAAGACATACTGCAGATGGCTGACAGAAGTCCAGAGCTTCTGGGTTTACTGAAGTGGCTTCCTGTCCCTGCCACACTTTTACTTGTTACTAACAATGCTCTTTCTGTGGCAGAGTCACTGGATCTCAGTCCTGGGCAAGGGGAGATGTAGGTCTGATTACTCACAGAGTATACAGGGCAACAGGACTTACGTTTTATTTCAGACCTTAGCCCTGGAAACTCTTTTCTGGCTTCTTCCTGGATTGTTAACATGTCCCTTAGTTGGCTGACCTTAGTCATAAGCAACAGTAGGTAGGGAGCATGGCACATACCTTGGGAAATATGACCAAAGGCCTAGGACTTTCCAGCCTCTCTTGGCCTTGGGGTTTGTCTACTGAAAATGTGATGGTGACAGGGGATCTGTCCATGGCTGATGGTGCTGAGTGTGGAGGGATAAGTCTGTGTCCATGAGTGTGGCTGAAATGCAGAGATAGACCAGGTCTGACAGATGCAGGGGAATATCCATGCGCTGCCATGGTAGAGTACCCAGCTTTAGACCTGCCTCTTAGAGGACTTATTCAACTGTGACATAGACTTACCAGCATCTTAGGAAATGATGGTTGCACAGCAATCCTGCACTCCAGATGCCAGGTACTAGCCTGGAAGACAGAAGGCAGGAGTGTAGACATCTGCAGACCGGTCCCAGAACTAGTTGTCTCCGGAAGTGGGTGGGATGCTGCCAAGCAAGTCTTCTCCTTTTCCTAACTGTGCTGCCTCCTGGGAAGAGTGAGAAGTTTGTGGGGAGAGGCTAAGGTGGTAACTCACACTGGTGCAAGTCTATGGCTTCTGTGATAGGAGGAGAGCAGCGGTGGGGTATTGAGATCTTATCAGCAGCAACAGGAACAGCATGCTCTGCATTTGACACACAACTTTCCTCCCCATCCTTCTCTCTCCTCAGCTCCCAGTGCCATGGACCACATAACTGGCTGTTCTGCCTCACTTCTATGGGAACTTTGGGAGTTTGCAATCTGCTCTTTCTTGAGTAGATATGATACTTTGAAGCCCAGACAGGTACAAGAACCCAGTGTTGAATGATGCAGGTCCCTGTGCTCAGAGAGTCCACTTGGTAGTTGGGGGAAAAGACCAGGAGAAATTGTCACAAGACTGTAAGCAAAGGACTCTGAGCCATGAACATAGACTGAGAATTCTGCAGGTGGACTCTCACGGCTCAACTCTCAGCTCTGCCACTTTCTGGCTCTGTCATCTTAGGATTGCTTAACCTCTCAGAGCTTTATGATTCCATGAGATTTTAAAAACACTGTAAGGAAAACAACTTCTTTGGGCTCAATAGTTTCAGGATCTCTAGTCCATCATGACTGGGGAGGCATGGTGGACGGACCCCTGGCATGACGGCAAGTCCAGGAGAGGAAGCCTGGAACTGGAGGAGGTGTAACTTTAAGGCCACCCTTCGAGGCAGATGTTCTCTATAACTCAAAGGTTTCATATCCTCCCCAGCTGGGGAACATGTGTTCAAACACACAAGCCTGTGGAGCACATTCCACACTCCAATCACAGCAGTGCTTCATTGTACCTCATAGGTTGTTTGGAAGAACATAGTGAATTTATAAAGTAGCTGGGAAGGTGGATGGTACCTTGTCTGCATCAGCCCAAACTATTGTTATCACAGAGCACAAAGCGGTCACACAGCTCAGCCTCCGAGGGCAGGGAAGGCTTCTTCCAGAGCAAGCATTAGTCCAAGCCTGTGGCTCCCAGCCGCAGCACCATGGGCCCGTTCAGAGACACGGGTTGGGGTTGGAACGGGGCCTTGGCTCACATATTCCATGACTTTCATCCATGCAAGGTTGCATCTGCCAAATGGGACTAAATCGTCCCAGTCAAACCCAACAGATTAAAAAAAAAAAAAAGTCCTTCAATTTGTGATGCTGACTACACTTAGTCACATAGTCACGTAGTGTGCCACACTAAAACCTCCATGGGAGCCATGTCTGTCTGGTTTCTGTGCGCCAAGAAAAACGCATGCTATTCACTGTTAAAGATATCCAGAAGAGATGATTTCTGCTTCTAACACAAAAATGACAGACATTTGAAATGCCAGGCATGTAAATACAGTGCTTGATCATTATACATTATCAAATATCATACTATAGTCTGTGAGCTAAGTGCACTGTGTTTCAGTCAAAAAAAAAAAAAAAACCTCCTGTTGTTGCTAAGCAGTCTATTTCCTCATCAACTGTGAGTCAGGTTGTGGTCATGTTTCTCTTTCTGGGGAGGCTTCATGCACTTTAGGACCATTTTAGGCAAGCAAAAGGATTTTGCTTTGTTTTGTTTTGTTTTGTTTTGTTTTTCAAGACAGGGTTTCTCTGTGTAGCCCTGGCTGTCCTGGAACTCACTCTGTAGACCAGGCTAGCCTCGAATTCAGAAATTGGCCTGCCTCTGCCTCCCAAGTGCTGGGATTAAAGGCATGTGCCACCACTGCCAGACCCAGAAAGGATCTTTAAGCATCAATTATGGGTGTTTTTCTCTACCCCTATTTTCTCGAACTTTTTTTTTTAATTTTTAAAAATTATTTTATGAGTGTTTTGCCTGCATGTCTAGCCATGTGCATGCAGTTTCCACGGATGCCAGAAGAGAGCACCAGATGCCCTGGAACTGGAGTTACAGACAGGTGTTAATATCCACATAGTTACTGAGAACTGAGCCCAGGTCCCTGGAAGAGCAGCCTGTTCTCTTAACTGTTGAGCCATCTTTCTAGCCCCCATTTTCTTTCTTTCTTTCTTCTTTCTTCTTTCTTTCTTTCTTTCTTTTTCTTTCTTTCTTTCTTTATTTCTTTCTTTCTTTCTTTCTTTCTTTCTTAATTTAATTGTATTTGTAGTACATTTTTTACACTCCATATTCCATTCTCTGCCCTTCCCCATCCACTTTCCAACTGCTTCACATCCCACACCTCCTCCCCACCCCACCCCACCTGACCTCTAAACTCCCTGGGGCCTCCAGTCCCTTGAGGGTTAAGAGCATCATCTCTGAATGAACACAGACCTGGAAGTCCTCTACTGTATGTGTGTTGGGGGCCTCATATCAGCTGGTGTATGCTGTCTGTTTGGTGGTCCAGTGTTTGAGAGATCTCAGGGGTCCAGATTAATTAAGACTGCTGGTCCTCCTACAGGATCTCCCTTCTCCTCAGCTTCTTTCTGCCTTCCCTAATTCAACAACAGGAGTCAGCTGCTTCTGTCCATTGGTTGTGTGCAAATAACTGCATCTGACTTTTTCAGCTGCTTGTTGGGTCTTTCGAAGGGCAGTCATGAAAGATCCCTTTTTGTGAGTACTCCATAGCCTCAGTAATAGTGTCAGGCCTTGGGACCTCCCCTTGAGCTGGATCCCACTTTGGACCTGTCNCTGGACCTTCTTTTCCTCAGGCTCCTCTCCATTTCCATCCCTGTAATTCTTTCAGATAGAAACAATTATAGGTCACAGGTGTGACTGTGGGATGGCAACCCCATCCTTCACTTGATGTCCTGTCTTCCTGCTGGAGGTGGGCTCTATAAGTTCCATCTCCCTTCTGTTGGGCATTTCATCAAAGTTCCCTTCCTATGAGTCCTGGGAGTCTCTCACCTCCCAGGTCTCTAGTGCATACTGGGGGTTCCCCCAACCTGAGGTTGCTTGTTTACATTCTTTCTCCAGCCCCCATTTTTTAAGTTACTTGATTGTTCTTTGTCATGAACTTTAGAGTATATATATATATATATATATATATATATATA
>NC_034602.1:30881515-30886667 GCF_900095145.1 Mus pahari | reverse complement strand
TTTTGTTGAGTTGTGAATTTCAGAAGCTCCTTATAAGAACAAAGTGGGAAATCAATATATCTAAAAGTAATCATAATAAAATAGGAATTATGACAATGGCTTAGTAAAATTACTCATCGTATAGACAGGAGAACCTGAGTTCTGTCCCCAGAAACAATGTAAAAAAGCCAGGTATGGTGGTACATACTCACAATCTCAGCACCGGGAAGTGAAGCGTGGTAACCTTCAGGACCTGCTGGCCAGTCAGTCTGGCCTAATCACTGATCTTCAAGATGATGAGAGGCACTGTCTCAAAAGGGAGATAGTACCTCAGCAGCAACATCCAAGGTTAACCTCTCCTTTTCATATGTGTGCACACATGCACACAAGCACCTGCACACACGTGTGGGCGCACATAGACACACACAACAACAAGCACTGTATTCTTCACACTGGCCTATTCAGCAGCCAGGCTAGGGTTAATTATGTCCTCACACCTCCCAGCAAACTTTGTGCTTGGAGGAGAAGCTAATTATCCAAACTTCTCAGAAGGTCTGTGTCACTGTGTGAGAGCACACACTCTCTTTCTCTCATCCAGCATCTCTGTCATTTCCATGACAATATACAGCATTGTAGTGAGGGCATAATTATCATTCTAGTGCAAGGAGGAGCTGGAAGGACAGTGACACTGATCCATAGAAGAGCACAAAAGCAGAGAGTGATGGAAGGTTGCTTGCTCTCTGTTCTCAGCAATAACTTTGAGTCTCCTTGGGAAAGCAGGGTCTGTGGCCTGGAGCAAAATACAGATCTGTAGCGAGGAACAGGCCAGCTTGAATGATTGCTTAAATGATGTTCTCTTTGCGTTTTGGTTGTCTCCTTTAGAATTCATCCCAGTATGCAAGTTTCTCCCTGAAACCTAGCATCACTTCCCCCAAAGGATCCTGGCAGAATCTTTAATAAGATCCCCCTTGACAGTCCTGCAGTGAGTGGAGAGCACAGGGTATGGGACACACTGGCTATCAATATGATGTTCCATGGTCCGTCACCTACCAGAATGCAAACTGAGCATCCATAGGAGGCATGTTACAGGGGTCCTCTTAAGGCCTTCCACACTGCATCAGATTCACACACACACACACACACACACACACACACACACACACACACACAGGTGGCTCTTTCAGTTCTGCTTGGTGTGAACATGTTCTCAATACTCTTGTGTTGGAGTTTTAATTCTCAGCCTTATGTGGATGGCATTCACAAGCTCAGCCACTGGGAAGTAATTAAAGGTTAAACGAGGCTGTGGGTACAGCTCCTGTGATGGCATCAGTGGTTTATAAGAAGAGAGAGAGTGACAGCTGTCAGATAGCTCTGCATGGTACAGGGTGATCTGTCATGCCTGATGTTATGAGGCCACCTCTTGAGATCCTTGTGGATTCTCACGTATGTGCTGGCTCTTCTATCCTGGCATTTAAAAATGAGTTCAAGTTTTCTCTTGTTTCAAAGACAAAAAATAAAAATTAAATTAAATTAAATAATTAAATAGCACACTAAGATCTAAAGTCTTAAAAACAGTAAGGTATTTCCGGCTCATGTTCTATAACCAGCCTGGCCTCACTGAGCAGTTCTCCTGTTTTCTCTGGGGTTATCTAGAACAGCCTCAGGTGCATGGTAGTTCACAAAGGGCTGACCTTGATCTTAGCCATCCATGGGAGCTTGATTATAACCACTGGCTAGTGAATATTGGGTTAGAATCTGGCCAGATTCCAAGAGCTAGGAGAGCAAAAATTGTCAGTTATCTTAAATGCCCAGACTTGGGTGTCATAGAGCATCACTGTGCTCACAGATGATGGGAATGAATTTCCTGTGGAGAGCAGCAGCGTGTGCAGAGGGTAAGGGGATTGCTGGGGAGAAGGAAGTGTCTCCAGAACTACGGACTACAAATAGCATGTGTTAGTCAGCTACCCATTGCTGTGACAAAATACCTGAGCTAATCAACTTTAAAAGAAGAAAGGTTTGTGTTGGCTCAGACTTTAAGAGATTTCACTCTGTGATTGCAAGGTCATCTTAATAACATAGCATCCTTCCTTTAGACACTACTTCCTAAACTTCCATCACCTTCCAATCATGCCATAGGCCTGTCACCAAGCCTCCAAAACACAGGTCTTTGGGGACCCTCTCAGAAACATGCTGTAACAACATGGGGTTAAAGCATGAGCTAAAAAACCATGAGCATCCAGCCAGTTAGGAGGCTGTTTACCTGACAGTAAACAGATTGAGGTTGGGACCCAAACTTGCCTTAATGTAAGAAATAGAGTGACCCCACAGTGCAAAGGCAGAATGGGATCAGAAAGCCTTCTGCCTCTCACCTCCCACAGCGTGCTGCTATAGGCAACATCAGCATCCCTCTGGGTCCCATTCCATCTGACTGTAAAATGGAGTGTTAGCTCTGAGGACACTAGAGATGTTTCCCCCCCTAACCCGTGTCCTTCTGCATCCCTAGGTACTCCTTCCAGGATGAGGAGGACATGTTCATGGTGGTGGACCTGCTGCTGGGTGGGGACCTGCGCTACCACCTACAGCAGAATGTGCACTTCACAGAGGGGACCGTGAAGCTGTACATCTGTGAGCTGGCCCTGGCTCTGGAGTACTTGCAGAGGTACCACATCATCCACAGGTAATCCTGCCAGTCGGAGACAGGGACGGTGACAGGTGGCAGATGGCTGGTGAAAGGTGCAGTGGGGTCGTGGCAGAAAAGAAGCTACAGTGCAATGGGGACAACAGAATGCTGACCAGCTTTGATACCGACTTCACATTCTCAGCAGAGGGCCGACGACCATGTTGCCTGAATGGAGATGGACAACAACAGCTGCCTGTCCATTCTGTAGTATTGATAGCGTACAGGGCTGGCACTTGGGCTTAGCTTCTCTATTCAAAGATGTTTGGGGTGACTTCAAATGGTGTGACTGAGCCTGGAGGAGAGATTGTGACATCAGGGGTTGTCTGGGATACCATAGAATCTAGCTATGAGTCCTTAAACCCCTCTTGTTCCATATCAGCTCCCCAAAGAGTCACCTGTCAGATACCCATGTAGGAAGACCTTCTACGTGAGCATCAAGCTAGGAGTGAACAGGCTCCAGAAACATCAGATCAGCAGGGATGGAGCATTGCCCTTCTTGTTTGTTGGGAGTGATGAGTTCAGTCGTTCCTTCTGTCCTTTGAAGCCAACGCTGTGCTCAGCGCGGTGCTTGGCAGTCAGCGCTGGTCTTGGGCTTTAGGAAAATGACAGTTGTGCTCTGTTGGGCACCTTGATCCGCTGCCCCACAATGAAGTGAGTACCTTAATCTTCGGGCTTGTGCCCAGCAGCACCACAATGAGGAAGTGAGCTTGCCTGCAGAAGCAGCAGCTCCAGCAGGGCCTCTGGAGAATAATGGTGGGGTTCATGATATCTTCTTATGGACCACAGGGAGGAACTGGGGGTGAGTGGGCTTTACATGTGGTCACCCACGGTCGCACTGTGTCCTTATCATCCTCTTCTAACTTAGATAGTTTTAGAAAAACCTGGAAAGGGCAAGATCTTGGACTTCTTGGTCACAAAGGCAAATTAAACACACCTCCCACCCTACCCCACTCCACCCCACCCCATCCCACAGAAACCCCACCCCTACCCTCAGTCACACACACTTCTCTACATGTTCTCCCTTTTAAAATCTGTTAAATGACAGGAAAGGTTGATGTTGTTGTCGTTGTTGTTGTTGTTATTGTTTTAAAGTTCATAACAATGGAGAAAACTGAAGGAGACCATCCCAAGGCACTAGAGAGCCAGGAAGATGTGACATAGGACAACACATATAAAAATTAAGCCTTGATTCTCAGGGAATCGAAATTGCTAGACACTACAAAAGCCCCCTAAAGGCTCAGCCATCCCCAGAAATCCCTGTGGAAGGAAGGATGGGAAGAGTCAAAAGTGGCTAAAACAAGAGGCAGTGACTGATAACCCCCAGGAAGGGTTGAGGAGCAGGTCATCTTGAGGTCTCACAGTGTCTCCCACTCCAGGCCAGTCAGCAAACAGGAGAGTAGCACAGAAGGACTGTGCTGATGCACACAGCCCTAGCAGGTGCCATCCTCCCATACATAGGTCACCTAGATGTCACCAAATGCTGAGAGAATTCGGCCTGTCAGCTGGCTGTGGCTGGGCATTCATCCTTGAAGCAGGCAACCCCCACTGACTTCAGAGGAAATGGATTCAGCCGAGAGGAGATTGTAACCTCAGAGGTTTCCTGGGACACCTTAGACTCTCTCTTAGGGTCCCCACCCATCCTTATCAGTTCCCAGCTGGATCATAACAAGGAAGGACTATCAGATGTGGGGGGGAAATCTTCCCATGTTACAATCTGGACATCAGACGGGAGGCAAGCAAGATGGCTGAGTTGATAAAGGTGCCTGCAGCTAAGCCTGACAGTGGACTCAATTCTCAGGACCCACGTGGTGTAAGGAGAAAACCAACTCCCACGGGCCACATACACACACACACATACACACACACACACACACAAACATACACACAAACACACCACACACACACAAACACAAACACACACAAACACACACATATACACACAAATACACACACAAACACAAACACACACACAAACACAAACACACACACACACAAGAATAAATATCATTTAAAAGAAAATTAAACAACACTCAAATAGGGGGAAAGTTAGGAATGAACAGTAGGTCCAAAACCATCAAAATAACTATAACCAGTATCCTAAAGAATAGATTTTATCCATGTGTACTTTGTAAAATTCAGAAGTATTTAGTAAGGACTTTGGAATGGAGGTGGTGAGAAATTCACTTTTTAAAACTCAGTGATAAAAAAGTAAGCCAGTTCTTTAAGGATCGCCTAGGCTCATCATTCACAGGCACTCCAGCTTAATGTGTGCTCATTTTGCATTTGATGCCTCATCAGAATTACCTGAAAAGAGAGCTAACCAAAATACAGCACTCCTTTGAGGGCTGGTAGGACAACCTGGTGGGTAGGGTACTTGCTACTGGGCCTGATGATCTGATTCAATCACCAGGACCCCCCAGGGAAAAGGAGAGAATCAACTCCTGGAAGTTCTCTCTCTCTCTCTCTCTCTCTCTCTCTCTCTCTCTCTCTCTC
>NC_034602.1:30873771-30881335 GCF_900095145.1 Mus pahari | reverse complement strand
CTCACACACACACACACACACACACACACACACACACACACTATATGCCTGTGTATACACACACAGACATGTAAATAAATGCGTATAAAAAAATGCCAGGTTCTGTGGCCTGTAACTTTAACCCTGCTCGGGAGGCAGAAGCCAGCAAACCTCTGGGTTCACATCCAACCTGGTTAACATAGTTAAGTTCTTGACCAGCCAGTTCCACAAAGTATAACCCAGCCCCAATTATTAATGCTAATACTAGTAAAGAATATGAATTCTAATAAATGCTAATTAAAACCATTACTGGTACTAATTAAAACTAATACTAATATTGCTTCAGTAAGAAAACAGGGATGGTGTGCGTGTCAGAAGGACGGAGAGGACACCCCTCAGATGTTCGTCTTCAATAGTGGGAAGGCAGCAGTGGCCTGAAGTAAACAGGCTGAAGGCAGACAGGGAATCCGAGGTGCGCAGCTCATTGCTGCGGTTACAGTCTGAGCTAGAGAAGGCTAAGAGGGTAGGGCAGTGGAAGGGACTGCTGCTGTGTTGTTACAAAGTCTGAGAACTGTTTCCAATGTTTCCAAGGACACTTTGAGACAGTAGCCAAAGAGGAGTTGGTTGAAGGAGGAGAAGGTGCTGGGAGAGTTATAAGGGAAGTTGGAGGAGAAGCAGAAAGGGGAACAGCACAACACTGGAGATTAGCACTGGGAATGGTGGCTCAAGAATCTCACCATGCTGGCTTTAGAATGTGGGCCCTCTGGCTCTGGGGTCTGGGTATGAGCATCCTTTTGGTAAAGGCTGCTGGGGATGGGGGTGAGCTTACCTCTGTTGGCTAGCCAGGCAGCTTTGATGGGAAGAAGAGGAATTATTTGTTTTGTCTTTTAGAGGCAGAATCTCCTTGTGTAGTCCAAGCTAGCCTTGAACTCATGATCGCCCTGCCTAAGAGTGTTGATACTGCAGGCCTACACCACCAGCCCTGGATCATGGAGAGAGCTCCTTCCTACATGCAGTGTTTGGGAACTCGCAGAACCATTCCTTGTGCTCCTTGTGTGGAGTAAATGATCTCTTTCCCAAACCGGCTCAGAGTCTCAGGGACACTGCTGGACAGAGACCCTGACGTCCCAGAATGGGACAGGGGCAGGTAAGACAGAGAATAGAACAACCTTCATGAGCCACATGAAGACCCATGCTTCCACTCCCAAGAGAGAAGGGCAGCACCCACTATTCCGGGCACCCACAGGGGCTCTGCTCACACTTTGGGGAAGCCCTTAGGGATAGAAGATGAATGGAATGTTAAGTTCCCAGGTGCAGCCCTTCAGTGTTACCCCAGTACAGGTCAAGGAGCCCAGTAGGTGTTTAGTAAGTGCACACACTCTGAGTTAATGACCTAGGAAACCCAAGGAATCCAAATCGTTTGTTCAGGCAGAGGAATTTTTTTTCTCCCTGGCAGTCTCTTCAGTAAACCAAATATTCGGGTCACATCCAGTCACCCAGTCTATATTAAATAGCACTTTCTGTGTGCCAGAGAGTGAACTGAAAATGGATACCCTCCTAAATGGGTGTCCTCCTCCTGGCCTGAGGCATCCCTGAGCGCCTACTGAGGCTCGGAGTGGTCTCAGCGGGCTTAGTAGTGTTCTGCTGATGCCAGCTCACAATCCCGAAGACTTCAAACAATAAGGGTAAGATCTGGGCCTGAGGATCAAGGACACTTGGGAGAAGGAGGGGGGGTGCTTTCAGGGTGCTTTGCCTAGGTGGCAAAGAAGACGTTTGCTGGTGTGAAGCCCTCCAGAGAAACGTTCTTTGAGAATCCCCGAGTGTGTGTTTGCTGGTGGTGGCCGAAGTCATTTGCAAACCTCTGGAAAGACATTTGGCCATGTAAGAATCAAGCACCTTCTACATATTCATAAGCATTAACCACCCTTTACACATTCATTATTTACCAGCAAATTTCACTTACCAGAATGGACTCTTAAAGCTCCAGCCCTGCTTGCTTCTAACGTTTCAAGCCTAGGGCTATTTGTCATAGCACCACTTGTAATAACCAACAATTTGGAAATAACCTGAGGGGAAACATTGCCTAGTGCTATGCACACCCTTTTCAGAGACTGTGAGATTAAGGTGCTCCAGTGGGTGCCGCGTACCCTTTCTACACAATTCAGAGAAGATTATAGAGTATAAATTGCATGACTATGTAAAGAAAAGCTTGCCATTTAGTAGAAAGCAGCAAGGGCCGCTTCCTGGTGCGTCGGGGTTGCAGGGAGATTCTGTGTGGGTTCCCTGCTTTGCCTCTTTTATGTTGAATTTCACTTTAATGAGTTGCCATCTCTCCGATGGAGCAGAGCAGAATGAGTTTTGCTGCTAGAGAAGAAGCACAGTCTTTAGACAGACAGCAGGGTTGCATGTGACTGCCTTGGATTAGCCAGCCCTAAATGCTCCACACCTCTGTTTCTCCATTTGGCTGTCTTTGAAATGGGCTCCTCAGAGGGCAGAATGCAATATTTAATGCAGGCCTCATGCTATATTGTATATAGCTGGTCCTGAGCCCCTCAGTAAGGTCAGTGATAAACATAGGAGAATCCTCCTATTGGTGGCTCCAGCTGTCAGGGAGATCACATGGGGAGTGTACCTCATGCTGGTCAGAATGGTGGTCACTAAGGAAACATAAACTATCAGGTGGCATGAAGCTGTGGTCAGGAAGGAAAGAGGGAGAAAGGGAGGAAACCCCGACACACTGTTGGTAGGATTGTAAGTTAGACCAGACACTGGATAACAGGGTAGAGGGGCCTCAAAGACTAAAATTAGATCTGCCACGTGGCCCAGCTGTACCACACCTGGGCACACCACAGCGATACTTAAACTCCCATGTTTATTGATACACTTTTCACGGTAGCCAAGAAATGAAGCCATGAAGACAGCCTATCAACAGAGGGTTGGGCAGAGAAACTTTGGTAAATATATTATATTATATATTTGGTAAATATATATTTGGTAAATATATTATATTATACCATTACAGATATATATATATATATATATATATATATATATATATATATATATATATTTACTTTGGTAAATATATTATATTATATTATATCATTACAATTATATATATAATTATATATTATATATAATTATATATTATATTATATTATATTATATCATTACAATTATATATATAGTAAAATTTTATATATATATATAAAATATATATACAGTAAAATTTTATTCAGGTGTTGAATAAAACTGTCACTCACAGGAAAATGATCCAACTGGAAATTATCATGTAGAGTGAATTAAGCCAGACTCGGGAAGACAATTACCATAGGTTCCACTCAGATTTTATACAGATACAAAACAGCATATATGTATATGTAGCATGGATGGACAAGCAAAATTATCTGGAAGAACAAAGGGAAACAGAGAGAGGGAGAAGAGAAAAGGAGGAGCAGGGAATGGAAAGATAATGCTATGTTCAAAAAATATCTTACAAAACCATCCCAATATGAATAATCCTGTAGGAAGCATATGTAGTAATTGTATTATTCAATGATACAATAATTAATCAACATTAGATAAAGCTGCATGACCTGTTTTTATAACCTTAGCAGTTACATCTCTTCTCCCTCAATTGTAGTAAAACTAAGTGGCCAAGTATGGCAGTTAAGACCTCCTCCTTGTTATTCCCAATTATCTGTCCTTCAGTGTCATAGCAATTACAAAAAATTATATATATATATATATATATATATATATATATATATATATATATATATACACTATAGTCATATATAGTCCTGTAGACTGTCATTTGGGATGCAGATTCTGATTGTATTTCAGGGGTAATTTATTTCAAAGTGCAGGGCTCCAATTCCTTTGTACCAGGCCAGCGTTCTGAAGATTTATGGCTTCGTGCAGACTGAGAAGTGAGATACATGAGAATCCAATTTATCCTTAGAAGGGTTGTCCCATCCCCTGGGTACAAATTGCATCTGCAATTGGGTAGAGAGTGTTTATGTTAGATAATAAATTTTCGAAATAGGGCAGGTCTCAACTTGATGACAAAGGACATGGGGTGAAATCTGGGGGCAGAGAACAGATCTCTGCAGAAGCCCAATGAATCAGAGGCTAATTCACAGAAGATGTTCCCAAGGAAGACAGAGAACAAGGTGGCAGGAAAGCGGGTCAGCGTTTTCTGAAATGTCAGCATACTGGGAGAACACGAACGTCTTTAAAGCATTATTTCTGTGATTACCCCACGGCTGAGGCCTTTGCTGAGTGGAGGGGAACAGCCTGCATCTTCACCCAGACACTCAACACCCCGTGATGGGAAAACCCCAAAGCTTGGGTGTTAAGACAGAAACAATTAGACTCCCAACCCCCAAAAGATATTCACTTGAAAAAAATTACAGCTTTGAAGGGATAATTCCGCAGGCTATTTAAAATAATAGCCATACTGAAGTTCTTCCCACCACCTTGTAAGACACACATGTCTGTATGTGTACACGTATATATTCTAGTGGCTGCATGTATACATACAAATATTACAATTTGATACAGCCTCTCAAACCTCCATGCTAAAAGTGGGGGAAATGCAAGGAGGAGGTGAATATGGATCAGAAGAGATGAGGGGAGGGAGACACTGTGTTCCTGGCAGTCTAAGACATGGGCTGTTAGGCATGTAGACCACTTGCCTGGGCTGGTAGAAAAACCAGCCTTGGAACTATGAGGAACTATGACTGGCACAGCTGGTAGCAGATGTTTTTCAATGGGAAGACATGGTCCAATACAGGGTTAACAGGTCATGGGCAAATGAATATTTTACTTGGACTTACTTCAAGCCACCTTGTGCGGAAACTGGGCTTCAAGGTCACCAAGAGTGGGTTTCAGCTTGTAACAACTGTTACAAAGGTTGTAGAAGTCATTTCCCAAATAAGGTGAAGATTGAGATGAGGGAAATAGAAGCTGGTAAATCTTCTCATGGTTAGAGCTTGGTGGCTCCTGTGATGGAGCCTGGCATTGCCTCCGTGTGCCGGACCTGGCCTCCCGTGCAGTGCAGGAGAGGTTGAGGTGTTCATACACTTAACCTCACCAGCCATGTCTTTGTCCAGCCATAAATCCACTCATTTATCTCTCCTTCTGCACATCCATTCATCCCACCTGTGTATCCATCCAACTACCCTTCTTTTTCCAGATCAGCTGGTAAATAAAGAGGGAAACAAGATAAGTATGCAATGTCCTTCTTGTCATCCACACACATGAACATACATGTCCACCCCACCATTCATGAGAACACACACACACACACACACACACACACACATACACACACACACACACATGCACACACACACACACACACACACACACACAGAATATGGGTTTGCCCTGCTTGGTCCTGTGATTGTCTCTAGTACGGGACTAAGAATCCAGGTTCCTGGTGGTGTGTCTCTGGAGATTCAAGGCAAATGTTGTACCTTAGTTGCACACTGGACCTTGGCACGAGAACCATTGCCACAATTGCCTGCAAAACTCACCTTTAGGTTTTGAGGCTAAGGCAAAATGATGTGCTTGCCAAGATTATGAGATACGTCTCAGTAGCACTCTTCTGTCTGGCAAAGAATTATGGGAGTAGAAGCCGTCCCAAGCCTCTCTATTGTGACTTATCCCTTTGTCTCAATATTAATTGATGCGCTTGCTCATTGTGCCACATGTTAGCTGCAGGTTTAGCTGGGTTAGATCTGTTCCTTTGAAGTGTTCATCCTGTTATTTTAACGTAGAATTATTCAATTTTCATAACTAATTAGATAATTGTCCTTACTACGGAGCCAAAGTGCCTCTTGGTATATTCACATTCAATGAGACATTTCCTGAGGGTCTCTCTCCTCCTTTCTCTATGCCTATGGAACAAGTAGGGGTGCGCTCTCTCTCTCTCTCTCTCTCTCTCTCTCTCTCTCTCTCTCTCTCTCTCTCCCTCTCTCTCTCTCTCCACATGAGCTAACAGGACAGACCAATTCAGCCCTTGCTACACACATCCTTCTGACTCAAAACTGAACTTGAACACTTTGTTCCTTAAAAACATACTCACACATTCCCTGGTGTCCATGAGATAAAGCTGGAGAGCCTGGAGTCTGTCTCTCAAAGGATGTCAGGAGACCTCTCAGTTCCATTGATTCCTGATCCCACTAAACTACCATGAAAATTTTTGCTGTGGTTAATGAATTCAAGAGAGTAGGAAAGTAACTGAAGCCAGCTTAATAAAAGAGCTTTTTATTAAAGTAGAGGAGGAGGGAGAGGAGGGAGGGAGGGAGGGAGGGAGGGAGGGAGGGAGGGAGAGAGAGAGAGAGAGAGAGAGAGAGAGAGAGAGAGAGAGAGAGAGAGAGAGAGAGAGAGAGAGAGAGAGAGAGAGAGAGAGAGGCTGATCTAAAACATTTACTGACCCTTCTAAGAAACATAAAATGAGAATATAGCACCAAGAACAGGGCATAAAATCATGCACAGCCAGCTTTAATTTTAAAGTTAATGACACTCTTAAAAATAATTTTAAAATTATCCCTCTAGGCGCTCCAAGAGTTATAGAAGGATTGCCCTTATAAACATGAGCATCATAGTTTTATCTCACAGGAGCATAGTTTGGTGGCTTGTTGCCACTGCTCTGATTCTGTGAAGATGACTGAGTGGTTGATACATACCCAGGGAAAGAAATCCATGGAAATTAGAAATCCGTGCCAGAAATGGTAGCTCATTCCTGTTATCCGAGGACTTGGGGGGCTAGAACAGGAGTACCGTGAATCTGGGCAAAATAGTTTGACCCTGTCTCAAAAACTAAGGCACAAGTATAATAATTCCAAATCCAAGTACAGTATCCTCTGTCGTGGTCTGCTTTCATACTGCCATGAAGGTGAAAGGCCATAAGTGGAGCTCAGGGTAATCAGATTATTATAGATATAAGGGATTTGGCAATATAGAATTGCCATAAATGTGCCAAAAATGGGCCATAGATTTTATAGCCAAAAGTATGAAACAGAACAAAGGTGAGTGTCCCTCTGCCTTCACCTTCCCTACCATCATCACTGGAGACATACTTTCCTTTTCTTGAGAATTTGCCCTCACTCAGAGCCTAGCGTCAGCTGTATGAAGATCTTCTTTTGTCTGTGAGCTACCCCAGCAGGGAACAATCTCAGTGTTAGAGATGAGGTTCCCGATGTCCAGTGAGTGGTCAGGGCTGTCCTATCCACAGGTCGAAGCAATGGAATTTTAAGCTGAAATACCAATCCCGTGAGCACCCTCCTCTAGTGGCCAACCACCTTGGGATACTAAAGACTCATTGTAATTGTCTCTATTGCCTTGTCACAGGCACTGTGAGGAACAAAAATCAAATATGAGTCAGAATACAGAGAGAGTTAAAGTTACCACGCCTGATATTCTCCATGAGAGACCCAGAGCAAGAACGAAAGTAAGAGAGTTTGGGGGGAATCTCTGCAGCTCCTTCAGCAAACAGGCTCCTGGTGAGCCTTTGGCAAGGTTGCTAACTAACTAACTAACTCTCTCTCTCTCTCTCTCTCTCTCTCTCTCTCTC